>NC_092214.1:71598133-71699024 GCF_043381705.1 Parasteatoda tepidariorum | reverse complement strand
CGCCCACATGTTGCGCGGACTGTTAGAGACTTCTGTTCAGCACAACGCATGCAACTTCTTCCTTGGCCTGCTTATTCGCCGGATATGTCGCCTATTGAGCACGTGTGGGATATGGTTGGTCGGCGTCTCACTCGTGATCCGCGTCCTGCAGTTTCCAAAGACGAACTTTGGTTGCGCATACAAGCGATATGGAATTCTCTTCCTCAAGCAGATATTCAACATCTGTTTGACTCCATGCCACGTCGTATAGCAGCACTTATTGCAGCGCGTGGTGGCTGCACCAAATACTGATTTCGGACGCTTAATTTGTTTCTTTTGTTTTGAAAATTTCATCATTTATTTGTATCAGTACAAGTCGTTTCTGCATTAAATTTCATTTGATTCTGATGATTCTTTCATGGTGTTGCATTTTCTACAAACAGCAGTTTATATATATATATATGTAAGCAGAAGACAAAAATATATTATGAAGCTTAACTTTTAAAACTTTTTAATGGATTTTGACTGATTTGTTTGCACAATTTCTGAAGGTAATGACGGTGATATGAGGCGTTATTTATATACTGATATTACAAAGAGAAAGTTTCAAGCAATGAACAATGTTTAAAATAAAATTTTTAAGAATCAATTTTTATTGCATGTCTAATAAAATGTTATATTATACGGAATTTTCAGATTTTGATACACAGGCTCTGTAGTTTTACGAGGTTATTGTTACGTAACTGAATAGTGTTGAAAAAACAAAAAGCAATGTTAAATGACAAAAGAGACCTTGGTAAAACATCTTTGGTGGTACATTTAGAAACATTTCTGTGCATGACTTAAATTTAGGGACTTCGCAGACTTTTTCTAGATGAATATTTATAATGATTAATGATGTGAATTAGATACGTAACGTCAATCAAACAAAAAACTAATTATATAAAAATATTCTAGCAAATATAATAAAATTTTTTATAACTATCAATCTACAACGAAAGAAACATTCTGGTAAAATGCACTTGCATTAAATGTACTTGCATGGTAACGACATATCTGGTAAAGAAAAACCCCATCATTTCGGTAATAAAACCAAAATGTACTGAAATTATACGTTATTTAAACCATTGATTTTGGTAATTTTCTCATTCGTATGGTAATATTGTACCGAAAATTCTGGCTTTAAAATTATAGTTCTTATTACCACACTCTTATTAAAAATACAAACGTGAAAAGTAAATTTAACTGAATAAATGATTTTTATGCCATGTTATAAGATTACATGACATAGTTAGCTAATTCTACCACATTCACCACATTTTATTACATACATTATTATAAAACCATATTTTATTGTTAATTTTACCAAAAGTCAATACCAAGGCTCTTCGAAAAAACTACCGTGCTTTTTAGTGTTCTCATAAAACCAGGACATGGTAAATTTAAACATATTCGGGTAATTTAGACAGTGTATAATTTTTACTTACGTTCAGCTACAGTACTGTAGAGAAAATTTTCTTCCTGCTTTTCGCAAACAGCTGGAGTAATGGCAGAAGTTGTTGAATTTTTAGCAAATGCAACAGATTGAAGAGCTGAAAGCCAATCTAACATCTCTTGAAATGTGTCTGTTGAAAATTGATGCCTTTCTTCTTTTCTTCGTACCTGAGAAATATTATACACTCTTAGGTCATATTTTCGTTTGCTACTTAATTAATTTAACTTTATAAGCTTGAAATGTATTAATTTTATTGATAAGAATAGAATAAAATAATGTTTAAAATTTGTATTATTAAAAATAAAATACAACAAAAGTTACAGTTTTTATGATCGAGTTGAAATTTTATTCTTATTTATTATATTTATGAATTTTCTTATTTATAAATAATGAATTTTCTGACTTATGACTATGGAATTTTCTTATTTACGAATACGGAATTTTCTTTTTTTATGAATAAGTAATCTCCTTATGAATACTGAGTTTACTTATTTATGAATACGAATTTACTTGCAATAATCAACCAATATTTTTAAATTTCTATAAGTTTTTAAAAAAACAAATGTATTTTTAAACTTTCCAAGATGCATCAATATATCAAATAGTTTATCGTTTTTATTTTTTCTTTGAGTTTCGCAAAAGCGATCAGTCGATAAATATGATTCGTATTTATTATATCCGGTTCCAAACCGCCATCTATAAATCATTCAGTGATAATGTATAAACAAATACTTTTCTTATAATAGTACAAATACTTTTCTTATAATAGTCTATAATAATAAAATCATATTTTAAGATTTTATATTTTATTGAATCGTTCAATTCCAAAATATGTTAGTATTTTTCCTTTACCTTAAGTGCAGATACCGAACGGACTTCTTTCTTTACTTTTATAAATTTTCTTTTACTTATCAGAATTTTTTCTTTTACTTTTAGTTAAGATACCATCCAGATTTTCCTTTTACCTTTATCGGAGAAACCTCCCAAATTTTTCTTAATGGGAAGATACCGTATGGACTTTTGTTTTACTTTGCTTGTTACCAATTAGATCTACTTTTATTTACGCAATTCGATATTCATTATTTTTAATGAGTAAATATATTACCAATTCTTTGTTATTTAAAACAACTTCTATAGAAGAAATTTTCTCCTGTAAAAATGCAGAAAAAATGAAGTTCAGTTCTTGTAAAAGATAAAAAAAATCGTAACAGACTTATTTTTATTTTTGTATTATAATTTTTTTTTACCATTAACTTACATATCGCAACTAATTATCCTTATTATACTATTTATTAAAATAAATTTTTTTTTATCAAAAGCAAACGAATTCTTTTATTGAATGCAAAAATAAACCTGGTTACTTTCTCCATAGTTTACTGGTTATGTATAATGATTTACAGTAAGCCATTTTAGTTAAACTCTGTAATTTAAACTTTTATTCCTTGAATTAGAAATAAAAGTAAATATATTGTCGAATTCTTTTTTCTTTAAATTAAAACAACTTAATTTCTGTATAAGAAATTTTGTCCTGTAAAAGGGCAGAACAAAACCAAAATTTGACCCCAGTAAAAAGAAAAAAACCCCCTCAAAACATGCATTATTAGGAAATAAGTTTTTTTTATTAATACAAGAAACAAATGAAATAAAATAAAAATATGACCACCGAAGCCGACGTCTTCAGGGGGTACCGGCCTCGGTAGCCATTAAAAACAAAACCATTTCTATTTGAGGGAGAAGCAAAAGCTTAAAATATCTCCCTCAGTACCCCGATGGTTTTGTATAGAGGTCCAGGAAAAACAAGATACATTCAAAATAATAAACAAATTACGAAAAGAAAATCAATCAAAATCATCAGAAAATTAAAAACTCACAGTCTAACATCTCTTTATTTCACAGTTTACTAACTTACGTCACAGTTCATTAACTTACTTAACGGAACTCTTTATCATTATCATACAATTCATTAAAATAAGGGTTTTTATTTAAGAAAAACAAACAAACGGTGTACAACATAAGTGAATCTAGATATTTTCTTCATAGTTTATTGGTTCTGTATTTCTGTATAATGATTTACAGTAAACGATTTTAATTATTAATAAATAATTAATAAATTATAAATTAGTACTTAATAAGTAATTATTATTAAATTATAACTTCGTTATTAATAAGTAATTAATTTGTAATTAATTATGAATTATAAATTAGTAATTAATAATTAATTAATTAATTAATTAATTATGTAATTAAAAATTAATCAGTAATCATTATTAAATTATACCTTAGTAATTAATAAGTAATTAATTAGTAATTAATAAATAATTAATTAGTAATTATTATTAAATTATAACTTAGTAATTAATAAGTAATTAATTAGAAATTAATAATAAATTATAACTTAGTAATTTAGTAATTGAGTAATTATTATTAAATTATAACTTAGTAATTAATAAGTAATTAATTAGAAATTAATAATAAATTATAACTTAGTAATTTAGTAATTAATACATTATAACTATATTCCTTGAATCAAAAAAGAAAGGCGATAAAAGTAAATACATTATTCAATTCTTTTTCTTTTAAATTAAAACAACTTAACTTCTGCATAAATTTTTTTATCCTGTTTATCCAGTAAAATTGCGGAACAAAACAACATTTAACCCCTGCAAAAAAACATAATAGATACATTTCCTTGCATGCATTATTAGGAAATAAGTTTTTTTCATTAACTTCTTTTACAGGACTCTTTATCATTATGATACAATTTATTAAAATAAATGTTTTTATTTAAGAAAAACAAGCGAGCAGAATTTAAATTGAACTCATAAGTAAATCTAGTTATTTTCTTCATAGTTTACTGGTTTTTGCATAATGATTCCAAGCAATCGGTTTTTTATAACATCTTCCCGCAGTAGGCCTTATTAAAGTTTACCTCAGTAATTTAAAACTTTATTCCGTGAGTTAAAAATCATAGTCGATATCAATTAATTTTATCGACAATTTATTTCTATTTTAGTTTAATGTTAATTAGGTAAATCTATAAACTCTAGGAATATTTATTTTATTTTATTTTAATTGATTAATTATGTGAAAGCTGAAATTAACTACTCTTTAAGGTGCATTAATTTAAAATCCCATTTATTAAGTAGAACAGAAAATATACTTTTTCAACTATTGGGTTGTATAAAGCAGTAACAAACAATAAGCTTCCTTAATCAAATTAAACAGTGAGAGTTTTTAAACTTCAATAAATTAATCTTGAGGCTTTTTTTTTATCCAGTCAATTTCTCAAAGTTGCTGCAAAAATTAAAAAGTGCTTACAAAGAACTGAATTTTCCATTTTCAAATAATTTTCAAATCAAATTAACTAAAATACTTTCTTTTAATGTCTTTATAAAATGAACGGAAATTAGTGTTCTTCACTTTTAGTATAAATTGGCTCTTTAGTAATAATTCACCATATTAATGTTAAAAAAGGTCATTTCACATTANAAAAAAAAAAAAAAAAAAAAAAAAAAAAAAAAAAAAAAAAAAAAAGAAATGATACGTTTCAATTTGTTTTTCATAGTAAAGTAAAAACTAAAGCGATCCAGATACAGTTAAAATTTTTATTATACAGAGCACAAAAATAAGTAAATAAATAAATAAACGGATCACCCTCAATAACTTTTGATCAATTGATCAAATCTTCGTGTTCTAGGACTTAATCCTAACGACCGAGGGAGCGACCTCAAATATGCTAAGTTAATAGTGCAGACGATACTTTAAGTTACGAAATCAAACACGAAAACGAACTTTCTCTGAATAAACATACCTTTTTTTCGATGGATTCGGATTTCTGACCCCCCAAAATATAGGGGGTAGGCTCAATTTGAGAAACATGGTCCCCAGAGTTTGATCACGAGAGAGGACCAAAATTTGTACCGCTTAATGTTAATTTCACTTTTTGCGCATTTCGAGAGATTCGCCATATCTTAAGCGAATTGAAAAAATATTTGGAAACAAAATTTGTTTATCTGAGTATAGTTCCATGCAAAAAATAAATTTTAGTGAATGTTTATAATTTTTTATTACTTTATTTAATGCAAGTCGAAAAAATTTTGAATTATAAGGTATACAGTTTTTGTATATCATTTTAAAGAATTTAATATTAAATGACAAAATACAAAATTTGAGCAACATTGGCAGACTAGTTTCTAAGAAATCATATTTTACAAAAGTCCTATTTATAAAATTCGAACTCTCAGGAGCTATTCGACTGATTTTGCTTAAATTTCGTATTTTGCCATGCAAAATTTTTTTTATTATTATGTAAAAAATTGTATACCCTACAATTCAAAATATTTTTCAACCAGTGCAAAATAACGCAATAATAAATAATAACTACTTACTAATATTTATTTTTGCATAGAATTATCTGTGGCTGAGCATAGTTTATATAATTATGTGCAAAATTTTTTTAATTCACTTAAAAATTTCTGAAGATACGTTAAAAATTAAATCAACATTTGGGGGACCAAACTATATATCGCTCTTCTGACCAAACTATGCATATTTCGCAGATTGCGGCTACTCCTTATGTTCAGGGGATTCAGAAATCTGAATTCGTTGAATATAAGGCATGTTTATTCATAGAAAGTGCGTTTTGTGTCTGTTTTCATAACTTAAAATATCGTCTGCACTAATTAATTAGTTTATTTGAGGTCACTTCCTGAAACCATTAAGATTGAGCCCTAGAACATGAAGATCCGACCATTCGATCAAAAGCTATTGAGGGTGTAAATTAGTTTATGATGCAATATAAAGCAAGAATCATTAATGAATTCAAAATTTCATAAATGCACCATTTTATTAAATATAATTTGTTTTTTTCTTCCATTCCTTTTTTTATCAAATATACACACAGTACAGAGAGAATATTAATATGAATTTGAACAAGGCTAAATAGAAATAAAATATTTTAAAATCATTTTATGGAATTGACAGATTTATGTAGTGCTTTCTATGAGAACATATTATTTGTTATACAACTAAAAGCATAAATACCTTTTTATAACAACTTACTTCTGTTGCTCTACAATATTCATCATCGTGCGAGGCGAAATCAAGCTTCACATTCTTGCAAACAAAACATATCGATCGTCTTAGAATTAAAAAATTCACGCCAAAATAGGCGAAAACAATTCATGTATTTAGCGAATTTGGTGTAAGGTTTATCGTTTATTGCAGTTAAGATTTAACTACATCCTTTAAAGTGTGTATGAAAGCTCGTTTCATTATGAACTTGAAATAAAACACAATTTTTAGATTTCTTCAAAGCCAAATTCAGATAGGTATAACACCACAGTTTTTACAGTGTAGTTGCGTTAGAAAAAGTTGCAAAATTTTTTTAAAAACACTTTTGTGCTATTCGTTTTTCGGCAAAAGCATCAAATTTTAACATAAAATGAATAATTTCTCTAAGCATTATTTGCCAATAAATCTGAATTGTTTGCTTAGCTTAAATTAAGGTTAATTTGAGAATAGTTTTAACCTCAATATTTATTTATAAGTGCCTTTTGTGTTTTTGACAAATCATAGTATGATAACAAGTGAATACATTCTAAAGAAATTCTAATCAAGACTTTTTCAAAAGCTTTTATCATATTAATGAAAAGTATGTACTTATCGTTAAAAAAAAATTTAGTTATTGAAATTGCAAATTTCATGTAAGCAAATCTGGACGCATCATGAATTTCTATTAGATTTATAAAAATATACAGAGTTTTAAATATTCTGTCATTAGGAAAAAAAATAAAATAATAATATTTAATTACCTTTCGTAAGTTCGTTAGGTCGACTTCAATAAAATATACACTTTCAAACTGTTTTCGAAAATGTACCAAATTACATCAAATTTTTTGAAAACATCTAAATTTTCATTTTAGGTATTTTTTTTTTTAAAGAAGTAGCGTTAACAGCGCTTGACCCATGAATTAGTTCCAAACCAAACCTCTGTTCGAAGCCAACATGTAAAACTTCTTTCTTGAATCTGATTTACTACTATTACTATTTCTTAATTTACTAAAATTTTTTCCCTAAATAAAAAAGTGATTAAAATTAATACTTTTGGACAATATTCATGTGCTCTGAGCTATTTTTTTTAGCTATTTTCCCTATTCGTTATTATTAAAAATGGAGAATAAAACTTTATTTTTAATGTTTGTTAAATAGTTTTTGGACTAAAATCGATTACTTTTAAGTTTCTGATACTGCACATCTTTATTAATCTTTATAGTTTAAAATAATTTATTTTAAAGTCGTGTCATATTTAATAAATTCTAAATGGAAAAGCAAAATCGTTTTTAAAAATTTAAATGCGTTTGATATTTTCCGAGAAATGATTCTTTCTATTACTTTTAATTTCTATTTTCATAGATGTGCGATAGATGGCGCTGTATGGGTTTACCAGAATGAGTACATTCAAGGAATTTATTCGTGAAGATTTATTTTAAAACTAAGCTTTAAAGTTGAGATAAAATTCTATTTTTTTCCACTTTCCATTCGGTCTTCAATTTTTCAATGCGGTTTATAACAATATTTAAAAAAATATTTTCCCAATTTCTAAAGAATGATAAAAATAAATGATAAGCAAAGTACTTGAAATGAAACGGTGCTATTTAATAATTTTCAAATATGCTTCAAATCATTAAATATTACTGTTTCATTAAATAATTCCATTTAAAGAACTGTTATTTTTTAAATTAATTTGCAAATGCTCACAAAATTGAAATTATTTATTGCATTATTTATAATCAATGTAAGTCACAAAAATTAAAGAACGCTTTGTTTTGAGTAAAATACCAAACGCAGTCAGTTGCATGTCTTTTTTGATGTTTAGTAAAACTCTTTTTTGATGCATATAAAATCGTTAACTTGAAAAACTAGTTTATTTAAAACAATTTGCATTTCTTGTATAAGTTTCAGAGACATAAATTTCTGAAAATGAAAGGTAAAAATATTTGTGAAGAATTGAAGGAAAAATTTTGGCAAATGTGTGAAAAGTAATAATACAGCTGAAAAAAAATCAAAGTTTAAGATACTAAAAAATTAAATTCAAACGATTCTTTGTTAGGGTTTTAATTTAAGTTTATTATATTTTATAACTTAATATTTAATTTGAAATAGGCAAAATAAATTTTATATATGCTCTAATAACCTAAAGAAAACTATTTATAAAGAAGTTCACTCCGATTGGAGAATAACATAAGTATCATTGAACAAATAACGTTAAGTACTAAGTTATGCTGTAATATAACTTCCATAGAGTTTTAAGAAAAATTACTCTCAATTTTACCTCGAATACATTTGGCTGATTTTTCAGAGGATATGCTGCAACTTTCCAACAATCATTTAAAGGAATGATTTTAGAAGGACTTTGCCTTGCTAAGGCGTCGTCATTTTCAAAGATCTCCAAACGCTGAATTCCTTGTTGGCTAGCTTCATAGAGAACGCAGTATTTTTTCGACCAAGTTTTCTATTAAAAGAAGTTTTTATAATTAGTTTCAAAGTGTTTGTGAGAAGTATCAAAATTAGATTATTAATTATTTTCATCACATGTATTGAAGAATGATTTAAAATGTGGGGACATTTAAAGCTGGTTAGAATATCAAAATAAACACATACATCAACAAAATTTCACCCGGTTTCCAGCAATCATCTCCAAAAGGATTTACGTTAATTTATATTATTAACTAATTTAAGTTTCGCTCACAAATCACATAGAATATTCTAAACTTAAATATATATGTTTTTATTCATTATGCAGATAAAACAATTTAGAAAAAAACACTTCTTTAATTTTTTTTTAAGAAATGAACACTATTTTAGAAACACTAACACGGGTAGAGTTCATCGTTTAAGACGGTGACATAAAAATATTTTTTTTACTGGCGAAACGGTTGCTCTTTTTGTTAGTAAGTTGGATTTTATGTCAACATCATCAATGCTTTAAAAAATTTTTATGATAATAACGGACATTATGTGACTATTTCAGTATTTGAATTCACTCAAAAACTTGGAATATTCTATATTCTATTTTATAAAAAAATTGAGTACGTCTAGTCAACTGAGTTAAAAAAAAATCTGACAGGAAGTTTACGTGTTCTACATAAGGTTTGATAATTGCTTAACCAGCGATTCATAAATAGGTCAATTTCTCTCTCTCTGAAAATAAATAAATAAATAAATAAAGTTTACATTTAATCAAGTAAAAAATATTTCTTATTTATTTCCTTTTTATAGTGTTCTGTTATTTGGAACAATACTTTTTATTTAATTTTCAGTTTCACAGTAATATTGTTGGATATTCGTAACTGACTATCCTTACTCTGGCTTTCCAGAATCTTGTAAAAAAGTAAATAAATATGGATACACATTAAAAATCCCAAACTTATATTTAAGCGAACAATGAACAGAAACAAGCTGTAGAATCAGTAATTATGAGGATGGAATGACCTCAAAATTAGTTTCCTTGCATGGTAAAATTTGGAAATATTACTAATAATCACCCTTAAACTCGTTAATGCTTCCTCCAATAATCGAACAGGTTTTTATTATTTCAGTCTCACTTTCTTTGGTAGTGATTTCTTTGATTCCGTTAGCGTTTATGTTTCTTCCTTGCTTGAATATCAATTCTTTGATTTGAGTTTTGTTATTTCTTTATATCACTGACTAAAAATCAATAATTTTTTAAATTTTGCTATGTTGTTTAGGAAGAAAAATTATAAATTCTGATTTCAATGTTCTTGTAAACTTGTCTGAATTATTTTTTTATGGTATTTTATTAACGCCGTTATATTGGACAATTCCACGAATTAGAAAATTAATAGAAAATTGCATTTCCCTATTGATATCTAGACTCCAGCAAACTAAAAACATTTATTTTTCAAACTTCACGTTTTTCCAATTTCTTTTTAAAACTGTACTTTTGTCTTAAAAACAAAATTGGATTATTTTAAATCCTTTTGCGTAGTTAAAATGACATCATTGCTCAACGAGATTAACTGGAACATAAAAGAAAAATTGCATTGCGTAGCTAGAAATTTTCTGAACTCCAACATGTTTTGTTTCTTAGATAATCCTACATATTATTACATAACCTATATATCTCGCATTATAGTAAAAAACAAGAAAGTTTGCTTCTGGAAGAAAAATGGAGTAACATTTCTTTTAAATAAACAATGTAAACCAAATAAAATAAGGTAATCTTATATCATATAAAACACAATAAAAGATAACTTTTTGCATTCGAGACAAATTTTTTTCAATTTTCCTTCGGGACGAAATAAGAAAGGTATTGTTGCTAAAATAAATAACCTAAAAACTTTTGTTTTAATGGGTCGGGGGTCTCATGCCTATGATAAAAATTCTATTGTTAGAGAGTCTATTTTGCAATATTGTATTTAATACGTGTTAAATGCCATTAGGATATCAGATCAACAATTTCAGCTTGAACATAGTTTTTCAAGAAATTAAAAATATTTTTTTATAAGATGGAGAGGGAAATCTAAAACGTGGTTCAATTTAGACAATGTGTCATAAATGGTTTAACCTGTATAAGTTTGAATTTAGTCAAAGTTAAGATCCAACTTTAAAAATTTTAAAAAATGTATTTCAGTAATTAAGACATGCAAGATTGAGGTTACATTGGAACATCATCTTCTGTGTACAATTAAATACAGAAAAAGGGCAAATGATGCTGAAAATAAAGAAACATTTAATGATAACAATAAAGAACAGAAAATACTGAATATGGCGAATAGTGTTGTTCATAATTAAATACAGAAAAATGTGATGATGATAATAATAAAGGTAAAAAAAAATCGCCATTTCTTGCTGTGCACTGAAGATGATGCTCCAATGTTGCATCGAAACTTGTATGCTTTTACCACTGAATTACAACATTTGTGAATTTTAAAGTTAGTTTTTATCTTTTGTCATTATAAAGCTTTTATTTTTTCAATAGTATTAAATTTAGATAACAATGATCGGAACCGGCAAAACCGCGCTGGAGAAAATTGACCTCAGCAACTAAATTGAACGGTATTTTATGCAAACCAAAATTAGACGACAAACTAATTTAATAGAAAAATTAATAAAGGGAATCAACGATTGTACAACTTATCCTCAAACAATGCAAATTCTTTGACGGGGTAGTTTACCCTAAGAGAAAATTTGTTATTGTGCCTAATGACACTTGGGCAAGCCAAGCATGCTAGCTATTGGCCTATTGCAAATAAAATCAGGAAGGCGCGCCTTTCGCTTGACAAGAGAGTACCACAAGGTTGAGAGTACGTTTTAACTCAGAACCATTCGGATCGATGGCAGCACCAGTCATTCCAAGAGGTCATGAGTTCGACCTCACCGGCCGATACCCCGAGTAGTAAATGGTGACTGGTGTGTGCTGTAGTCTGTTGGGTCGCAAAGTCCTCCCTGCTCGCATAATAAATCATACTTCTAGCAGTACTGAATTGGAGATTGATCGTTCTCTGGTTCTGGTTAAAATTACGATCTGTGGATGAATGAATGGATGTATGAATGGGTTCGTTGAATAAACGGGCAATGATGTGCGTCTGGCTGAAGTCGTATTCTTGGCCATAGATGGCGCCACTGAAAATAAGAAACTTCCCTCTGCCTTAGACTTGCTCTCTCTTGGTTTCACCAAGCATGCTTGTTGCTGTTTTCAAGTGGCATTAGAAGCAACAAAACATTGAAGGATTCTAACTTTTTAATAATTCTAAATTTAAATGTAATGCGTTTTTGCATACTAAAAAACTAATCGAGCAAATCTCTGCCATTTGCCATTCGATTATGACATTTGTTTACCTAAGCATGGTTTGATACTAAAAAATGCATTTTACATCTTATTGATATATGTAACATATTACTGTGATATAATGATATATTTATTAATATATATTGATATATATTATTGATATATATCATTGACATATATTATTGATATATATATATAATATTTATATTACGAAACTAAAAAATGCAAATCTTTGCCATTTGCCATTCGATTATGACAATTGTTAGCATTATAGTTAGTTAGATATTTTTTGTGTAATTTTTTAAATTATTTTATTATTTTGATTAGGGTGAAAAAGACTCTGGAACCATGAAAAAAGAAAGCTAACACATGATGTAAGTCAACCCGAGTTGCACTAATACCTAAATTAATTTAGATGAATATTTTCAATGAAACAATTTAGAAGTAGGGGAGAGTCGGGTAGCCCCGCTCAGCGGGTACCCCCGCCCACTGTCAATTTCATATGTATAGAATATTTTTTCAAGTCAATGGGCAATCGGACATTAATTGTTATATTGAAAAAAGATTATTTCAAAGTTTCAAGTATTTATGCAGCTGTTAACATGGTAAACAATAGTTTTGAAAATATGTTGAATACAGTAGTCATGAAATTAAGAAAAATTGGTTGAATGTTTCGATTAAACTTCATTTTAATACTAAAAAAATAATTTTTTCTATACATACAGCATTAAAGTATGTAGTCTTAAGTTTAATTTGCACAAAGAAAGAAGTTTATATGTGAAAAATTGTTCGAGTAATTACAAATTTACAAAAAAATTGGATTTCGGGTAGCCCCGCTCACATGAATGTCGGGTATCACCGCCAAATTTTATTTCGTCGATAAATGTATGGTTGCAAAGATTATTATTCTATTGCTTCAAATTTAAATGTTATATGAATTTTTAACAACAAATATATGTTTTAATATTATATGAAACATAAATTTATATATTTAAAAATGCAAATTAAATATTTCTAAAATGTAATTGATATATCCAAATTAAATTTAACATCAAGAAATCATAAATATTATGATAAGCTATTCGCTTACTTATTTATTTTCAGTTATTTGCGAACGAATCAGTCTACAGAAGCATTTGAAAGTAATCAAAATACAAAGTAAATTTGTAATTTTTTAAGAAGTATTTTATATTAAGTTTATAAGAAGAGATCAACCAAATAAGTTTATATTGAAAAAAAAACTATTGTTTTTAAATATTGTTACTTAAATTAAATTATTTTCGTTAAATATTTAATACAAATTTATATTAATATTATAAAATATTAATATACATTAATAATGATAAAAAGTATGACATTTGTTGTTATTAAATGATAGAATTCACTAAAAGCATATAAATATGTAATAAATAAAATAATTTTGTGATAAAAATGATAAATGAGGTTTATCTATTGTCAATACATTAGTCATTCTCACTTACACCTGAAAAAACAGTCAAAAAACATAATTTTTGTAACTGGGCGGGGCTACCCGACACATTTTGATAAGAGCTGAAAAACATGTTTTTTTAAATTTCGATTTTTTAAAGTTAAACTATTCTTTTTTTGGTTTATTCTTTTTGCATTATTTAATTAGATGATACAACAATAGAAACATACAAAAATATTGATTAATACTCATTGTTATACAGAAATATAAGCAATACTCCTTAAGTGAACGGGGCTACCCGACTCTCCCCTACGTTTATTAAAATAAATAAGTTTGCAATATTTCCCTAAGAATCAATAGGCTGTTCAAACAACAAATCTTTAAGGTACAGAGCTCAAAATCAAGAATGAAACACAAAGACTTCGGATTTTTATGTAACTATTTATGTGAAATCTTAAGGTTCAGAATGTTAACTTTAAATAAGTTAAGTAATTTACGCAGGCGATAATTAAAATATAGAAATCAGATACACACACGCAAAGATAAATAAATAAATAAATTCTCTAAAAAAACATACCTTTTTTTCTCAAATATGGATTCTTGAACTGCAAAATATGGAATGTAGTCGCAATCTGGACAATATGGTTCAGATATTTTAAACAGAAGAGTCACCAAACTTTTGGGCTCCTTGTGTCAATTTTATTTTATTATATGACCTACGTTGAACAACCGATCTAATTTTGGATATTATTATTTGGATCTCTGTAAACTTGTAATTTTGAATCAAATCCAGAAGACAAGGAATTTCCTGGATGAAGATTTGGGATTAACCAGTCTTCGCGGAAGACTACTTCATGGATCTAAGTCACATTCGCGTTGCATGGGGAGGAAAATCGCAAAAACCTCCTTCGGGTAGCTCGACGGCAAGGAAACTTTAACGCATGATCCGTTTATCCACAGAGGATATTTTACGTCAGTACTGTGGTCAGTGCGAACCGGGAGCGGAATTCATATTGACTATTAACCGTTGGGATTCGAATCTGAGTCACTTCTTTTGGAAGTGAGTGCTCTATCCCTTGAGCAACCGAGGCTTCCGCTAAGTTAATTTTATTTCATTTTATAATTGGTGTTGAAAAGCCTACCTAATACTCAGTTTAAGACAGTTAATGCCTTTAAGTAATTGTAATTTTTGCTCATTTTACCTAACATTCAAGATAGTAATTAATTTTTTATTATTTTCTTAAAAAGTACAAGAAATAAGTTGAAATACGCAAAGTGAAATTAACTTTCAACAGCTCTTCTGACTGAACTATCGGTACCATTGTTTAGATTGCGAGTACCCACATAAAAGTATATTTATTAAGAGAAAGTACGTTTTTGTGCCTGATTTTGTTACTTAAAATATTGTTCGCACAAATTAAAAAGCACATTTAAGTTCAGCCTCGTAAACCATTAAGATTACCCTTTAGTACGCTGACAACTTTTTAAAAAACAATGTATTACGAAAATATGTCACCTGAAGGATTTGAAAATATAGTTACTTCAACAGAAAAGAAAGATGTTTAAGGCTTTTAGCCAATCTTTACTTGAGAAAATATATTTTTTTAATAACTCTAAGACATTGAAAATCAATACAATATTTTGGAAAACTTTTTCCCGTGGGTATTTATTGACTGAAAAGGGACTGATGTTCCGAAAATGTTCTTTAAAGCCCCTTCTATCATCGTACTTAAAATTTCCCTTATTTTGTCTGACAAAAAAAGAATTCAACCTAAAGCCACAAAATCCTTTTTATCCTTAATCAACAACACTGTGTTAAATGAGCCATTACCGATAAGAGGATAAATGATCCTTACATAGTCAAAGAATAATTTCTTGTGGTAAAGGTTTTGTCGAAAGAAGTTTAACAAAGATCAATAATGATTAAGTTATAATATTAAAGATGAGTTGTTTGAAAAATATCATTATATTTTAAATTAGTTGTAAGAATATATCAACTGCTTTAGTTTTATAAAAGAGAAGGTAGTTTTTCTTTGTAGTTTTAAGCATCCTTGTGAAAGTCCGGACTTGACACTTGTTAATATTCACGCAAGGTGGTTCGTAATAACCACCCTTATGAAGTTTAAACGGAGTTTACTACGGAGGAAGTCAAATGGAGGAAGCAAAGGAGTAGAAAAGCGATTATAAGAAACAACTCCAAGTTTCATCTGGCAATCACAAGTTCATATATTCTTCTTTGGTATCATTTCACTAAATTTACATTGCGTGCTTTGTTTTTCCTTAGCTTAAATATTAATTTACGACCAACAACGAGTATACTTCTTTTTACTTCGTTTTTGTGAATTATTCTAAAAATATATACGAGGATTAGTTATTAAGGAACACCTTGTATACTCATACGATCTGTGATTTCTTTTACTATGTTAGGAAAAGAGTTAGTGTTGTGTAGGGGATCAAATTGGGCATTTTTCAAAAGTCGGGAGCAATGATGCTAACAACAATAGCTAATTCTGATTTTTAGTGATATTAATGTCATATGCACTAAGTATTCACATTTTGTGGAATATATTTTTTGTTTCCCTGTTTAAATGAAATTACCATTATTATAGCTTTTATTATTGAATTTTACGATATTAAACTATAAATTAACTACTTTACTACATTAAACTATTTATGATTGTCTTAAACTATAAATTTATAGGATAAATGGTGCTTCGTACGTTACATTTTAAGGACATATAAGCAAATGATAATTTGTTACTATACTTAATATTACTCATCAGTGCTATTTATTCAGGGTATTATCAAAGAAGCCATCCGATTTAAACTTAACATTTCTATTTTTTTTAAACATCCAAACAAAATATTGTTTGGTGTTATAATTTACAAATGTACACGAATTTTTCATTTATGAAAAACATGCGACGTGTTCAATAATGGATACCTTAAATTATGCTAAATATAATTACTATAAATTGTAATACATTCAGTTTCATCTCAAAATTTCTTTTCAATGCGTGACACTGAAAAAATGAATAAATAAAGTGCGTACAAAAAGTTTTTTTAAGTACTTTAAACAATAAAATTATAATTTAATATTCGTGTGTAAGTTGTTAAAGGACTTAATGTAAAGTTTTGTAAAAAAGTTCTATTAATGCATTAAACAGTTTTTTAGAAATCATGTTTAAATATTTTTTTCAATGCCTCTTTTTTTATTAATACGAGAAACATTTCCATCATATATTTTTTTCAAGTGATTAAATTATGATTTGAGATAGATATTTTTATTGTGATCACATATACTACGCGATCGCAAACTTCTCCCTTCACGGCCCATGGTAAAATATATGAAGCGAGTTTTTCTGACTCTAGCAGCACAAGATAATTTTTTCTTATGTTTGACTCTTTCAAGACCGTTATCCCTCCATTCTCCCCTCATGTCCCAAAGTATCTTATAGAAAACGAGCCTATCTGACTCTAGCGGCTCATGATCATGCGAATAAACTCGCTGAATAGACGTTTCCTTCTCCACCTGTTCTGAAAGGGTTAAACTCAGAATTCGTCTTTACTGAGAATTTTACTGAGAATTTAAATTGGTTCGAAATGTTTTTTATTTTTCTTTCGTCTGCTTTAAGGGAAACGATGAAATCTCTCAATGTTTTATAAAGTTCATTTAAACTGATTCGAAGGTAGTTTATTGCTTTTTGTAATTACAATATAATATATCGCGTCGTGGTGACTCAGGGGATGGAGCATCACTTCCCAATGAGGTAAACAGGATTCGAATGCCAGTGATCGCTGGTCAGTACGAATTCCGCACCCGGTCAGCAGTGCTGATGAAAGATACCTTCAGTGGTAGATCATGGGTTAGACTCTCCTTGCCATCAGGCTAACAGTGGGAAGCTTTAGTGGTTTTCCTAATCATGCAACGCAAATGCGGTTTATATCCAGAAAAAAAAATCTCCACGAAGGTAAATTTCCACCAATACTTGATACAGGAGTGAGTTCCCTTGTCTTTTAGATTGGGTTCAAAATTATGAGGCTAAAGAGTTGAACATTAGTAGTTGTAAACACAAAATTGGGTCGGCTGTTCAACGACTGTTATAAAATAAAATTATTTTTTTTCTCAATATTGAAATATGTATAAAAAACATTCTAATATCAAGATAAAAATGATAAAGACATTAGATTTTGAGTTTTTTTTCTTCAAACTTGAATTTTTTTTTTGTGTTGCATAATTTAGATCAAAGAGAACTATAACACTGGAATCATGATTATGAATTATAATCATATAATATAATTAATAATTATTAATCATATTAATTAATAAATTAAAATTATATACATTTCTTAATAATATTTTTTAATTAATTTTTCCAGTTTATCGCTATTCACATAATGTGAAAACTTTTAGTTTGCAATCAGCAATCAACACTTATATTAATATAGCTGTAAACGCAGAAAGAGTGCTGTTCAACAAGGATCATAAGATATAAAATATGTTATATAATTTAATTAAAATATAGCCCAAAATTATTACGCTAACTCTGTTTATCTTCTACTACATTAAAAACACTTGAAGCAACTCCAATATTCACAGCGAAAACATGCAAATGCCGTATTTAAGCCCATCCCTAAAACGTGCGGTACATATTTCTATGATCATAATTAGCCGACTATTGATTAACCAAAGTCGCTGATAATTTATTAGAACAGATAATAATTCTACGAGAGAGTATTGATCTTTAGAATTTCAAATTAATTTGACTACATAATGAGAAAGTGAAAATAAGGACTTACCCTTAAAAATGTTTGTGGTGGCGTAAACAAATATCCAGTTTTTAATGCTATTTCTACATCCATGATTAAAATTTGATTTCAGTTGAGAGGAATTTTATTTTTCATGCTTGGGTTAGTATATATAAAAGGAAACGGAACTACTGAAAAACGGAAGTTGACGATGACGTATTAGGCGCATTTATTTTATCTTATGGGGATATGTTCTAGAAGAATTTAGTTGGAGCACCTTTATTGCTTTGTGGTATATAGAAATGACATAATTTGCAACACACGATGCCTATTTATATGCCATTTCGGAAATGGCGTAAATGTTTATTTTAAAATATACCCCAAAAGGAAATAATTCTGTCCAGTTTAGTATTTAATTTAAATTAAGTTATCGACCTTTTCTGTTGTTGTTTTAATAATGTTTTCAATCTGCAAAATATGTTTACAAGTCGAAATCAAATATTTTAATTTTTTTGTCTTTTTAACTTTTCAATTAATTTCTTTTCTTCAAAAAATAAAGTTTATAAGTAAAATCTGTAAATTAGTAAATGAAGCTGAGAAGAAAAAAGAACTTCAAGTTTTTAATAACTCTCGGAGAGAACCGATTCTCCTCGTTATTCATTTGTGAACACTTTGTAACAGTCACAATACAACAGATGGCAATCTAATGGTCATTTTTGTGAAAAATGGATGTAAACAGTTCTTACCCCTTCATCTTCAAATGTTATAGTCCAGTAATTCAATTAAAAATTAAAAAACAATATTTAACTTATTTTTTAAGCAAATTACATTTTTGTTTATCAATTTAAAATATACCGAATAAATATCTAAATCATTCTTTTAGAGAGAACCCTCTTTTAATTGTCCCCCCCCCAACTGTCTGATTTCTGAATAAAAACCACAATTAATTTTACTACCCACCCCAAACAAATCTTTATTTTCAGTGAAAGATTAGATAATAGAATACACGCCCCCTTTAATTATAGATAACGTGTATTAATAGATAACATGCCCTATTTACCGCTTTAAAAAATGTAATGTGCCTCTGAATAAAATAAATAAAATCTCAACATATATGACAAACGAAAAATTGAATTGTAAGTGATACGAGGTAAAGGCAAATAAGTGAAAAACATTTCTTCTTAAATTGAGACATTTTGGAAAATAAGTTGTTCCTTAATATTGTTTTCATATTGGCACTTTACAAGTTTCCCAAATTTCTTCTAGATAACAACGCAATATACAGAAATAGCTTTCTTTACTTAGGAATCTTGGATTTTTTCCTTAAAAACTCTATTAAAAACACTCTAATGAAGAGTCTTAAAATATGGCTCTATCTAGCTGAATGACTTCTAAACTAGAATTTTTATTGGAAATCTCTTTTGGGTTATAAATAATCTCAATGAATAAATAATTTTTTATTCAAATTAGAAATCAATAATGGTTGAGAACAAAAGTGCAATTTATGTTTGAAATTTTTTGCTTAAATAACTAAAATAAAAATATATAATTGATATTTTTAATTTAAAAGAATCACCTATAAGTGAGATACGTCTTGAATAGTTTGTAAAATTCCTTTCTTTTTTAGTTTCATCAGTCAAAACTCCTTTAATTTATGAAATAATTTAACTAAGAAGTAAAACTAAAGTCATTAGAAAATTTTGTTTCGTTAAAAGTTACAGTGTTAGCAAATTAATACACGTAGTCATTGAGGGTAGATCATCGAGAAATGTCAAAAACAGCCGTAAAACAAGCAAAAAACAAAAAGAATATTAAAAAACTGGACTAAACATAAAAGGAATTGAAAAATGAATAGCTATACAATGCTTCATTTAAATCAGGATCAAAAGTTTCTACCTTGTTAAAAACAGTATTTTGATCTTTATAAAAATCTATCATTTTCTAACTAAAGAAAAAGCAATTAAATTTTTCCTCTGACAGAAGAAAACTTTCTTTTGAATTTTTAAACTGAATAAAATTAATGGCGCAATATGCTTGACTTTTAGGCACGGGGACACTTTTAGAAAAGAAATACAATTACAAGATTTAAAAAAAGAAAACGTTGCTTCTTTTGTAATAAATCTTATGTTTCACTTTAATTATTTGAATATGGCTAATTATTATCTCAATTATTATATTTAATATTTTTAATTATTATACTATAATAATTATCTTAATTTAAATTGAAAAACACATTTTAGGTTTATTATTTTCATTTTTGTAACGTAACATCCACTTGATTTCAAACTATCCATTCTTTTAAATAGCGTATTTTAACATTTCCTCCTTAGTTTAAATAAATGATTAAGAGACTTAAAACAGTTTAATGATAAGCCACATTTTCAAAATGTCCAAAATACCGATTTTGATTAAAAAAGAAATGACTTCCATGTGGACGGTAAGATATTTCTGAGCATTGCGCAGTTTTTCTGAAAATTTGTAAAATATCTACCTGAAAATAATATTATGGAATAAAGAGATGTTAGATTATTACCATTTAAAGAAATGTGGTTTATTAAATTGCACTAAGCCCATTTGAACTATTTGTTTTCATTCTTTTAATTTTGCTGAATATTTCATTTTAATCTAATACCTTTGACGTAACACTTATTTAATTTTCAGATCTTTTAGGTAAATTACTAATTTGAAAATAATAGAAAATAATTTAGATAATAATTTAAGCCATGAGCTGAGAAATTCAGCTGTAAAATAGGTCCAATTTAAAAATGTTCCTGGCAGTTTTTTATTTTTAGTTACTTTTTAACTTTATCATATTTACATTCCTGTTTATAACTTTCATAACATATTTTTTTCTCATAACATTCCTTCATAAGATGAATAGTGATCGAAATGAATTTTGTCATTAGCATACAAGAATGAAAGCAAAATTAACAAAAACTACATTTATAATGCTTGACAGTATTTCAGCTAAGCTGTTTTTTTAATAAATCATTGCAGACGACTTTTTTTTCTTAGCTCAATTGTTTTATTTTTCTCTTTCTGCAAACAATTTTGAAAAATAATTCTCCTCTTAAAAACTCTAATTCAATTACTTTTAGCATATTTCAAAGCTTTTATAATTTGCTTTTAAATTAGCGCTGTAGTACTATATTAGTAGCATTAAATAATTATTTTATGTTAAATTTCTTTACAGTAGATAAATAATATGTAACTTTTCACATACCTAGACAGTAGTGAATTAAAATTTTATTCTGTGCCAAACTTTCTGATTGAACTATAATACCTGAAATAAGTAGATAGTCCATTTTTTAGATGTTTTAAAGTGTTTAAAGAAAATTTTTGTTAAATAAGGAAAAACAAACTTTATTTTACTCACATATGTGCAAAACTGTCACGTAAGAAGAAATAATACTGATAATCTTCTTTATAAATATATTAACACAATTTTTATTACTAATACAATATTTTTCAACAAATTATGTTGCCTAAATTTACACAATTGTTTTTTAGAGTTAGTCAGTTAATTCAAAATAGTACTTTAAGGAAAAGAGCATAGTATAGTTTTTGAATAACGATTTCATACAATACAGAGTTTTCGAAACCTTTTGTTTTAATTCTTAATTACAAACTTTTAATGTTGATTGAAGCAAGTTAGATGCAATAAGTATTCATGATAATGTAATAAGTATTCATGATAATGTAATGAGTATTCATGATAATTTAATAAATATTCATAAATATTGGAAGTAATTAAGCTAAAAAAAATAAATAATAGAATGTAGACAGTTAAAAATTTCAAATCAAGCTTTAAAAATAGAAATGCTGATTAATTATACACATTAATTTTTAGTGTCTAAATAATAACTGTTATGGGATGGCAGTGATTTAAACAATATTCATAACCATTAAGTGTATTATAGAACAGAATGACACTGAGTTTAGACTCTAAAAAAGGTTCCTGTTATTGAACCAAATGTTACTTCATTCACGTTGTTTAGATCTAATAATTAATAATTAAAAAAATATTTTTATTTGGAATTATTTTTGATCAATTAGGTTTATAATTGCAGGCATATATAAAACTAAGTCTCATAAACTATATGGAAAATACGAAAAAAAAATAAAATTAGCATTACGGACTATCATTACGATTTAATTAGCACGAATTAAATTAGCATTACGATTTAACTAATTAAATCGTATATTCTAGATTGCAACTATTTAACA
This sequence comes from Parasteatoda tepidariorum, assembly GCF_043381705.1. Lineage (NCBI taxonomy): Eukaryota > Metazoa > Arthropoda > Arachnida > Araneae > Theridiidae > Parasteatoda > Parasteatoda tepidariorum. The sequence goes on along the minus strand of NC_092214.1, from coordinate 71,676,332 downwards.
TAGTTTGATGGTTAACAATCAAAATTAGTGGGAAAAATGTATGTTTAATAGGAGTAAGCTTTTGTGCCTGAATTTATAATTTATTCAAGAGTTAACACTGACTAATTTGCCTATTCGAAGTCAACTTTTCAAACCATTAAGATGAGCACTTAGTATGTTAAAATACGATAATTACAAAGACGTTTTTCAAAGATTTTTATTTCTTTTTTCTCGTAGCTCATTCATTTTTAATTTTATTTCAGTTTTTTTTGTTCTTCGCTTAGTGCAGATTGTGCAGATTTTGAATTCTAAGGTCAAAAATTGGTCTTGAATAAAAATAGGTGTTATAAAATTGATTAATTCGAATATATATAAAAAAGAAAAGAAATTACGCTTCTAAAATAAAAAAGAACATAAAATTTTACTCTAAGCATTTTCACATCTTAAGAAATCTCTTAAATAATGTTTCCGAGAAATAACTGTTTTAAAAATTTTTATTTGATAAAAGGGTAATTTTTAAATAGTTACTTGACGGAAATGATTCTCATTAGTTTTTTTTAAAGTTTTATCATTACCAAAAATCTAAGTTATATTTGATTTTTCTGATAAGTTAAATTTTATTTAAATAATAGGATTAAATGATTATTTTAATCTAGTTTTGAAGTGGTGTGGAATCAAACTACAGTGTTACGGCATATGTAAAAATTTTGAGGCACATAAAAACACAATATTTTTTTTCGCATATATGAAAACCGTGTGTTCAAATAAAAATACTGAGAATTAAAAAAATTATTATGGTGTATTGAATGTTATTTTTGGCTTAAAAATTTGTTGTAATGCCTCGTGTAAGAAAATAAATACCTACTAGCATGTATCTAACTTTGATAAAGGAATGATTGTCTATGAGGGCTGCATTTTAGCGCACTGGATTATTCCTGCTCGCTTCAACCAAGTTCCCTCAAATATTCATGAAATATGGCGTCGATAGGTACAGGCAACACCTCCTGGTAGAGTGAAAGCCTCCGCACGAATCAATAGTAGTCCGACGCAACGAACATAAACTGTGTGGGGAGGGGAATAAGAAAGGTGTCACAATATTCGAGCTGCTAAAGGATCGGACTTCTTGTTTATGGTAACCCGGACGAAGGCTTTCTCCCTTCTAAGAGATGATGGTTCAGGGCGGTCAAACAAGACGTCTTATTAAATTTAAGTGGCTCGTCACTATGAGCAGCCAACACGACAGACGTTCGTATGGCTAAAAAGGGTCGTACAGCCACATTACGAATAATAAATATGGAAATGGAGTCGTTTGCAAGACATCGAAATTGTGTTAAAACAATTCGACAATGCTTGCAGCAATATTGGCTTTCAGTGAGGTAAACAAGGATGCTACAATCCTTGACGCTGCTTGTCAGATTAGATATCCTTCAGAGTTATGATTAATGACCTTCCTGGATCCATAAACGTCACCTTTACATCTGCGAGGCCTGTACACGGAACCAATAAGGTAGTCATCCGTAATTTGCGTTATCAAGGGAGAGGAACGCACGTTGCCAACTTGCACTCGTCATCGTCGTACTGTTTCATCAGTCACACTGGGTCCATCAGTCCCATTGGGTGCTATTGGATACGTGAGTCTATCACATTTTCTTTGTATTCCTGGAATTTTTAACGCTAATCATGGCATTTCAGACGCGTTAAGAACCGTGACTCTTCCCTATGTTCGAAGTAGCTCAAGTACTATTTATCAGCAGGATAATGCAAAGCTGCATGCTGTACAGATATTTTACGTTACGAAACATTTCCAACAGCCACTGAGACTTGCACGTTCCTCTTTTATATGAACTAGTTAATGGTTGCCGAGCGACTGATTCGCCACCATTCACCAATATTTTCTGTCGATGAACTGTGACTTTGCTTTGAAACTGTATTGACTGAGGTCCACAGAAATGCCGTGCAATCTCTTTTTGACTCCTCGTACAGGTGGACAAATTCTGCTATCTCTGCCAGAAATGTTTACCTTTAGCACTGACGTTTACATGTCCGAATTTGCCTTAAATTTAATCCCTTGCTCTTTCCACAATAATGTATGTGCTCAGTAAATACCATTTTGTTATTTACCTTCATTCCTGGAGTAGCAATTTTAATGTCTTATAGTGTATTTATTAAAATAGCATTGAATAAATATTTAATTCAAGCAATTTAAGTATATAGAAATTCGAAAAATTATTCTGAGTATAATTAAATCATAATTTATAAATGACCTCAATTTTCATAAATATGAAAATCGAGACATAATTTATTACACACATGAAAGTTAATTGCTGTTGTTAATAATAGGGTGTTTTTAAGACTCTTTTATTAAAAAATAAAGATGATAAAAATAAAATATTTTTTAAAATTTCTTTTTTATTAGTTTTTCAACGACTTTATTTATCTATCTCATCAATCAATTATGACCATTAATATCTTATAATTTACGCAAATAAAAAGCTAAATATTTTCTTGAAACTCGATAAGCTTATTAATTTTAATTTTGCTTTACTTGAGCTTGTTTTTATACTTAAATTTATTTTTAAAAATATCATAGTAATTAAGAGAAAATGAGCAAACATTCCAAATGCTTTGTTAAGTAATTTTCTTATTTATAGAAATCTTAAGTCTAAGGAAAAATAAGTTAAGCGAATTAAAATCTATTCTCGAATTTATTCATTAGGATTATCGACTCATTCAGTATAATTAAGAAGATTTAATGGAAACTGCCGTGAAATCTTCGAATTCAGTTAATTATTTTTTCATTAAATACGAATTAACAAATGACGTTATTAAGCAGTTCAGAAGGACAGAGCCTAATCTCTGCTGAAAGTTAAATAACTCTTTTGCAATCTCATTTTCATTTAAAGAAAAGTTGTGAAATGCGAGACTTTAAATTCAATCAGAAGCACTGACAATGCGTAGAATATGTACTTAATCAGTTCGTTAAATGGTCGCTCCAAAATTGGCGCTACACTAATTGCAGTAGTCAGGGAAGTAGCCAATTTTAACAACTCAATCTAGGGTTAGAAACAAATTACGTAAAGTGATTATCCATCATAATTAAATTTTATTAATATTTTCCAAAAAATTTTCCATTGTTTTATACCAAAATAAAATTCAGAAGTAAAAATATTTTGTAGAATTCTTTTGAAGGTATTTTAAATCACTATAAAGTAAGAATCTTCATTTTGAGAGAAAAAAATGGAATCTTAATGCTTATCAACCAAAAATGAAAATTATATGACTATTCAAATCTAATTTTAAACCGATTTTTTTTCTATTTTGCACCAAATAAAAATAAACGCACTCAAAAATTTAAGCGGAAGAAAAAAATGTATTTATTTCGCTTTTAAACATTAGTAATATAATCACTTATTTCAACAAAATAAGGAGTGTAAACACCCTTTTGACATTGAGAGAAAAAGTACGTTGAAAACTGTTAAAATATGGTAAAAATTTACCATATTTTTGGCTCTATCTGAACTTTAGGAAGCTCCGTGATTTTTACCGAAGCTCTTTAATTACTACTTTTTAATAAAATATTATCTTATAATATGTGTTAAAACTTGATAAATGTTGTAAAATGTGACAATTTTATCATGATACCTTAAAGCATGGTAAAAAATCGTTTATTTAGTTAAATTTACTTTTCTGTTTTATATCTTTTTACTAAACGTGTGGTAATAAAAGCAATAATGTAGAAAAATGGAATTTTTGGTGAACCAATAGTATTACCGTTAGTATCGGAAAGATTATTAAATTAATGGTTTAAGTACCGTGTATTTTGGTTTTATTAACCTGAATTATGTTTTTTTTTAATCAAAAGTATCATTACCATAGAGTACAGTAATTAAACAGGGTTTTCCTTCTCCGTGAGGGTCAAAAACTGTTTTTACAGTGCTTTTTACAGAATTTTATCATTAATACCAAAAACTTGTAAAATAAAAATCTAAACAGATAACACTAAGCTTCTATAACCAATGAAAAGAATTCGCAGCATATTTAGGATCATTTTTAACAGTTTCTTTGTATTTCCGACAAAAATTATTGCCATTTCCCTGTAAACTTAAAATACTACCCTCAAAAATATTTTGAATTAAAAATTCATCTCACTTCGGGTACATTTCTTGTTAAATAAAAATTAGCAAATTTAGTCAAGCGTTGTTATCCGCACGTCATCGTTAAGTTCGCTGCCTAGAAAAAAAGCAGCAACGATAATCAGGCAAGAATTTTTAAAGCAGAAATGGAAGCATCAGTCATGCTTAAGATAGTTAGTACCCATATTTTTCAATAAAGAATTTTTCTCTAGAGAGTCTATGAAAAAAGTAAGAAATTAGAAAAAATGCGCTTTGAAAACTTTAAAGGTGAAAAATTGCAATTTTACTTTACGTATGCCTTCTTTTATGATACATACTATGCATATATGGTTCAATAAACCTAGCATGTATAAACGTTTTGTCTAAAGCTAATATTTTTTGACGGACAGTTAATTATAACTTAAACTATTTGTAGAAATATAGAGGAATTTAAAATGTAACTTTTTATTGATAAAATAAAAATTACGTTAAAATGAGAAAATGCATGAAATTTAACGCTTCGATTATTTATTGCAGCAGTTAATATAACGGTCTTACAAAAAATTTGTGAAAAATCATACGTATTAGAAAATATTTCGGGTGTTCCGCAATAATCATCCATCCGATATATTTTTACAATATTTATAAAATAATATACCCACTATGGATGAAAATTAATGTTTCATTAAGGAAGAAACAAAAACACAATCGAAGTCTAAAGAATTCTACTGAGGGAGACAGAATCGAAAACTAGCAAAATAGAAAAATCTTAGTCGTAGGAAATTTGAATGTGTTTCTAACAATCACTTTGTAACACCTCTCTGTTATTCCCAGTAATTAAAGTGGTTTTAACGTTTTCCGTCCTACCTTTCTCTGTAATGATTCGTTACATCTAGATATTGTTTTTTTTCTGTACTTAATTATTAATTTTCAACACTTAATGAATAGGCCTTTTTGAAAAGGATTTAAAAAATACGCATTAGGGGAAGTCATTACCAAACATCCTTTATGGAAAAAATTTAAAAAAAATGTTTTTAAAGTTCAAAAAGATGTTAGCAATGAATCGATTATCGCCTTGTGTCATAAATATTGACCAGTTACATTTTTAAAGAAGAAAAATAGCGGTAGTTTTTTTTCATGTATTTTGTTTATTTTAAAAGAATTAAAGTTTAAAGTTCACCATAATATTTTAATGATATAAGTAAATATAGTTGTATTGTCAAACCATGCACAGCTGTAATTTTTAAATTTAAAATGACGGTTAACTGAAGACAATATCCATTTAATTTAATCGATAGCTGTATAAATGCAATTCCTTAGACAAGGCTCTTCCTACTACTTCAGTTTAAAAAATTGCACTAAATTAATAACGGACACAAAGTATTTGAGTTAAATTTTTAAACAAATTATAAATTAAGTTCTTTTTCGAGAATAATAATTTTGTTTCATAAAACCAGATACACTAAAAATTACAAATATGTTATAAAAGCACTAAAAACTCATAAAATCTGCGGTGATTTAAGCAGTGTCCTTTGAAGTCAGTATTATTTTTAATACAGTGATACATAAATTGAATTTTCTTCTTAAGTTTTTAAAAGTTTGACCTTAAATAAGTGATTTTTTTGAAAAGAAAATAACGCAAATGCTTTGTATAAGGTTACTATTTCGTTTCTGTTGTTTCTAATGCAACTTGCCAATCCAGCAAGCCTGCTGGGGGAAACCGGGCGTATTTAAGGCAGAGGGGTGTTTCTTGTTTGTCAGTGGTGCCATCTATGGCCAAGAATGCGACTGCAGCTACACACACGTCACAGCTCGTTTATAGAGCGGACCCATCCATTAATCCACAGCTCGTAATTTTAACCTGAACCAGAGAACGATCAATCTCCAATTCAGTATCCCCAAAGGTATGGTTTGTTATGGGAACATGAGGACTTTGTAATCCGACCGATTTAATGCTCACCAGTCATCATTTACTACACGGGGAGTCTTCAGTCTGCAGGGTTCGAACTCAGGACCTCTTGGTCATTGGCTCAACTCCATACCAACCATGATATCCCGGCCTCAGTTACTCTCTTAAATACTCATAATTTGCAAAATTTTTCATGCACTTTCCCTCAAATTTTAGCACATTTTTAGTATAAATCATAAACTTTTCTGTATTTTTTGTAAACTTCCCTTATTTTAAAAACATACGACAAAAATTCTATTTTTAAAAATTAAATATTGCTTTTCCAATTAACGTTTTTATTAGAAAAGTGTTAGAAGCTGCTTGTAAATAAGCCATTTTAAAACATCTGTATGCACTTAAAATTTTATTTTTCATAATTGAATGTACATTGAAGATGCGTTGTTTAAATGAAATGCTAATTCAAATCTCCTTAACTCTCTTCGTTTATGTTTAACGTTTATCTCCATTGAAAATAAATATAGAAAACTCTGTTCAACTTCATCAAACAAAAGTTTTAATTAGTAACAAGTTTTAAAAATAAATTAAAATGTTTTTAAAATATACTTTCCTTAAAGTGGAAACAAAATAAATCAGAGCACACTTTTACTTGTGATGAATCACGAACTTCTGAATTTTGAGATACTCTAAAGTTATAGATATATATTGATATTTCTATTTATTACAAAGTTATTTTCCTAATTATTTCCTACTTATTATCTTTGATTAACAACAACTTTCATTGAAAGAACTTCAATTCATCGCGTAATCAATTTTTAAATTAGTAAATATGCCACTTAAAATGATTTAAGTTAACGTTTATTCGATCCTTTAATACAGGTCGTTGAGTTTCACGAAATGAGTCGATTTACCAGAAAATATTCACGCTTTTAAAATATATTTGTTTTGGGGAAATTAAATACTCAATTATGCTTCATAATCTTTTTCAGATAATGACAAATATTTTCTTACTAATTTATATGCAGACTAAAAATATCCAGGATTGCGCCAAAACAGTAATAACAATGTTAAAAGCATAAAAATGATTTTTTTTCATGCATAAAAACGATTTTGATTAGTCAGTGAACACTAGATAGTTATGAATTGTAAAACAGTGTGACTAGACCATACATATTTTCTGAAATTAAATGACGCGTAGCAAGAGCTAGAAAAAAATTATGTCTTTTTGCGTAGTATAGTAAGTAAATGATGCATAGCACAGCAAATGATGTCTTTTTATTATGCTATTTCCATAACTGCTGTGAGTTTACAACAGTGACTCTTCATGATGACGTTTCATGACTATTAGGTCAAAAGTTCAGCCTATTATTATCTATCTATCTTTATGCTTATTCTGAAAATGGCACAAAACGTCAATAAGGAGAAAAAGCCAGAGTTTTATAAAATTGAAAAGCGTTTGTGGTCTAATTTTGTTAATATTTTCATACTTACTTCTATGTATTCTCTAAACTCAGAAAAATTTTCAATAAATGAAATTATGGCAATAATTTTGAAACTTCTCATACAAGTGGAAAAATGTCTCTAAATTGGTGATTTTTAAAAAGTTTAATAACTTGGAAAATATTTCAATTATTTGTCAGTTTTTAAGCCCAAATAATTCTTCACAGCAAGATGATATATATATAGTTTAAAATTATAACTTAGCTTCAAGTGTAAGGCGCATAAACTGTGGTTTTTTTTTCATTTTCCTGCTCGGGAGAGTTTATAAAAATGGAAAAGATAAACCGTAAGTAAGCAAAAAGTTTGCCAGAATCTTGATCAAATATTTCCACTTTCGGGGATTTTCTCTAAATTTCTTATTTTTACAGAATTAAGATAATTATGAATTACAGAGGAGTTATTTTGTTTGCTATAAATGCATGATTGATTCAGAATACAATGAAACTACATTTCGTAATAAACACAATATTATTAAACATTGAATTTCTATTTTTAAGTATTCGAGCGGTTATAAAGCACGTATTTGCAAACTAATTAACTTTGTATTGTTATGCTTGCTAATAAAGCTACTATAGTATAAAAAATAAATAAAATAATAGTGTGAAATTCAGTCATGAATTTTAACATTGTCGATTTACTGATATGACAACATATTAAAGGTGCACTGAAAATATTATTATTAAATTTTAATATAAATAGCATTTGATTTCTTATAAATTTAAATAATTGATTTTTGATAAGTTGAAGTATAAAAATGTAAGATAAAGTATTTATCTTAATCTATGATTGAACTTGAAGAATCACTGTTGGAATTACATTCATCGTCCTTAACGAACAAATCACAATGAAAAAGGTAACAAATATTTTCCGTCTGTTTAGTGCAACGCCAAAACACGCGGTTGACGCACCAAATGACGCATTTCTTTATTTATATCTAGTCTATCGAGAGTATAAATACAGTTCGAGAATTTTTTACTTGTTTTAAGATCAGCTCAATCACTTCTAAGTTATGTCCCTCAAGGTTTGTGACAGAGAAATAATTTTTTTTTCTAAATTTTTCTTACCATAAAGTATCGACACTTTTACAAAAAAAGTAGAGCTCTGAATATTTTACAAAATATATCTCACAACTCTACATTTACTATGTACAGAGAAAGAAAAACAAGTTGCACAAAGTCACACTATTTTACGGTAGACACAGAGTATATGAAAAGTTTGTAAACTGTCAAACATAGTACAAGAAATGTAAAACTGCATACATATGATATTTTTAAATTATGAATTTTATGATAAGGATTTCGACCTTTGAACCTTACATCAGGTTGCTGAGACAGGCAATTTCAAAATCTTAAATACGAATTCCCGATTTTCAAAAAAATAAATGAATAAATAAAATTGAAAAAGTAGAAATAGCGGAATACCAAAAAAATAAAGAAGATATTTTTAAAATTAAAAAAAAAAAAAAATACCTAACTAGCAAAACTCAATCCTTCGCCCCTGTGCCTAGGATTGAAAATAGGTATTTTCAAAAATATCTGACAAGTATTTCTATAACTATTTTTCTGATCTGACAAGTATTTCCCGACACATTTTTTACTTCGTGATTACAGAGCAAGGTGGACCATAATGCAAAGCAAGTCATGTTCTTTTTAACCCAAATCCGTTATAAAAATGGAGGGGTCTATTTATGAGTAATATTAATACAATATTATGAGCCCCAACATAGGATTGAGGTTGGAAGGTAAGTTTGGTATTTTTCAATGCATCTTATAAAAGTGTTTCACACATGTATTGTTAGGTTTTTGATTGATTCAAAATCTATTTTCATTAGGTTAAAGTCTAATAAAATTATTCTTCAAGAAAATGTATGAACAAAAATAACGAAATAAGGTATTCGGCCCATTTTTTAAGCAGATTTAATTAAAATTATAATTTCATTTTTGGTAAGTACGGTTCCTACATTTACGAATCTGAATGAAAAAATTCAAAAATTAAAAAACAAACAAGCACTTTTTTTAAAATAAGGACAAATTTGAGATTTTCGTGCATACATATTAAAAGCAATTTTTTTCTGGATCAATAATATTGTTACTTGTCTATTGAACTGACACTATTAAGAAAATTACAAAAATACTATGAATTAGAACTAAATGGTTCAATATTGTTTTTTTTACAAAAAAAAAAGAAAAATTCTATGAATTAGAACTAATTTGTTCAATTTTTACGAAAAAGAAAGAAAAATTCTAATGTAAAGCAAAAAATATTAATTCAGATCTACCTCTTAGATTTTAGCTTTTGACTGAAAACATTCTTAAAGAAATCTATATGAAAACTTTCAAAGAATTCCTTTTAAACCTTTCTTCGCAATCTGTGTTAGATTAAAGAGAGTCTCAAAATCAACGTTTCAGATCAACAGAAATCAGACGATTGTTGCCGTTTGAAAATTCTGTCAACAAAGAAAATAAATTATTCAAAAATTGTTTCTGAAAAGGAATTGATATTTGTTCTAAAAATATAATTTATTCAAATAAAAAAAGGTTTAAATATTCAAAGTGTAACAAAAAAATTATAGTTTCTTGTTTGGGAGTTTATTTTGATTTTAATTTCGTCTGTCAGCATACGAAGCAAAGCACGAACAACAACTTCATTTTTGAAAAAAAAATCAGTGAACAAAAGTTTTTAAAGATTTTGAAAGCTAATGAAATAAAGTTCAAATATAGACAATAAAACAAAACTTTCGTTGAAGTTGTTGATTTTCACATATTCGCATTATTTAATTTCTTATTCAAATCCAAAAATCAGATATTTTCTTATTGCTTTCTATTTTTGAAAAAATAGAACTGTAAAAGTTCTAAAAATTATCAAGATCCATTTCTCTTAATCTAAATCCCCTTTATTTTCAATCTTTTGTAAAAGGTGTAGTGCTGCTGAAAGACATTTTAATCATCGAAAGTGTGCTAAGTAGAGGAGAATGGGGTCAATTGTAACATTTTTTACTTAACTATTTTTAACTAACAAAAAATCCAATATATTATTAGTATTAATTGACAGACGAGTAAAGTAGACTATCCTCTACTAGAAAAAATAAATACCTTATTTTAAATGTTATTATATTAGTCATTAACAATATTTGACAGTCGTGTACTTGTTACAATTGTCCCCACTTACGGGGTCAATTGTAACAGTTCATAAATTCAACTAAAACATAGCTAATTATACATATTATCATAGTTGTGATATATTTTTTTACTGATCAAAATAGTAGTGATATTTTAGGAGTAAAAAGAATAATGAGCAGAGACCTAAAGGGTTAAACTTTTAACTTTAAGGGGTTAAAAATTTTAATTTATGCTGTGAAAGGTGACAAATAAAATAATGCACATGCAGCATAATATAAATGATATAGGAAACTATCGGTGGATCTTAAAGAGTTAAGTAATGGTTTGTAAACATAAAATTACTTATTTTCAGCTGTTACAATCGTCCCTTTACTTATTGTTACAATCGTCCCCAAGACGCCATTTCAGCTTCATTTGTTAAAAACAAAGCTAGTTAATTAACAAAACTAATCTTTTTTTTTAAATGTTAATTAAGGTGTCCACTTACATATTCGGTTAATAATTTTTATTTGTTTAAACAAAATTACTTTGTTACAATATAATATTCTAATACCAAAAAAAGTACTTACGTAGCGTGAAAATATCTTTTGTGATGTAACTCTTTCAAAAGTACATAAAAATGGTTGCCAGCAGGGGTGTACATGTAGATTTATTAAATACACCTTGTGCGCCACCTAGGAACCAAATCTAGAACCCGACACTCGAAATTTTTGCTCTGTTACAATCATACCCTGTTACAATTGACCCCACTCTCCCCTACAACAAAAATCAAGAAAATGCTAATTAAAAAATTTACTTAAAGTTTAAGATGGCGATATCTCTTAAAGCGTAAAATATTATTTTTGATTATAATTCAAAAATATCACTAGTCGATGCCATCTTAACTATTGCTAGCTGTTTCAAAACAGAATATCGTCAAATTTCGATTCACTGTATTAAAAGCAACAAAGTCTGTTAGGAAAATTATATTTATACCTTTCACAAAATATGATATCTGTGCAACATTTTACTATATGTAGCCTTATCGAACCTATATTTCTGCAGAAACGCTATGTTTTCAAATAAATATTTTTTTTATACTAAGCCTTTGTTAAAAAGTTTGAAGTTCTTGTCTATTAACATGCATTTAAGATGAAATATGTGAGTAGCCGAATACAGAATTCCTTAAACATAACATAAAAAAACATGATTTTTAGTTTGAGTATTTTATCTTTTCTGTATTTAAAATCTTAATTGTACTATGTGGTGTTGAAATCTATAAAGTTTGAGCTGACAAAATTTAAAAAAAGTAGTTGAATGTAAAGCTTTTGACTTTTCTAACTTCAGATTTAAGTTTAAATAGACACGATGTATGCTAAATAGTTTAAATATAAGATTAAGTGGTCTTTCACAATTTCACCTTCTAACTTCAGTTAAGTAACTGTCTTTTGTTCAGGTTATTATTCTGATTCTGAAACAGTTCCTTAACTTTAAAAGCTGTAACGTTAAGTTTTAATGAGGCGCAAAAGTAGATTAAAAGATTTGGCCACACTCTGCATTTTAAATTTCTGAATTAGAACGTTTGCAATTTGTAAGATGGCAACATTTGAAAACATTTTAAATAGGTACAAATTATATCACGGTAATGCTTTCACGCAACTGATTACTACAAATTTTATTTTCAAGGGGTAAAATATTTATTACTTATTTCTCCCAATTTTGGGAAAATTTGCCTTATATAAGTACATGATTAAACTAAAAGTGTAAAAAATATAAAAATTCTTTAAATTTAAAAACAGCTTTTTTGGCAAATGAAAACTTCTTAATTAGATACCATGCAGATTAAGCGTAAACTGATGTTTAATTACACATTCTGATTCATAGTACTGCTATGAAACAAAATGTGTAAGTTGATATCGTCTAATATAAGTCTAAGTAAGTGACGTCAATATCTTATTAACCCGTTTTCTATTTTTCATGTAATACTAAGCAATATGATATTTTGTGTTCTCGGTTTTTGACATAATGTTATATTCCGGTTAATTACGCATAATTCCTTTTGTTTTTGGCACATTATTTGTTCTATGCATGTTGCTTGCATACTTACTAATAGCAAAGATTGACTACATGCTGACGGAGATGGATAGATTGAAAAGCAAATACTATTAAAGCGAGTAAGGGGTAAATGCGCGTCTAAAACAACAAAAATTAATTAAGATATTTCGTATTTATAAACTAATACTAGAGCAGTAGCTATACAATCCATGATACACCTATACTTTCAATATGTGCCGTGGTGTCTCAGGATGTAAAACGTTAGCTTCCCATTGAGGTGACCCGGGTTCGAATTCCAGCGGTGACTGATTTAGTTCCCTCAAAACCCCCACGAAGGCAAATTTCTCCCTATACTTGATCCAGGAGTTCCCTTGTCTTCTGGATTGTGCTCAAAATTACAAGACTACGGAGTTGAACATTGGTAGTCGGGAACTCAAGATTAGAACGGGTGTTTAATAACGTTAATAATATACTTTCAATGTAGTAAATTTTGAAATACACGTTATCCAATCCAAAATCCCACTTATAATTAGATTCTCTATGTAAATATAGCGTAGATAGGAATGTAATTATACTTCAAGTAATTAGATTATGGTATGTACATTTAGATCAAATCCAATTTTTGTAGCAAGTGCACAGAACAAAAAATGTTAGGTATGGTGTTATAGAGGAAGCACAATCATAGAAAGATAATAGGACCATAGAATGTTTAGAAAGGTAGGTTTATATCAAAATTCAATAAAAGCAAGTCATTTATTTGCACCACAGACATTTTCTCGAGTTGTAAGGAAATAATAGCTTTATCAAAATTTTGCAGATTTTGTTAAAAAAGTCTTGGAAAACATATTATCTTTATTTTAAATTTGATTATCCTATGATAGTTGTATAGCAAGTGCTGAAGTCCTTGAACATAAGGTTTATGTGTCTGACCTATACCTTAAACTTGGTGTAGCAACATTTTTGACGCATATGATTACTTGATTGTCTACAATCTGACAGAAATTTCAGAAAGAGAAATTAATTCTGTTGAACAATGCACTAACAACTTTACCTGGAAATTAAGGTACCAGGACTGTGACAAAGAAGACAGCAAGCTCATCTTCTGAAATTCATGAAGAACCTCATCGTTTTCTAGAAAACAACATACAGTCGCTTAATAGAAGTAAAACCACAATCATAACTATACGATACGATTCATAAGGTATTTTAGAGAGACCGACAGGTAAAAGTGAAGGCATAAGTTGCTCGTCCATGACCCCTGACTTACTGAAGAATTTTTATTATATGAATGAAAAATTTCGAACTTTACAGAAAATCGTTTTCATAGCAAAACTGAAGATTCTAATAATTTTTCCTCAGAGCATTACTTCCTGTAGTCAGGACTTGCATCAAATAGAAGGTAAATTTAGTTTGAGGATTTATGACTTGTTGGAGTCATTTTTAATTATAGAATATATACCACCTGACGTGTTAACATGTTATAGTTAGCGATTTTGATCAAGTGCTTCATTTGAATTAAGACAGGCTTTTTTTTAAAAAATTATACTCATCTGTATGTATTTTAATGTTTTTATTAGCTAGTAGGTCATAAAATAATATATATTGAGTTTTACTTATTTGTCAAAGGAAAATACAAACTGCAAAAATATAAAAATTGACATAATTTTTTTCAACGAGACAGTTTTTTAAGTCTTATGCATTTCTTTTACAATGGAATAATTGCATCAAAATAATTCATAGTTAAAATCATTAGCACCCTCTTTATATTCTACAGTCTAAATATAAAGAAACGGAAGAACATTCAAATGTAAGATACCGTTTTCTTGCTTAGGACAACAGAATTGCCTCATTAGAACATTGTGTGAAATAGGAATATTTTTCATGGAAGTAAATTTGTATTGCTATTTTAAAGAAAAAAATATTTATTTCTCAATTTGTGCATAAAAAATCCCGATATCAATAGGAGCGACAATAAAGTAGACAGATATTTTCTTCCCTTTAAAAAACACACTTTCCTAAAATATTTGGAATGTAATGATATGTAAATGATGCATCATTATCTCATTAAGTAACAAATATATTTTGGTATTATTCCCCGTAACTGTTTCCTTCAATTGTTTCAGCATCATCTGTATTCATCATTCTTGATCGCAGTCGTCTATTGCTACTAAAATTCTTTCTCTAAAGCAAATATCTATTTCTATTATACTATCATTTTCTCTATCCTGCCTCGTTAGTCTGATTACTCCTCTAACATGAAAATTTCTCCCATCTGTTGCTTTGTCTTCTGATTCAGACATTTCTCATTTCTTGGTATGATTGAACTATAACGGCAAATCGGACAGTCAGATATTGCCTTTAACCATTCAGTAATGCACAATTTATGAAATGTATGTGCTCCAGTTAGAGCTTGCATTTTTGAATGTGATTTTGAATCTTGGCGTATTTAAAGTTTTTTTTTATCTACCTTGATGAAAGAGTTCTCAGCCACGGTGTTATAGATCTAGTTTTTCAGTTTTAAACTGCCTTTATTTTGTAATTCCGTCTATAACTTAAAAAGTATGTTGTCCTTATGCATTTATACAAATGTTTAACTTAAGCCATTTAATGCACAAGTATGCATCAAATTTCTATAATAAAAGGTATGGAACTGCTTATAGGTATGCTCAAAGTGCTTTCAAATAATATTTTTATATAAATACTTAAGGTAGATAAATGAAATGGTTTAGAAATTATGGGGCTTTGGTGCTCATATTTATTTAAGAGACCTTTTTCCTCCTGGGTAAACTCAACTGATGAAGGGATGTGAAAATTCTAAACATGCAATGACAATGTCAAAGGACAATGGCAAATTTTGCAAACAATGTAATTTATTTATGCTTTGAAATAACATTTAGGAGTCAAAAAGTTTTAAACTTTTCTGTCATTAATAGAAATAGTAAGGCATATTGTAGCAAAATATATGATCTAAAACAAAAACAAGGAACTTAATGTAATGACAATTAACAATAAAACTCAGAACAGCATTTCTAAAATCCAGCGTCCAAAATTAACTCAGCCAAAGTGGTTTAAGTAACCCGAAATGACGAAGGTATTACAATTTACAATATGTTTGTTTAAAAAGTATTTGGAAAACAAATGTGTTTGAAAAATTTAACTGAAAAGTTAAAATTTATTTGTTATTACTGGCACACAATATACAACTTATAAAAACTTATAAAAAGTGGAGTGGAAATATTGTTTATTCAGTCGGGACCACCCACATACCGATCAAATGACTCTGTCAAAGAAAGTTCGTTGTGAATTTGTTAAACTCTTAACCTATTTACAATATACAGGGTGGTCATAAAAATTTGGTCTACTTATGGACTTCTAGAGACCTGTCCGTACAACTGATTGAGATGAGATTTCAGACATAATTATTCAGAGTTTTGAGCTCAAGATTCAGAGAACGGCAGCAGAGTGGCTCGCATGATTACAGTAACAGGTACAGAAACTCAAAGCTTTCAAATCGAAACAACTATTTTTTTTCAATGCAAAACATTCAATGTATTCACAGATCTCAAACAGTCTTGGAATGAAACGCATATCTCAAAACAACGGAAGTACTATGCACGATGCAAAAAAAAGAAGAAAAAAACTTCCAAAAAGAAAGAGAAAAAAAAGAAGCACGATCGATATTCATGGAGGAAAGTTGCATATGATAGAGTCAAATTTAGAATTGCAGAATGACGATAGCCAGATATTCAACGTGGAAAACTTATAAAAAGTGGAGTGGAAATATTGTTTATTCAGTCGGGACCACCCACATACCTATCAAATGACTTTGTCAAAGAAAGTTCGTTGTGAATTTGTTGAACTCTTAACCTATTTAAGTTTACGAATACCTTATGTGTATATCGTCGAAACCATCACTAAATACGACAGCAATCCGGACGACCAACAGTTCCTGAGGACGGTGTTATAGAAGTGCATTAAACAGTGACTTCAGTAAATTGCAAGAGGTACTGCTTGTGTGTCGGATATACCGAAATCAACAATTTTAAAATTACTAAACTGTATGCTCCACATGTTTCAATACCGATACCAGCGAGTGCAGCTGTTGGACTCGTGGACCATAAACAGCGTATTGATTATGTATTTTTTATTCGATATGATGACGATAACGATTGTCGATTCACATATTTCGGACGGAGGTGACCCATTTTCCTCTAACTGGAAACGTCAACACCGAAAATTGTGTGCACTGGACAGACACGAATCCGCATGATAGGGTAACTGTAACTTTATCAAACGCCCAAGTTATTGTGCGGTGTACTATTTCAGGCACAAACTTTCTCAGAGTGTACTTATTTGAGAAATTCTGCAATATGCTCTGTGACGGGCTCACACTATGCAACCACGTTGCAAAATTACATCATACCAGAATTGCTGCAGCGAAATGCTCTGAATGACATCACTTGGATGCAAGAAAGCTTACCTCCGAGCGTTTCGAAATATGTTCCCTAGCTATTCCTGGAACAGCATTTAGGAAATCGTGTTATCTCGCGCCATTGTCTATTTCCGTAGTCTTCGCAATCGCCCGGCATCGCTCCTATGGATTTCTGGTTCAGGGGATATCTCAAATCTAGTTTACAAATGCAATGATCAAAACTTTCCAGATTTGAATAATTCGATTAAAAGTGAGATTGTACACATTCCTTATGCTATGTTACGCTCGACTTTAATATCCAATGTCTTCCGCAAGCAATGTGTAATTACCTGTTATGACTTCCATGTCAAAAATTTGTAATACAAATAAAGTATTCCTTTTGTCCGATCCATGTTGTTTTCAGTGATTGTTGTCCTACCTCTCTCATATTCAACAGACCGGCTGCTAGAGTAGGCCAAGATGAGACTTTCTTGATTTATTCTTTGCATTAAACTGATCTAAAACTCAAATTGATGTTTTAATAAAAAAGTTAGCGTTTATTTATAATAATGAAAAACTTTCTTTAAACAATTGTAAATCTCTTGAATAATGGTATCCCGATTGGATTTTGTAGATAGATATTTGACTTAGTAGCCTTGAAGCTTGAAACATAATTTAGTGCATGCGTATAATTCCAATCAATCAATATTTTTTGCTCATATTTTTTCATTATTTTTCTCCTCCGGAACTTATAACTTTAAGTATTTTACTCACAGTTTTGTGGTCTTCCATTTTAATATATAACTAATTTAATATTTGAATCTGCGACATTTGAATCTCATCCAAAAGATAAAGTTTCCCATCAGTCGAATATATTTACTTCTAGTTTGATTTACGGAATCTTATTATTTTCATCTGACTTGTTTGTGCTTCTTGCTCATTACTCCTTCTTGGGACAGTCAGAGACAGTTGGGACAGTAGCCAATAGTTTTTGATACTAGTTTCTATTGTGCTCTGTTTTTGATACTAGTTAAGCGGTTCTAGACTTCCTGTTGTTAAAATTGAATTTATGTCGGGTAACTTGTTTTAATATACATTTTTTTCACACTTATATATATCGCACCCAGTCAAGAAAATTGACACAAGTCAAAAAACAGCAATTCTGAGGTTATATCAATAAAACATATGTACGAAGTGCCCCATCAAGCTCAAAAAGTGTCACCTGTCTAACTCGCAATTTATCCAGTTGAAGGCAGTTGCGTCAGTTTTGCGTCTAATTCAGAATAAGTTTTATAGTATTCTATAAGTTGATTTTTCTCAAATGCTGCATTTTATTCTCAAATGCTACACTTTTCTTGACGAGGTGCGATATATATATGTATATATATATCTTGCTTTTTAAGATTGGGAAAAATTAACTTTGCAGTCAATATGAAAAAAAGCATTTTAATTTACTTCCAGTTTTAAAAATAATCATCTTAACATTAATTTGAATCTAGAATTGTGCAAATTACATATAAGTGAATCCCAAGTGGTTTTTAAATAATGAGGTTTTTCTTGCTACTGCCAAAACTGCAAATCGACAAAATATGTTCCTTCTTCTTTCCAAATTAAAATTACAAGTTTAATTATAGACGTTGCATTGTTTTAAACAGGAAGAAAATAAATGCTTTAATTCTTTTAAAAATTTATTCTCTATGGAATTTATGGGCCTTTTCATTTGTCTCGGTATGTTATTATTGCACATTTCATTAGATGTGGCCTAGAATTTACCTCTCATAGAAAAGAATAACTAATGCAAAAAACTTTTTTATTTTTCAATTAACAATATTGCCAAATTTCTTTTTATCAAAAGCTTTTAGATTATATACAGGGTGTTTTGCATTGACTTCCTTTAATGCATCTCTTTTTAATCCAGGAAAAAGTGTAACGAAATTAAGTAATTTGGAAAATAATGAAAAAGTATAACCATTAGGGGTTGTAAATTAGTATTTAAGTGAGGGAAAAACAAAAATACTATCAAAATCTGAAGAATAACTATTGTGGAAGGCGTAATTAAACAAGCCAAAGCCTCTTTGATTGCTGGAGAAAAGAGTAAGAAACTGAAAGGCAAGTATTAGAAGCACCCTCAAGCCTCGTTGGGCTACAATAATTGGTTCAGATGCGTTTCTTCCCAACTTCTGTTTAAGTGATTCAACAAATTTCAGTTTCGCTATTTAGTTTTTTTCCGCTTATTTATTAATTGACCGCCCCTAACGCGTATACGTTTGACTTTTAAATAAAATTTTTAAAGAATAAATATCAAAAGTGATGACTATGAAACAATTTGCATTTATCAAAAATAATTATATTTCTTATGGATCAATGAATTGAAATATTCATGTCTTATCTAAATTGTATGATTTTTTTCGAGATTGAAGAAACTGTACACGAATCACCAAATCACTATGAAAAACTGCCGTAAACAACTCACTTAAGTTAGAATTGAAATCCCACCAATAAATCCCCGTTTGATGAGTATATATATATATGTAACATAAAAAGCTTCAATTAATCTTTTTATGTTAGTTTCTTTGCTATAAAACTTCTTCCTAATTAATTATTCTATTTGAAATACTTTCTCACACTTTTAAAAGCCACATCCTGTTNTATATATATATATATATAGGTTATAGGATATAGGTTATTTTCACAGACTATTTTTAACATTTTAACAATTGTAGTAAGTTAATATTTCTGCAAGTAGGAATTTTCATTTTTAAAGAAACCATTTTAACATTTAGATGTTTCGTTACATATAATTCTCATTCAAATATATATTTCCTTTAAAGAATAATGTGCATTTTTTATGGATAGATTTAAAGATAATTTTTTCGCCGTCTCTTTCAAATTTTAGGACTCATGGAAGCCTTGTATTGATGTTTTATGCCTTATAAGGAAAAACTAGGAAATATGAATTAAAGATTTTGGGGCTTTTTAAACCACCTAAACTTTTTTTCTTGCCGCAACTTTAATATGGTGCTAATTTGATACTATTGTCAATCTTGATCGCAAACATGGTTCAATTTAACACCTTATTATGGTTGCTGAGAATTTGCGCTGTACAATATTCTAAGTTTTCGATAATATGGCTTAATGCAGAACCCATTTTTCGAAAAGTGTAGATACACAACACAAAGAAAAAAAATATAGCTTCATATTTTTATTTTTATATTACATTTTTTTCACTACTTCTAAGTCTCATCTAACAAATAAACATATTTAAAATTATTTTTTATTATTTTTAAATAATTGCTATAATAAAATAAAATTTGTAATCTTTTAGCTTCCCGTGAACTTATGACTTAGAAATTAGAAGTCAATGGATGTTAAGTTTACAAACATATAAGTACTATAAGTTTTCAAGTTTAAGTTTAAACACTACTTTAAGTTTTTTATAGTTATGTAATCGAAAAGAAAATTTATAGTTATACTTAACTATTTTAAAGCAAAACATAAACTTTCAATTGAGAATAAATACAACTAAAAATTTGTAGAATTGAACAAAAACTACTTCTCTACTAATGGTTAACCAATTTGATTGACAATCCTAAATGACATTTCAATATACCTTAGTAAGAAATTGATTAGTTATCCTTTCAACCATGGATTAAAATAGAAGAGTAAGCGGGTGACATTGGACTATCATATTTTGATAAGACTAATACATTTTCGACATCTTACGTATGAGAAATCCCTTTATGTGTCAGGTGGCAAGAATAATGCCCTAAGAGAATTCCAACACCCTCCCTGGAATTATCTATAGAATGTAATCTGATGTTGTAACACAAGAGTCAGTCAACGGAAACATTTTACCCACTCAAATATGAAATGATTGTTTTAAAACTAGTTTTCCCAACTTGTCAGAACTCATAAATGTTTTGTCCAGGTTTTAGTTTCTCTGATGCAGTTTCATATAAATTCTTTCATTCACTTTGTTAGAATGGTAGTTCAGGTAGCGATGCGTTAACTTTCCATTATTTTTTTTTAATTGTTATCGGATTGCATTCTTTTACACTACATTTTTCAATTTTTGCACCCTTTATAATAAACTTGTTAGATATTTTTTTTATAGTTTTCTTAACTAGTTGTTATAAATCTACATGTGTTCAAAATGAATATTGAAGGTACAGATTAATTTGATGTTGAATAAAATAAATCTGAAATTTCGTTACGTGTGTTACCCTTTATAATGCTAGATATTTGAAGCTTCGAATGGATTCATTTAATTCTTTGAAGTATAAAAGAGTAAAATTGAGAAATTTTCTTTTATGGAGAGATACAGTATCAGAGGTATGTTCAGTGATTTTTTTTAAAATGTTTTCTTACAGTAAAATCTTTTTAATTTGGTGAAATTGGTGTACGTTATGCGTCTTACCTTTTCTGAATGTTTCAATTGAAAAGTCCCAAATACTGCACTAACCTGTTTATTTATTTTAAATTAATAGTAAAAAATCATTTTTTTTAAATAATGAAGTAACTAATGATTTGTGAAGAAAATTTTACCCCTCCTTTTAACTGGATTAGTGAGTAAAAAGGAGAAAATTGTTGGCACATATATTTTCTTAAAACCCTTTTCGTCAAGAAAGATAAAATATGGGTATATTTTCAAATCATTTTCTGCAAATATTGTATTTTCAGTTCACAAGCATGTGCATTTGCACTATAAATGTGCCCGAGATAGAACACATCTCATTTGAATTTCGGCTCTCTACTGACGAGGAGGGGACTCTGACTGAAACTGGCTATTTGTGTGCTACTTTCTTGCAATCTGTGCATTTATGCATGTTATTCAAGTATCTATAGATACTTAAATAACATGCATAGATTTTATGCTTTGTATTACCGTTGCATCTTGGCATGGATTGATCTTTTCAATCAATTTCTCTATTTCATTTAACTTATTTGTAATACTGTTGTAGTATGTGTGAGTTGATTGGTTAGCTTTGTGATCAACACTGTATAGCAGGACAACTCTTTTGTATTAAGTTTATTGACTTTGCACCAAAGATTTTGCATTGTCCACAACAGTTCTGCCATGCGATGTGGTAAAATATTTCCAAAGGAATTTTTTTTAATACTTGATTGATTGAAGATGAAATAATTCAACCGTATATTTATTTTTCCTTGCATTATGAACTTGGTCCATCACTATAAAAATTTCTGTTAGTTCATCTTCTGAAGTCTTTCTGAAGTTAGTTCATCTTCTTCACAGACAGTCTTAAAGTAAAAGTGGGGGAGCTAATTTTACCTTCGTCTTTTGTGCCAGAGCATATTGAGAATAAGGAGCAAGCACCGTCTTATGAAACAGCTGCTGTGAATAATTGAACAGAGGCTCGATACCATAATGCTGATATTCACAAGAATATACACTTGAAAAATCAACTTGAACTATAAGTATTTAACTACTAGATATTTCCCTTTGGAATTCTTCAGCTTGGATTCTTTAAACCTTTATGTGTTCTTGAAATTTAGCCCAATTTTCAAGACTAATTTAAAAAAATTTTCCGTTCCATTTGCCATCATATTTTTTTAAGTGACAAGTGGCATAATTATAATATTCAACTACAATAGAACATGGCTAGAAATATATAGCAAACAATGATCCATTTTTGCAATTATCACATGCACCCTTCCAACAATAAGAATCAAGATTTTTTTTACCTGATTTACATAAATACTTTTACCATCATAATGTATTGTCATAAACTATACTTAGGCCTTTTAATAAAAAATTAATATTTTCATGATATTTGCATTTGCATTGGTTCTAATAGGTATCTTACAGTAGCAACACATTTTCGGGCGTGAAACATTGAATTTTTAAAGCGAAATTGTATGTTCAGGGATGTAACTGACAAAAAACGTAAGCTTCTGTTAGAAACGTAGTTAGATAGTTCTTATGTTTTTCTCCTTTTTTTTCTCATTAATCCTGGCAAAAATCTCTTCTTTCAATCCAAGCATAGTATAAACAATGTCATTGAAATGAAAATTATTGCTACGAAAATGCCCGGGTTTAACACCCACCAATAAGTATGCAAAGCTTGTTTTCTTATGTTTTTAACTAGCTCGCCTTTTTGATATTTTTTATAATATACATTTAGAGGATTTTTATGATTAAATTCATTATAATTACTATTATTCTTATAAATAGAATCAATATTTGTTTCTTGACTCCTCTTTTAAAACGATTATTAACAATACATATATGTGAATTATTTTATTGCGTCAGAGCATCACAGATCAATAATGCTATATACAATGCTGAATACCATAACAGTGCTATGACAATATATACAATGCTAATACTATGAATAATGCGAAAACTTAAGGTTTTTCTAGAGTATAAAGCAAAACATTTTGATGCATACATTAACATAATATTATTTTTTTATATACTGAGAAAAAAGTGTAATGAAAACTTTCACAATATCCTAAAATTTACCATGTTTCTGGCTGTATGAGAACACCAAAACCCTCGGTAATTTTTACCTAAGTGCTTTTATAATGATTTTGGCAAAATTAATGGTAAGATATGGTTTCATAACGTGTGATAAAAATCGGCAAATATGGTAATTTTGATAATTTTATCATCATAAATTCGAACATGCCATAAACACCATTTATTCGGTTAAATTTACTTTTCATTTTTATATTTCTTACTAAATGTGTAGTATTAAGAACTATCATTATGAAAACCAGAATTTCTGGCAAACCATTACCGTATGACTGGGAAAACTTCCACATGAACGGTTGAAATAATTTATATTTTAGTTTTATAAACCTGAATTATGTTTTTTAGATTTTTTTTTTCGTTAGAAATGTTACTATCATACAGTTCAACAATTTTATCAGAATTTGTTTTCAACGTGTTCCTTGAAAGTAATTTTTTTTCTCAAATTTAAAAGTAATTTTTTTTCTTCTCAAGTACGATATCATCAAATGCATTTATCGAACATAACTTTAAACGCAGGTTTAAATATGTAAGATTACGAGGACATTATGGATTCAATTTTAATTTAACTGACTACTTTTTCAGTGTTTTTTTTGTTTACATGCGATGATTTCCCATATTCGCTTGCACGAACTTCTATTTTTAGTGTATTTTATTTTTATTTTAATATTAAAAGGAAATTTGGTTAGATTCCCGAAATATTTTGTTGGACTAGAATCTACCTTAATAGCGTGTAGTTAATGTAATGATTCAATAGCGTGATAAAATAAAATAAGACGATTTGTTTTGTGAGCATTTGCTTTTGTCAAGAATGGGTTACTTACTTAAAGAGTAAGTTTTAAATCTAGTAAGAAGCATCAATTTTTGACAAGTAAGCATATTTTAAGTATATATAATGTAATTATTTTTTTCTTTGCAGTTAACTACTACTCTGGTTAAGAGCTTTGAAAAGAAATATTTTTCTTTAAAAGTATAAAAATTGTAAAATAGATCAATAAATAAATAAAAAACATTTGCGAAAATTTATATAAACATTTTCCTCACTATCATGACTGTTAAAGTAAAAATGAAAACCTTTTTTATAATACGAGCTGTTAATCAAGAAATATTCTAAATTTTGCGTATTACATGATTTACACATATTTTAAAATTCCCAAACTATAAGAAATCTAAATAGAGTTAACAAAAATAGTTGCCTCGATTTTTTGGAAAGTTTAAAAAATAAACTACTTTTATAAAACTACTTTTTATGGACATAATTTTATATAAAGTTTTATAGTATTATAGTGTTTATTTTATGTACAGTTTTTTACATTATTAACACTTCATTTTTATTATATGATATTTATAAATATGTAAATGCTAATACACTAACTGGACAAAAGTTTTCAGACATCTACTGGAATAGCAGAATCGGAGTGTTTGGAGGGATATATTATTCTGATGCTTGTCCGTTTTTAACATCGATTACAGTGTGCATACGTCAGGCGAGACTTTCTACCAGTTTTTGAAAGGTGGTCATAGAAATTGACTTACAGGTTCCATCTTAGTTAAAGTGAATGCTGGCAATACGGATGGCTGATTTGGATGGCTTCGCTATCTGCATTTTATTTCATCTTAATGGTGTTTTAAAAGGTTTACATCTCGGTCCTGAAAAGACCAGTTATGTTTTTGAATACCCTCTTTAAGAAAACCTATCTGCCCAATGTGTGACTGGGACAGTTATCCTTCTGAAACAGGAATGGTACTTCCCCGAAATAATGCCATAGGTTAGGGAGAGCAACATTGTACAAATTGCTCTCATACATCTGACACTGATTTAAAAGTATGATCAAAATTACCCGAATATGGTAAAATTTACCGTTTTATGGCTCTACGGGAACAACAAAAATTCGGTAACTTTTAGCGAAGCGCTTTGGTAATAATTTTAGAAGAATTATCCATGAAATATAGTTTTGTAGTATGGGATGAAATCTTGAAATTTTTCATGATACCTTAGGACATTGTATAAAAACCATTTTTCTGTAAAATGTACTTTTTAGTTTTGTTTTTACTAAATGGGAGATAATCAGAACTGTAATTTTGATTGCCAGAATTCCCGGTAAACCACTTTAATATGAACAGAAAATTAGCAAACGAATGGTTTAAATACCGTATATTTTGCTTTTATTACCCAGAATTACGACCTTTTTTTACCAGAAATGCTATTACCATATGGCACGGTAATTTTAAAAGAATTTTGCTCTCCGCGCAAAGAACATTCTTCACCCATATGAATTAAGGGACAAAACATTAAAAACGGTGTGGATCCACTTCTTTCAGTGGATATCTGGATATTTTAGCCATATTTTGTATGCAAGTATGGCACGGGTAATGAGTCAAATACTTTTTAAACAATGCTATGAAAATATTAGAGATAAAATATTTATTTGTATTATTATATTTACAAGCTTGAAATTTAGTCAGATCGAACACCCCATGCAGCATAACACTATGTAATTATATTTCATATGAGTATTTCATAAAAGTTAAACATTTCGCATCAAAATTTTTTATTCACCTTCTCTGATACCTTTAAAAGAAAAACATAAATAGCTCTAATATCCAGAATTCATAAATAATTTGCTTTGAGGATTATGAATTGTTTTTTGCACTTGTTTAGGAGGGCCTAAGCATTAAATTTCACCTACGCTAAGCTTTTGTTCGAGTAGGCTTAACTTTCCATCAAAAAAAAAAATAAATAAAAAAAGATCAGCAGTAGTTTTGATTTTTTTTGTAATGGTGACCAATTATTTTATAAACTTTTCAAATAAAACTGCCCTTTTCAGCTTCAATACAAAGTTTAAGCTTTCCTGCTTTTTCATTTTAGTCTAGTTTTGCTGAGGGATTCTAAATAAAGGGTTTTAAATAATTTAAACGTTATAAAAATTCTAATTTTTGAGGAAATAATTTAAATAATTTAATTTTTTTAAGCATTGAATGAATATATTGAGCGAATATCATATTTTTACCTTTTAACCCATTTCTAATTTCTCTGTATAGTTCTGTAACTTGGTATTAGCTAATTATATACTTTTTTCATTCTCTTGTAATTCTAGCGTAACAAGAATACCCAAAAAATAAAGATCACTAACACATACCTTATTTTTCTCACATAAATGTTTTTTTCTGTATCTGTTTTTCACTAACTTATGTCTCATTTGTATTAATTTATAAGTAGTATTTATCTTCAAAACGCTTAAACATCCTAACGTATTTTAAAAAAAGAATCATAAACCTAGTTTTTGAAGCATTAAAAATCTTACAAATTCTTGCCGTGGATGATATTTCACAATATTTTAAGTATTTTGACAAATATGACATTTTAAATATTTTTATTTCTTTTAACCTTTGTTAAAACCTGAGTTTCAGATTTCACTTTGAACAATCTGCGATCAGATACAATAATCAATATTATCCCTTGCAGAAGCAGCCGTTTTAGAACTACTTAATCTTATTTATAATTAATGTCAACGTCTTGTTTACAATTAACCTCATTTCAGTTAGATATCTGTCACGAACTTCAAATAAAAATATTCGATTATACATGAGCTGTAATTCCCTAAGATTCTAATTACGGTCCCAGTGACAATAATTTCCGTCAATTTTCCTCCACCCTTTCATTAATGATTCCTTGTTTCTAGGTGATGCGTTTGTGAATTTGCACATAATGTTTAATGGACTTTTTGAAGTGACTTAGTTCAACAAATACTTTTTAATGCTCCCTAAGTTCCTGATGTGAATTTCGTTGTAGTTTCAGAAATGTAAAAGCTCTTAAAATAAACTTGTTTAAATGCCATTGTCGATTGGAAGTTTGGTACAATTTTTGCTTATTTTTCGTTGCCGATTTTTCGTTGGCGTGCTTATGTGAAGGTCGAAGGAATATTTTAAAAATTTTTTTGTAAACTAAATAAAAAAGGACATATTCACAAATAATTTTTGTTCTCACCATCAAATTTTTAGGTCTTCAATGCTATTCTCCATTGTTCAAATGGCAAACCTCAAATATGTTGACTACACTTTGAAAAAAAGAATGGTCAAAACTTCTAGAATATGGTGAAATTTACCGTGTTTCTGACTCTATGAGAACGCCAAAGAGCTTGGTAATATTTACCGAAACGATTTGGTAATTTTAGGTAAAATTAACAATAAAAGATGGTTTTTATAATGTGTGACAAAATTTGGTAATAGTGGTAAAATTCGACAATTTTATCATGATACCTTAGAGCATTGTAAAAAAAACATTTTTTCGGTTAAGTCCTTTTTTCAGTTATGTGTTTGTTTTACTAAATATGTGGTAATAAGAATTATATAGTTTCAGAAATCAGAATTTTCTGTAAACCGTCACCATATGAGCAGAAAAATTACTGCATCAATAGTTTAAATACCGTAAATTTCGATTTTATTAACCAAAATTACGTTCTTTTTCGATCAGATTTGTCATTACCATACAGTAGGGTAATTACGAAAATCTTTTCTCCGTGTAGTTAGAGCTAACTATTAAGTAACGAAATCAAATACAGAAACGTATTAATGTGGCTTTTTTGGTGATGGATTTGAATTTTGACTAGTTCTTAATAGTTCACTTGGTAGTTTAGATAGATTATTGTTAATCCCACTTTTTGTGTATTTTGCCATATCTCTGGAACTAATCAAAAAGAATTTACACATAATATTGAAATTCCTTTATTCAAAAGTAATTTTGTTGAGAATCTAATTAAAAAATGATTATTTAATGTAATAGCAGTTGAGAAGTTTCTTTAAATGGTAGGTATGCAAATTTGTACATTATTTTTAGCTACGTAATTTGAAACAACAAAATACAAAATTCGAACAAAATGCTGAATACTTTTCTGAGTTTCAAGGTTTAAATAGTTATATATTTGAGAATCTGATTATTACAATTATGGTTGTTACGTTATTTTTTCATTTACGCATGTTTTGAAGCACAGAATTCGGAAAAAAAGAGCTTTAATTTAAATGAAATAATAACAACAATTTTACAGAAATGTTTAGAAATAGCACCAGGAGTTATGAAAATTTATAATGTCTTGTAAAAATTTATAATGTTGTTTGAAAAAATGCAAAATGAAATTGAAATTGTACTAAATAAATAGTTTTTATACCTTGGTTTAAGGTATCATAATAAAAATACCAAATTTACCAGATTTTATCACATATTATAAAACTATAATTCATTCTTAATATTATCAAACTTTTACCAAGGGGTTTCGTTAAAGCTTTTGAACCAGAAATACTGTAAATTTCACCTTTTTCTTGTAGTTTTGACAATACTTTTATTTCTCAGTGCATGATATTTCTACTTAGATATCAAAAAGGTTTCTATTTTTTTTAAGTAGTGCAAAATTAAATAAAAATTGCTTAAATTATTGAAAACAGTGCTTTGATAATAATCTGAAGATGCGTAATGATTCCTCATATCTCTATTGCCGCACATAACATTCACAACATAACTCACACATAATATGAAATAGAATCCTATTTTTGTCCAAGTACAATAGTAATTTTTATTACAAAGTACAATAGTAAAATAATAATTTTTTTATAAAATGAAATCCGTAAATTAAAATAAATGTCGATGGAAAAGATAACGATATAAAACAAATATAACGATAAAAAATAAATAACGATCTAAATTTTCTAAAAACTATTTTAGATTAATAGAAAAATTTAGTTAATTTCGTAAACATTCAAAAGAAAAAATTTGGTTGTCCAATCACATTAAATAATGATATTTATTAATCCCGTGTCATGCACTACCTCTTTTGAAACCTAAAAACCCCTTGGAAATAACAAATGTTAAAATAAACTTGAATCTTGTGAAAACTGTCCATGGTAAAAAAGATGTTGCTCCAATTATTCTAAAAATTCTTGCCCTGGAGACAAATGGCGATTAGATACCCAGTCGACGATTGGCTACATGTTTTTAGCGATGGTTCTCAATTTGACTGCCATTTTAATGTAGGGGCTGGTGTCTTTTCGGAGCTTTTCTCTTTCTACGTACCAGCAGGATACATTGGCACCGCCTTTGATGGAGAAGTAGTGACCTTGAGTACGGCCTTACAGCAGCTACTGGCCCTCCAACACAAATTTGAAAATGCAGTTCTCTTCTCGGACTCACAAGCGACCATACAATCATTTAGCTCATATGAACGTCCCTTGACACCTGAGATTTCCCGATGTCAAGATCTCTTGAGGTCTTTATTTTTGAGGGGAAAACGAATATTCCTCCAGTGGGTGCCAGCCCATTGTGGTGTTTTGGGCAATGAGCAGGCAGATTTACTTACCAAGAAAGGTGCCAATTTGCTACAACAACCAAATACTGCAACTTCTTTTTGGAAAATCAAACTGTTCCTTAAAAATTTATGTAAAACCAACTCATTGCCAGACCTTCAGACTCGCACAGCTTTGAAAAGTTGGAGAAATGTAAGCTCTTCTTTAATTCCCGACAAACCAAGACGTGATGCAATTGAGGCCTTCCGATTATATACAGGCCACGATTGTCTTTCTGATCACTTATACCGCATAGGCCTTTCCACCACGCCTTTTTGTCCACTTTGTAAATCTGGAGAGAAATTGGGCAGGGACCACCTGCTTCTATGTGGGCCCTTCATGGACACACTGAGTCCTCAAGATATTGGGAAGCAAGAGAACTTCTAACGCAATGACTTCGGTCTTCTTTCTTTGTTATCCTACGTACATTTGTATTCGTTCTTTATCTCATCTTTCTATTTGTACCTTTCGCCTTGCCATTAGAAATAAAAAAAATAAAAAAATGATATTTATTAGCATTCTCAAAAATGGACTTATTTTTAACATGTTATTTTGAATGATATAAATGTGTTGAAATAAAGTAAAAACCAATTTTCCGTATGATTTTAAATAAAAATCTGTATCCGAAACTTTGTCTATAAATTGAAAAAAGAACAAACAATTTATATGAAACTAAATATTTATCATTTACCTAATGTCAAGCAGTTCTTTAGAATTCTAAAAATCTTTAAATATAGTTGTTAAAAAATATTATACACTTTTATAGTTAATATAGCGCGTAAAAAAAAATTACTTTTAAGACTTTAATTTTCATTAATCTACCGCTATATAATCTTAGAATAAATAAACACTAGGCAGCACCTTCTTTTTAGCATAATGAATTATTTCATGAAACGAATAAAAAAACATTTATTTAAAACACACGGCTACACGCTCAAATATAAGCATTTTCCGAATAAATTAATTCTATTAAAACTGTAATTACTGTTCTAAAATTTATCGTTTTTGTCAGCGGCCGTTTGAAGAAAAGTATATATTTTCAAAAGAGATAAGTATATCTTTTCAAAAGTTTCTATGCGGTTTATTTTTTTATTTATTTTTTGAATAAAATTACCTTTTAAGGTTTTTGCTCAAATAAGAAAAGAAATAGAATTTTTACAAATGATTCTCTCTATCACTAATTTTCACACATTCAAGTTGTTTTAAAATATTTCATTTAATATTTTTTTCCCTACTAGTTAATAAAAAGATTACAGAAAATACGATTCATTGAATTGTTTCAAGCATTCATTTAAAGGGAGAAACCGCTGTCATTGTTTAAATATAAACTTCTTTTTCTAAGTAATTTATCAATCGTGAAAAAAGTAAAGCAGACATATTAGATTATTTTTAACAATATTCATTTTGTTTCAAACTTGATTTAAAACAGTTAAGAAAGAAAATCTACGAAACTAAGTACAGAAAATATGGTCGCTGATGAAAAAAATCTTTCTGAAGAATTTCTATTAAATTTCCATCGAACTTCGATTCGATTTCATTAAAAAATTAACAGCATAACTATTTATGATGTTGTTATCATTTTATTAATTTTTTGTAAACAAAATTGCAGCATATTGAAGAAATTATATGAAAACAATCTCAGCAAATATGGAAGTTGAGGAAAAAATTTTCTATAAAAACGTTTCTCAAAGATTAGTATTTCTATTAAATTTCTATTGCATTTCTATCAGATTTAATTAAAACTTTTATAACATGACTGCAATTCTATTTTCATTTCATGAATTTTCAAACAAAATTGGAGTATGTTTGAGAAATTCTGCAAAACTACGCTCAGCAAATATATCGTTGCCGAAAAAATTCTCAAAGATGGGTATTTCTATCCGATGTAATTAAAAATTTAACAGCATGACTATTAATGATGTCCTTTTCATTTAATAAATTTTTTTATACACAATTACAGCATAAATGTAATCAGAAAGGTTGGCCTTAATTTCATTAATTACAAATCTATTAATGGAGTAAAATAGCTTCCTTCAGACTTCAAGTACGATAGTAATATACGCATTGTTCAAATTAAAGTAAATGGTTGAAAAATTGAACGACAGTTAGCGTGTCCGTTATAATTAATACGCGCTTTTACGAAAAATATTAACTTCGAATGTGTATACATTTACATTCAGTAAAAAGAAAAACAAAAGTCAATCTTTTGAAAATGTTTTAGTGATTTTTCTCTTAATATCAATGAATAATTTAATGAACCTTTCAATATCAGTCATCAGTCAATTGTTAAAATCAATCAAATTTAGAGCAGGTATTAATGATCAAATTTAGTTGAAAACATATTAAAATATCCTTTTTTTCAATATATGATTATAAAAATACAATTAAAGTAATTTTCTTAGCCTATACACTTTTGAAAATCTTGATAAAAGACTAAGTTGCTTTCCAATTCTTTAATTAAGTATGGAACTAAATATTTAAATGTGAAAACTAATTTCTCCCCTAAAAAAGATAATAAAAACATTAAATAAGAATGCTCAATACGAAAAGCAAACTTTTGTTAAAATGGAAGAATATATATTGCTTGAAATTATTTTCGAATAAAACTTAATTATTTATTTATTCATAGAAATGAACAATTAACCTTGTTAGACCTAACCTTCAAATAATAGAAAAAAATCATTTTTTTACTTAATATGTAACTTAGAAGAAAGTAAACTCATAAATGTAATAAAATAATTTTTTTAAAATAAATCATTTCATAAAACTTAATAAATTTTGATATTTTTAATTATTACATACAAAATTATAGATTTTAACTCGCAACTTTTTTTTATTGAAGGATATTTTTGTAGTTTAATTTTTCACATTTTGGTTCAAAAACATTTTCACTAGGCATGGACAATGATATATTATATGCCATAAAACTGCCTAAAAGGTAATTTGAATCGAAATTCTTATCTTTCTTATAACCTTTCATTGTAATTAAAAACTCCGACCTACAAGTGAAAATTCAATTATATTTTTACGCAGACAAATGCTTCTTAAAGGTTTTAATTTTACAGAAAATTCTTTTTTCTAAATTCCTTTAAAAATATTTCAACTTGTACTGTTACTTTTAAAAGTATTAAACATAGAGTATTTTATTCTACACAAAATCAATTTATCTTTTGTTTAGTATTGATTAATTTTTTAGAAGTATTTCCTTTTGAAGAAATTGTAAGGTTAACCAAAGGATAAGAAAACTTATTGGAAATCAATGTCTTATGGAGCACTTCTTAAAAAACGCATTCTGTTAGAAAAATATTGGTAACATCCGTTTTCGTTGAATGCGTAAGCATGCAAATCACATAGTGTTGAAGCATAATTCTTTGAGGGGTTAAACGAAACATACTTTTATTTTCCCAAATATTTTTTATGATCTGCTATAATTTTATATTTTTAAAACACTATTTGTGCAAACTAACATTTGAGATTACTCCAAAGCACAAATTTAAACTCATATAATTAAAATAAGAGTACTGTCAGCAAAATAGGCGATTTTTTCTATACAGTATAATAAATTTCGGACTAGTACTTTTTACCGCAGAATATATTTTTTACCAGAACGAGTTACAAAATGAAAATCTGATGAACCGTAATTTTTAAATCACTGAATCTCTAATTAAATATATATTACTGTAAAATTTAAGGTATAATATTATGCGGAAAAAATGGAATTAACGGTTAAATGAATTTTAATGATGATGCACCCAAAGTTCCGGTACTTGATACCGTAATTTGATTCGAAATTTTTTACAGCGTAGTGATTGGGTTTTCAAGTATTGGTATACAATTTCTGCTGTCTAAACTAAAAAAAGACTAATTAATTTCAATAAAGAAAATTTTAAGTTACGGAATAAGATACGAAAAAGTTTTTTTCTGAACATTCTTAAAAATATATTCGCAATATTTTATTCACCGACCTGTGGGAGCAAGTTTTGGTCCTCTTAATATGGTGCCCCTGTGAGAATGGTCAAAACAACTGCCCTATTGATACCTCAATGCGAGTGTCAATAGGGTGGGCATCGGAAAATTTTATTTCAGGACAGCGGTGAAGTTGAAAAGTTTTAGGTTAATGTCAATTTCGCTTTTTTGCGTATTTAAACATGCCTATAGAAGTAAGTATAGTAAGTGAACCAAAGAATTATTCACAGAAAAAAAAGTTTCAATTCTTACAACTCCTGATTTTACTATTGGGACCACATTTTAAAATTCAAAACTTTAAGTCTGAGCCGTAAGGGCCCAAGGGATAGAGAATTCGCCTTCCAGTGGGTTTTTATCCCAGAGATGGCTGGTTGATAAGAATTCCGCATCCGTTGTGCATCAACCACAGTGCCCCTTGCCGTCAGGCTAATCGTGGGGCATTTTCATGGTTTTCTTCCGAATGTGAGGCAAATGCGGGTTTAGTTCCATCAGAAAGTCCTCCACGAAAACAAATTTCTCCAAATACTTGATCCAGGAGTTCCCTTGTGTTCTGGATTGTGTTTAAAATTATAAGGCTACGGAAACACTAGCAGTGGTAAACCTGAAAAATTGGGTCGGCTGTTCAACGACGGCTTAAAAAAAGAAAAAACTTTAAGCCTATCAAAAAATTCATATTCATTAGGTTTAAAGATGCATGTTTATTAATATTTTTGTGTCTGATTTCGAAACTTAAAATATTGATCGTCTGTTATAACTAATTAGCATATTTAAATTTAGACCCTCACCCCATTAAGATTACATATCATTACTTAAGAATACTATAATTAAATCAAAACTAATTTAGATGTTTTTATTCAATTGATTATTTTTTTTAAAAATTTTTCTACTCTGAACATTGTTTGAATGAAAAAAAGTCTCGCAATTTTTAACGGGAATGTTTCAAATGCAAAGTTTTAAGTCAAACAGACTTCGTAACTGATATAAAGGAAGAATGGATAAGATGCTTCTGTATTTTTAGAAATACTTTTCATCACGAGGCAATTACTAAGTTTAAACAAATCAGTAACAATGCCCACTTTACAAAAAACACATAATAAGTATGAAAAAAAGAAGAAAAAAAAACATTTTCATTAAAATAATAAATTTTTCTACTAACCCTACAATGACTGATTATAAGCTTACAACATTTAACAATATTTATGCGTGGCGTATGTAAACTGATTGAATATTTTAGGTAGATCTTTGTTATAAATATTTTTAAACCTTAAAAGAATTTGGGAGAAATGTGATGATATAAAAGTTGTTTATTATTATAAAATATTGATAAATTTATGATAATTATTAGACGATATGAATTCTCGGGTGCAAAAAAAGATGACAGAAATTGATGCGCGGTGAAAAAAATTCTAGTAAAATTACCGTACTGCATGGCAATAGCATTTCTAGTAAAAAAAAACTCATAATTCTGGTTAGTAAAGCTTAAACATGGGTGATTCTCTTTAAACATGACAATTCGGACCAAAAAGTTTCTTCAAAAGTCTTCAAAATAATCTAAAATGTTTTTAGTATACTTCTTTAGTTACACTTATTAATATCTTACAGACAGCAGTGTAGTTTATTGTAATTTGCTCCAGAAAAAGAATAAAATAGAAATTCCCCAAATCTTGAATGCCAGGAAAATGACATATTAGCTCTGAAGTTTAAAAAACAGTCATTTTAAGTTAATAGTAAGTAACTCAACTTAAGCCTTTATGTTAGATGGACCATAAATTGCTTCAAATTAATTCAGTAGAAGGAATCAAATTTTTTTTCTGTTTCTGATATGTACAGAATAAAATTGCGTATAACAATCAATCATTAAATAAATAAATAACTTTGATTACATCCAAGCATATTACAATCATACATAAACTTGTATTAAGTTAATATTTGCTTTCCCTCCTTACAGTATTAGCAGTTAAAAAAATTCTGGTAACACTTCAATGTCCTGGCATTCATAAGCCATGAGAATGACAGCCAGGATAATGACAAATTCGCCATTTTATAGCATATAACTTCACTTTAATTTAAATTTTGGCCTAAGACGTTTATATTTTGCAGAAAACAACAGGATTTCTTAAAATAACTCAGATAAATCTATATAGTTTATGTTATTAATGATTTCAAGAAACCAGGAAAATGATAACTCAAAAACCTACTCACCATGAAAAATTTTTTGAAATAGATTTTGAATCATAAAATTGCTTCATTATTCATGCAACACGACATGTTCATATGGGAGGGTATCTAATCAATCTATTAACATAAGATATTGATTGCTGGCTCTACCTATTTTGGTTATAAACCACTAAATAAAAGTAGTCAGAAAAATGACATATTTTCTTGGGACAAACAAATTATTGACAGAAAAAATTAATTTAGGCGAAGTTTTTGTGAACAATATCCTCTGCATGTATTCCAGAAATGCTTACACTGGTGGAGATAAAAAAATTAGATATTGAAAAATTTAGGGGAAGTTTTGAAGCTANGAAAATGTTTCTTCGCTTTTCGTCTGTAAGAGTAAAAGGACATCAATAAAGACATAAAAATTGAAGAAAAAAAATAAAACTTAACATACATAAATAAGTTTTTAAGCAATTACTACGATCCACCGACTTCAAAGAATATATGTACAAGGCCGTATATGTATATATAAGGCCATGTATATGGGTGATTCTTTTTGAACATGACAATTCAGACCAAACAATTTCTTCAAATTTAAAGTCTAAAATAATCTGAAAAATTTTTTTTTTTACTTCTTTAGTTACACTTATTAATATCTTACAGACAGCAGTGTAGTTTATTGACATTTGCTCGAGAAAATAAAATAGAAATTCACCAAATCTTGAATGCCAGGAAAATGACATATTAGCCTAGACGTTTAAAAAACAGTCATTTTAAGTTAATAGTAAGTAACTCAATTTGAGCCTTTATGGTAAATGGACCATAAATTGCTTTAATTAGTTCTTTTTATCCACAGTAGAAAGAATAAAAATTGTTTTGTTGCTGATATGTGCAGAATAAAATTGTGTATAATGATCAATCATTAAATAAATAAATAACTTTGATTACATCCAAACATATTACAATAATGCCTAAACTTGGTATTAGGTTAATATTTGCTTTCCCTCCTTACAGTATTAGCAGTTAAAAAAAATTCTGGTAACACTTCAATGTCTTGGCATTCATAAGCCATGAGAATGACAGCCAGGATAATGACAAATTCGTAATCTTATATCATATCACTTTACTTTTATTTAATATTTCGGCCTAAGAAGTTTATATTTTGCAGAAAACAACAGGATTTCTTAAAATAACTCAGATAAATCTGCAGATAAATCTATTAATGATTTCAAAAATCCAGGAAAATGACAACACAAAATCCTACTCTACTTGAAAAACTTTTTGAAATAGATTTTGAACCAGAAAATTGCTTCATTATTCATGCAACAAGACATGTTCATAAAGGAGGGAATATAATCAATCTATTAACATAAGATATTGATTGCTGGCTCTATCTATTTTGGTTACAAACCACTAAATAAAAGTAGTCAGGAAAATGACATAATTTCTTGGGACAAACAAATTATTGACAGAAAAATTTAATTCAAGCGAAGTTTTTGTGAATAATATCCTCTGCATGTATTCCAGAAATGCTTACACCGATTGAGATAAAAAAATTAGATATTGAAAAATTTATGGGAAGTTTTGAAGCTAGTTTTTATTGGAAACATTGTTTGGGACATGCCAGAAACCTGAAATTTTGAAGTTCAATTAAATTTTTTAACTATACAAAACAGTAAATGCTAGTGTAAAGTCATTTTAAAATGCTAGCAATGCTTATTTATTAATTTTTTTTAAAAAAGTTCTTTTAGTATTATAGAATTAGATCTTGGAGCAAGGGACAGTGAATTGTCATATTTCGGGAGAATCACCCTTATACGGTATTTAAACCATTTGGTAATTTTTACAGTACATATGGTAACGATTTACTGGAAATTCGGGTTTTCAAAATTATAGTTCCTATTACCACAAACTTGAAAAGTAAAAACCATTTAAATTCTACCGAAAATTAAAAAAAGTGAATTCAACCGAATAAATAGTTTTACGTCATTCTCTAAAGTATCATGATAAAATTACCGAACTCTACAACAATAACCAAATTATCGCAAGTTATAGAACGATATTTTATTGCTTATTTCACCAAATTCATTAGCAAAGCACTACAATAAGAATTACAGAGCAATTTGGTTCCCCATATTCCGGTGGCTTTGACCATACTTTTTTCTCAGTCATTAACTATTTGACAAAAAGATATCTATTAAATAGTCACATTTAATTTATATGTTAGATATCACACAATTTTCGGAGTTTATAGACGAAAATATATTTAAAAACGATTTATCTGAATATTTCTATTAACCGAAGTATGTCGAGTCTCAATTATTTCAGATAATAGAGATAATTCTATATTTGCATGTATATATGAAGTAGATTTAGTACTAACAATCTACCTAATGATCAAAATGCATTTAGTTTCAGTACTACGATTAGATGCTTAATAAATTTTTGACCACTCTTGGTTAAATAATGTTCAAGTATTAGAAATAGAGTCAATGAGTTTGAGACCATTACAGATCGTGACACTAAATTTCCTGTTTGAATTGCCCCGTCCATATTTAATAGATTACAAGTGATTGCGTGGACACGAATTTCCCTTCTTTATCTAATTTTAGGATTATTATTGGAATAGATATTAAGTTGATACTTAACATTCGAGACTAATATATTCCAATTTAATACTAATTTAAGCGTATAATAGTGAAGATCAGATTAACCATAAAGAGTGATATACTGCATATCAAAATTATGGCCCTTACTATTACACATTTAGTATAAATATAAAATAAAATGTAAGTTTAACAGAATAAATGGTTTTTATATGATACATTTTGGCATCATAATAAAATTATCAAATTTTACCTCACTTATGACTCAATTTGATTCAATTATATGAGGGTGAAAACTTCAAAATTAGTGCTTTTATAAAATTAAATTGGAAGATTAGTTTAAAAATCATTTAGCTGTGGGTGGCCTGGATTAAGCTCAGGGAGAAAAAAAATTCTGTTAGAATTACCGTTCCTTATAGTAAGGACATTAGTGGTAAAAAAGGAAAATATAATTCTTATTAAATAAACCAACACATAAGGTATTTAATCCATTCATTTAGAGCTTTTTCCGCTGGTGTTCCAGAAGTTCTGGTTTTAAAAAATATAGTTCTTATTATTGAAAATTCAGTAAAAAATAGTAAAGTAAGAAGTAAATTCAGCCAAATTAATGTTTTTTTATGCCATGCTCTAAGGTATCATGATATAATTACCGAATTCTATCACATTGAATAATTTTTATCATATACTTTAAAAGCATATTTTATTTTTTATTTTTCGAAAAGTTATTACCAAACTTGCGCTTTTTAGTGTTTCCATAGATCCAGAAACACTTTAAAGTTTTTCATAATGTGGTAATTTTTACCATTTTTTTATCTCAGTGAAGATAGAAGGACATAGAAATCGATGTTAAGATTTCCAATCTACAAACGTCTTAGAAATCTCTGAATAGATTGACTTTGACCTTTACTTTAGGGATCTAACATTAGATAAAAAAGCAATGACTCACATAAGTGTTCTTTGTACTAAAAGAAATAAGATTCAAAGGAAATTTTGTGAGGCTGGCATCACTAACTTCTATTATGAAAATTTAATTAATTATGTTTAAACCTAGTTTCAAACAAGCATCAGAAAAATATTTTCTATTTTTTAAGGAGATTCTTACTATGTTTTTATTTTTTCTTTATTTACAACAGAATAATAGCAATTTTATGCATTTTAATAACCAGAAAAATATTAATAAAAATTAATGATTCGTTTGCCTTAACTGAATTGCTAAAAAGGTTAAATTTTTTATGTGATGCAGAAAGTTTTTGTTAATATTTTGATAATTTTTATTCTCTTGTTAGTTCTTTTAAATTAAAATTTTTAGTAAGAAAAACACAAAACCCAAGTAAGTTACTATAGTTGTTTAGAATCTATTCTGTGTTTATAATAAAAACACTGTATTTCTTGAATTTCGTGTTGAAAAAAACATGAAATTGCTGCTATTTTGCTGCTTAGAATTTATTCTATGTTTATAAAAAAAACTTGTTTTCTACTTTAAACTACAAAAAGTAATAAATTGCATTTGTAAATTAAATTAATAAACTGTCCATCATTGATAGATTTGGTTTGAAAAGAAATAACACTTATGAATGGTTTAAAAAGTTATTTTTTTGTATTGTTCTGTTTTCGGATGATTTTTTATGGTTATAATTTTTATTGACTAATATGTGATATAAAAATTAATATCAGAATATGAAAGGCAACATCGAGTATATATTAAACGGCAGCTTATTCAATAACATAACATAATTTTGGGACAACTAAACATCTTGGAGGATCTCAAAAAATTCCGCAAAAATTGAATTTTACTTCATTTGTTTAGTAAAAAGTTACCGATGAAGAGAAAGACTCTTCAATTTTATTAAAAAAGACGTTTAACAGAAAAATATCTATTTATTATTCGAAAAATATTTTCACCATTGTTGAATACTTCCTTTGGTCATGTAGTTTCGTATTTGGCAACGAAGCTCAACTACATTTATGCAAAATTGTCTCTAAAAATTTCGGCAGAAGAGTGCGCTTACACTAGCAAAAAACACGGTGTACTTATGTCCGATATGCCATCTCATACGCAATCCAATAATGTATGATTGATGAGTCAACAGAATATTCACTGTTTTTAATTCAAAACTTGCGTTTTTTATTGAAATTTCTCTTTAATAAACTTTCTGGAAATCCTTTATTAAGGTCAGTAATATTATTTGTTTTCCTATTTTACTCTTAAATGTCTCTCATTTTGCTCTTACTTCGTATTTCAGGGGTGGTTAAGATTTGATGTTTGTTTAATACGAAAATGAATTTTTGCAACAGATCAACTGTTAACGTCTTTATGAATCTTAATTATGAAGTGAAAAATACTTGAAATTACTGGATTAGTTTAGTGCGTAGTGGAAAATGCCAAGCAAGCATAATTGAAGACTAATCTTTGAACTTGCAAAAGAAGGTTTGCTATGCAAGAAAAAAAATTAAACAGTGCATAAATTTCTGGAAAACAAAATCAACGAGAGTATTCTCCTCTCCATAGACTCGGAAGTCTTGGAAATGGGCAACTGTTTTCGAGTGCTAGAAACACGTTAACTGTTATTTCCAATTTGTATATTTTTGAAGCGAATGACGATTTCAATCAAGTAATATTTTACCGCTTCAGTTTCTTGGGATTATTTATCTAGTGATCTCGGTCTCTCTTATATGAACAAGCATACATCCTGTATGCAATCAGAAGCACTTGTGTCCCTCAGTGGTCTGATCATTAAGACACTGTTCCCAGCGGATCACAGAAGTCAAGCATCACTGGCTGTGGTCAGTGTGTGGGTGGCTGACCACTTGGATTGGATTAGTCTGCGTGGGGACCGAGGGTGTGTGGTACTGGTCCTACCGTTAAACTGTCCTACCGTAAAGTGCTCAACTTCGCATGCGGGTCGTCGAGCTACCGAAGCGGGGGTGCCATCCCCTCTGCAGAAGATCAAAATTGTGATGGCTTGTCTTCAGATCATCCTCAGGGATGTTACCCAGCTCGTCGTCAATAGCCCATTGTGTAGCTCTAGTGTGACGTAAATTAACTACAACAACAACAAGAAGCACTTGAATAATGAGGGTATTAAAAGTAATAAAAACTATACTTACATTTGGTATGTAAATTTTATTCTAAATGTCCAAATGAAAGGAAAGAAGGAAAAAAAACACCTCTACCTTTCAAAGCATAAAAACTTAAATCTGTCTCTTCTGAATCAACTCCGTCTTTATTCCTCTTCCAGCGTTCTTTTGAACTTGTGATTCGCCGTTTTTCTTACTCGAACCACGTTCCTTTAAACTTGGCAAAAATGCTTCATGCGAAGAAATGGGCGGGTTTTTAAAGCAATTTTAGGAAATCAATAATAGAAATACAATCCAATGTTCAAAAAAAAAAAAAAAAAATGAAAAGTAGAACACTTTGAATAACTTTTGATGCGATTGGGTTTTCACTTATATTAGGTCTCAATCTTAATGGTTCAAGCGGTAGACCTGAAGTATGCTAATTAATTAGAGGAGATGATATTTTATGTTGCGAAATTAGACACCAAACGTACTTTTTCTCAATGACCATATTTTTTTCCAACCGATTTGGACGCCATTCCATTTAAAATATCCATCCCCTCTGCAGAGGATCAAAATTGAGATCGTGACACTAAATTTCCTGNGCCGCCAACTCATCTTTTGAGTCTTTGGCCGATTGTATGATGATCCGATATTTATATTTGTATATTCAATTAGAATTTTAGATTTAAGTTAACCATTGAAAGTAATAATAAATGTGTTCCAGTTTATTTGTGTACGTCATGATTTTTAGCAAACTCTGCTTTGTGAGTTAAATCCACAAAATGAACTACAACAACTACAATAACCTTTTAAAATATGGGAAGTAGCCACAATCTGAAAAATATGCTCCTAATACTTGGTCAAGAGAGCGGTCTAAAGTTCAAACCCCTTAATGTTAATTCTGCGTTTTGCATATTTCGAAATATCTCACTAAGTTTTTAAGTGAATCAAAACATTTTTGCACTCAAATCTGAAGTTCATTTTTCTG
The DNA here is from genome assembly GCF_043381705.1 of Parasteatoda tepidariorum. Taxonomy (NCBI): domain Eukaryota; kingdom Metazoa; phylum Arthropoda; class Arachnida; order Araneae; family Theridiidae; genus Parasteatoda; species Parasteatoda tepidariorum. The sequence continues at coordinate 71,633,662 of NC_092214.1, read as the reverse complement.
AAGATAATTCCACGTAAAAAATTATTTTAATGATTATTTAATAATTTATTTTATTTTATTTACTGATAGTCTAAAAAGTCTCGAATTGTAAGATACATTAATTTTTACATCATTTTAAAGAATATAATTTTGTACGGTACGAGCAAAATATAAAATTTGAGTGAAATAGTTCAAATCGCTCTTAAAATTCATTCAGATTCATACAGAGAAGAGGAATTTTTAATATCATTTTCTCCTTAACTATTCAATCGATTTCTTTAAAATTTCGCACTTTGTTTTATAAAATTACATTATTTGAAATAATGTAAAAATTTGTATACCTTACAGTTACTTGTATACCTTACTTTTTATGATTTTTATTGCTGTTGTTAGTTATGCTACTTGTTAGTTATGCTTATGCCAATATCAGCAAGCTTTCTCGGGAATCAAGTGAAAGTTTAAGAAAGAGGGTCCGTTTCTTGCTTTTTTAATTGCATTATCTATGACTAAGAATACGAGATCAGCAACTGTCCGTTTTATTAAATCATGCTTCATTCATTCATTCCCAGATCACAATTTTTACCTGAACCAAACGATCAATTTCCAATTTAGTACTCCAGAGGTATTGATTTGTTATGGGAACCAGGAGGATTTTGTGACCCCGTTAGATTTAACGAGCACCAGTCACCATTTTATACACTGGGATTCTTTTCCCGGGGGAATTTGAACTCCCGTTCTTACGAACACGAGTCAAACGGCTTTCTAACCAAGCTATCCCGGCTTTTCATGATTTTTAAATTAAATATTGAAAATAATAAGTAATAATCCGAAAACATTTAGTATGTATTTATCTTAGGATTAAGGAATTTAATGATTGAGTGCCAAATTTTTTTCAATAGCTTAAAAAGTTCTCGAGATATGGTAGAACACGCAAAAAGTAAAATTAAAATTATTGGATCCAAACTTTGGATTGCTCTCTTGACTATTGGGAGCAAATTTCTCAGATTTCGGTTACCCATAATATATTATGGGTATAAAATTCCTACTTTTCATGAAAGAAGTACGTATATTCAGAGAAAGTACGTTTCTATATTTGATTTTGAAAGTTAAGAAATCGCTCGCTCTAATTAATTAGCATATTTGAAGTCATCCTCCTGAACCATTAAGTTCCTAATACATACGAGTAGATCTTTAGATCAAAATTTATCCAGGATTTTCTGTTTTTTGTAATTTGTACATTAAGAACACACATTTTATATAGTGCATAAAACAATAAATGCACTTTCTTATATATATATATAAGCGAGAATTCATCTAAATTGAAATTTATTGATATTTAGTTTGAGACATATATTAAGAGTTAAAATTATTTCAGGAATATTAAAATACCTTTAGTCACTTCGTATCAAAGTAATATATTATCTATTTTTCTAAAAATGGTATAAAACAACTATATTCTCTTTGAAATAACATTTTGGTTACGGCAAAATTGCAAATGGCTTGACTGGAGTGCCGTTGTTCCATGTTTTGAGAGGTTAAGAAAAGTTCAAGCTGAGCTTTAATTACTTGCTATAGATTTATTAATTAATTTATCAATGAGCTTTGAAGTGTTTACAAAAGTAAATTGTTTTTGCTTTAATGTTTAAAATTAAATCTTTGTTGCTTTTTTTATCATTTCAAGCATCTTTGCTGAATATTTTTTCGATTTTCACAAATTGGCAACTGTCTAACAATGGGATGTTCACTTTTCTGAATTTTACTATTAAATAGAGATGTTAGGTTGTTAAGCGTTAACATTTGATTGAAAACTTTAATTTTTATTTCCTTAATTTAAGTGACTGAATTTTGCGGTTTGAATGCTTTTTTCAGGGGTATGCTATCGTTGCATTAAAATGGGCTCTACGAACCCCTGGTTGACCAAATTACTGGGGAAATAATTTTCAGAGAATCAAAAATTGAAATCCGTCGAAAAAAAGGCAAGTTTATTCAAAAAGTATGTTTTTAAGTCTGATTTCTTTCTTTAAAATACCGTCTGCATTTTCTAATTAGCATAATTGAGGTCACTTCCTCAAGCATTAAGAATGAGTCGTAGAACGTGAAAATCCGATGATTAGATCAGAAGTTATTTAGGGCAATTAATTTTTTTTCTTTTGCACACTGCATGTTACACGTCAAAGAATATGCAATTTAGCCCCCATTCACCATATAATTTAACGCACAAGGCACGCTTTTCAAGCTAAACTGTAAAGCTTCATTAATTTTCACCATTAGTGCATAAATATGCATCGAAGTAGAGCGTTTTTCCGGACAGAGTTTTTGTAGTTACTCAAGATGTTCAAATCTACAGCCAATCCATTTTTTCACTGTTAAATGAAAACTTGAAAATGACGTCAAGAGAATACACTCTATTTTCTATGTGAAAATTATGATTACTGATTGGCTTCATTCTCTGACACTCGCCAACTCCTAATGATTGCTACGAGATATTATATGGTTCGTTTTGGCAATCCAGCTCACTTCGCTTGTTTCTAAGACGAGGCCATTAGAAATGAGACAAAATCCTAATTCCTAATATTAATAAAAATATAATTAATTTGATATATTTTAGCCCTCATGCAAGCGAAAGGGAAAAATGGACAATTATTTTTTAGCAACTCCTCCTTAAAAAATCTGCGTTAATTAAGTGCCACGCAAGACACTTAGAAACAGAAATAATTGCTGAAACATAATTGCACGAGAAATATCTGCAAAAACAATTTCGACATTAGAAATGTCGATAAACAGAAACTCTTACAAAACATTTTTTTTTTTAAAACACAATTATATATTCTGTGATTTGGAGCTATCACGCTGTAACAATGTAAATGCCCCAACTTTTTCCTGTTATCGTCTTTCAGAGTTACGTTTTTGATATATGCCAGCAATGCTTTATTCTGCCTTACTGGGTAATCTTTATTATAATATGTAAATAGCGTAGCAGCACGGCTAATGTTCTTTTTTTATTTGTTACTTAATATTCATTTTTAGTAATTAGGGAGCCATAAAAGAGAACGTACTAAATGGTATGAAAGTAAAATTTTAAAATTCAATATAGAAACATAAGGAGGCAGATTACAAAATATGTTTTGGTCATATTATGTTATCCAGCTGTAACCAAGAAGACGAAAGTTGATTACAACGTAGAATAACTATTTAAAATCTATACTACGTGCTATACTATGACGATTAACAAATAACCTTAATGAAAATACTAAGTTCAGTGACAATCATGATAGCAACTCTATTTCCAAGGTTAAAACAATTGAACTCTAATAACCATTGGGTGATAATTCATTAATTATAATTTATTAACTGTAATTTATTAATTATAATTTATTAATTATAATTTATTAATTATAATTTCTTAATTATTAATTATTATTTATAATTTATTAATTATTATTTATAATTTATTAATTATAATTTATAATTTATTAATTATAATTTATAATTTATTAATTATAATTTAATAATTATAATTTATTAATTATTAATTAATATAAGTACAGACCAAAAAAAGAGTTACAGGTATTAGGGTATACAGTAATACTTCCATCACATATTTTTAAATTTTTTTCTTCTTCTAGAATAAGCTGTTCAGAGTATGACATAATACTTCATCATTTCAGCTTTTTTTAAACATAGTAAATCAACATTTAACAACTTTAATTTTGATTGATTATATTTGAAAGACAAAAAAATGCATCAAATTTCTCTATAAAAAATGCAGTTAACATCAATATGATATTATTTTTATTAAAATTAAGAGTAGGTTTATACTAGTCATTTTCAGTATTAATTAAAAGTTAATTATATTACAATGCAAATTATAATAAAATCATAAAATTTCGCAATATATATATATATATATATATATATATATATGTTACGGTGAAACACCGAAATCTGGAGAATGTCGGCATTCACCGGTGATTGTCAACATTCACGTAGTCGCTTGGTGTATGTCCAAAATATTTGCTAAATACCCTTATTTCTGACTCTCACCGGTGAATGTCAACAATCACATAGTCGCTTTGGTGAATGTCCGAAATATTTGTTATATCCAATTTTATATTAATTTATTCGTTAATATTATTATATTTATTTGATATATTTATATTTATTCTATATTTTAATACTTACTGACGATAGATTAGAAGAAACATCAGTGTTTGGAGTATCGGGCAAATATATACCGGGCAATGGCACTTGACCTTAAAAAAACATCAGTGTAGGGTATACCGGGCAGTGGCACTTAACCTTAAGAAAACATCAGTGTAGGGTATATCGGGCAGTGGCACTTAACCTTAAAAAAACATCAGTGTAGGGTTAAAATATCGAATAAATGTAATTATATCCACGAAAAAATGATTACATTAAGTGTTCAAAACAGTGGCCGGCAGCTATTTTTTAAATATTTTTAGACATTATAGCACTCGAATCAGCAGCTTTTATGCATGAATCGTGACGAAAAATTTGCATACGAGCTCTTCTTCTTCCCATAACATGTAAATAATAACTCGCAGCGCAGTAAATCGCTACAGGAATGGAGCTTTCACGTTTGCACCAAACAACTTCCCAAATGCTCCAACATCTTTGCGTTTTGTTTTCGACCATGCATTTTTTGATAAAAACTGTTTGCTTGGGTGTATACTATCAATTCCTAAAATTCGCTCATCTTTTTAGAATCACCCTGCATATATATATATTATGACTGATGAAGTAAAGTATTGTATTTCTAATAGTATCAAAACTAATTACTACTACATTACAAATTAAGAACATTTCTGCGTTCTTAATTCCTTAAGAATTGAACGTCTGCGCTAGTGCAATGGTTTATGCCACTGAATTGTCACTGCAAAAGACTGTGGTTCAATCCTCAGTGGCCCACCAAGGAGCAGATCAATATCTACCAGCTTCAGTGAGAAATAAAGGTGGCAGGTGCGTAATGCTGACCACATTATCACAATCACGCTGGTGGTCTAAAGCAATGTGTGGCGAGTTTTCAGTTTTGAACTTTATTTCATGGGTGATGCCCATTCTTTTACTAAGATGAATCCTTTGTAATTTTGAGAACAAGGTCCATTGTTTTTCCAGGGATCTATTATGTAGCAATTGTTGTTTTATGAGTAATGTTTGAAAATTTAGTTCGAATTTCATCCATCAGGAGAAAAAAAACACGCATAAAGAGAAAAAAACTTGATACGCAGATGTTCATTTAATTGTAACATACATTAAATGTGCACTCATTACATTAAATGTGCATTCATTACATTAAATAAGCATTCATACATTAAATCATACATGAAATATGCATTCCATTTCATTTTAGCATGTTCTAAACGCTTTAATGCTGTTTTGCTGTTGTGGCTTGTCCTCCAAATATCTGACGAGTTCAACATAACAAATTCTAGATTTTAATTCAGTTTAATTTGAAAGCCGTTTTAATCCTTTTCCTTAATGCACACGTCATAGAATGCAGTTATCTCTTTCAGTTCTTTTTGTAATGACCTGGTGTGGAATAATTTTTTGATAGTGACCTTTGGTTTTTAAAACCGCTCTAAAATGTATCAAGTTCCTTCATTGTACTTAAAAAGCACCATCTATAGGCTGAAAAAGTACTTATTTGTTGAAGATTTCTGTTCTTATGTTTCATGTATTAATTTCATGGACATCGACTGCGAATGGACACTTTGTTGTCTAAAACAGGATAAATTTAATTATCACCCCTGTACTGCGAATAAAATTTAAAAAAAAAACAGAACAACATGAATAACTATTGATGTAATGTTCAGTTTTTCGCGTATTAGGACACAATACATAATTTGAGGGCCTGATTTAAAATATTTTAATTAATTAAACGAAAACGTAATTTCATGTTACGAAATCAGTTATACTTTTTATTCGAATGATTCGGGTCCTTGACCCTCAAAACACGAGGGTAACGGTAGTTTGGAACATATGGTCTCAATAGTTTAGTCAGGAGAGCGGTCGAAAGTTTGGGTTCCTTAATGTTAATTAACTTTTCGCCATTTCTTAAGAATATTTTAATGAAATCGAAAAAGTTTTGCATACAATTATTAAAGTAGTTATTCAAAGATGATTTGATGCAAAAAGCAAATGTAATATTTATTTCCTATTTTTCTTATTTTTTAAGGAAGGCAAAGAAGACTTTATTATAAGGAAGATAATTTTGATATCTTTTTGAAGAATGTAATTTAAAATGGTAAAAGATAAAATTTGAGTCGAATCGATTGAATAGTTTCTGAGTAATAAGTAATCGGTATTCAAGATCGTCGTTTTGTCAGATGGAAATAAATGCCAAATTTGAAATCAAAGCAACAGTTGCCTCTTTTTTCCACTGTTTAGAAACTGTTCAGTTTCAAAAACTGATTAAAAGCAATGTAAGATTTTTTTAGAGTTTTTTCTCGATATTTTTATCTCAAAAGCTTAAAGTTAATGCCGTAATTCATGTCGCAAGTAGAATGTTTTTTTTTTGCCATTATGTTGCATGCTGTGTTTTAGTCGCAGCAACTTTTATTCCAATGTCGTTTAATACTTTTGAAAAGTATGCTGAGAAAAAAAGTATGGTCAAACTATCCCATTATGGTAAAATATACCGTATTTTCTAGCTCTAAGGGAATACCAAAATGCACGGTAATTTTCCAAAGTGCTTAGGTAATGAATTTTGGAAAAAAATGAGAATGGTATTATTACCATGTTGTTCGGTAGTAAATGTTAAAATATGTGGAACTTTTATCAAAATACCTAAGAGCATGGTTTAAAATTCAGCTAATTGGTAAAATGTACTTTTCAGCTTTCTTTTGTGTGGTGATAAGAACTATAATTTTGAAAACCAGAATTTCCGATAAAACCTTTACCATACAAACGAATAGATTACCAAATGAATGTTTTGATTACCGTTTATTTTCGTTTATTATCAGAATTATGTTGTTTTTTCCTCCCTTTTTTTTTTATCTGAAATACCATTATAATGCAAATGCGGTAATTTTACCAGAATTTCTGTTCTGTGTAAGACTAATTTAAAAGAAATAAAGCCCGCCCGTCTGCGAGTTTAAATAAAAAGAAATCTTATTTTTTATTTCGAAATTGAGATATGATTACATTTTGCATTCTCACAGCAAGCATTTTAATTTGATAAATTAGCAAACATATCTACGAAGTATTCGATTATCTAAGTGATGTTAAAAACATCACAATGCATTCTAAAGAATATCATTGAAATTATTCGTCGTTTTTATCTTCTACTAATGTAACTTTTTGCCGGTACTAAACTCGCAAAACTTCAACAAACATACCCAACTCGGAAAAAAATCAACAAACATACCCAATAACATGTTTCAAGTAAAATTAGTGTTAAAAGAGCTAAAATGACACTGATTTTAATAAATTGTGAAATATTCTACTGTCATTTGTTAGGCAAATAGTGTTTAGTAATTTTCGCAAAATTTCTAATGTTAATTAAATCATGTCACTCTGTCTCTGCAGTAATTCAGTAAAAATAAATTTGTGACGTTATTCGCGTAATTAAATGAATTTATAAAGCTTTACTTGTCAGTAATTATCTTGCTATAAGGAATATAAGATAAAGCAGGTTATTAAGGATACTAATTATTACAATATTGTAAAAAATTTAGATTTATTTGAATTTGTTTTTTTATTAATTTAAGATTTCTATAAATGTTACAGCATTTTCTTTTAATTTAGAAAGAATATAAACACGAAATCTTGAAAATCGGATTTAGATAGGAGAAAATCCTAAGTAGTATAAATGAAAATTCTTAATATAGGGGTACTGAGAAGAAAATTTTGGCAAAAAACAAAAGGCAAAAAAAAACAAATTTGTATAGTAAAAATATTTTTAATTCAAGAATAAAAAAAATCAATAAAATAAAAAAAATCAATACATAAAAAAATAAGAATTCTAGTAATAAACACTGGGATTTACGGTATTTATTATTAATAGTATTGCTCGAATATAATCGATAATTTTTTTCTTTATTTTGGTAATGGTTTTTTAAAAATTCTGGATTTATAAATTATTGTTCTTATTACCACATATTTTGCAAAAATACAATGCTGCAAAAAAAATTCAATAGAAAAAAGGTTTTTATAACATACTCAGAATAACTTTGAAATTATTCTTCACTATTCTTCAGAATGTATCATTCACATACCACTTATACCATTTATACCATAATACCATTTATTTGGTTGTCTAAAAATTTTGATGGCAATGCTTTTTACCAAATAGAATGGTATTTGTGATTGTACTTTAAATACGAACAGAAAGATTTAGATTTTTAGATTTATTATTTTTATTAAATTTTACTGATTTATTTTATTGAGTTTTATTACTTATTAAATTATTATTGTTCTTAATTAACTGTTATTATTTATAACGGTTATTATTATAATTAAGAAAGCAAGCAAAAAGGAGACTGTGGAATGTCGTTTCAAGAGTTGGCGATATTGATATACGTTCCTCGCTAGGAGCTTGGCATCCATTTGGTGTGCACTTAAATGCAAACAGGCAAACAAATATTATGGTTTTTTCTTAACTGGATTTCTGTATCTCGATTATAGTCTGGAATTTAGGTGGTAGATAATGGTTTTCGCTGTTTCTTTTTTTCTTCTATTTTAGCACAGCGAAATGAATTTATGTATGACAAATAAATGCAATCTAGTGTAACATTAAGTTCGTCAAGCAAAATGTTTTTAACTAATATCACTTTGAAAAAAAAAGTAATGCTCAAAACTACCAGAATATGGTAAAATTTACTGTAGGGCTCTTGTAATGACTTTTGTTAAAATTAACAATAAAATATGGTTTTATTATCAAGTTGATCTGTAATAAATGAGGTAATCTTAGGTAGTTTTACTAAAAGAGTTGGTGATTTTACCGAAAAAGTTTTCAATTTTACCAAAAGAGTAAGTAAATTTAACTGTACTAGTATAATTTGAGATAACTCAAAAAATTTGAGTTTGATAGCCTCAATTTTATTTAGTAAAAGCTTGTTAACTTTGTTTTGATCTTTCAGTTGTTTTCATTTCTTTTGCTTTAAGCTAACAATTGTCAACTGCAAAAAAAAAAAAAAAAAAAAAAAAAAAAAAAAAAAAAAAAAAAAANAAAAAAAAAAAAAAAAAAAAAAAAAAAAAAAAAAAATTGGGGCAACTACTTAACACCAGAATGGAGTAGTGAAGCACTAGATATAACTCTTGACTTTCACTACATAATGAATGAAGAATAGTTTTTGATGTAGTCAAAACACCACGAATATTCTTTTACACTAGTTTGTATGAAATAGCTGTCTCCATTTTGGTGTAACATTAAAATTTATAGTAACAACAAGATATGATGCGCATAAGAGTTAGTAAAATTATTTTTAAGATATAATTTAAATTAAGAACAGTTAATTTAGTAAACATACACACAGTAATCGTCAAAATATAATTTGTATGTTAATCAAAAATACGCTCATCACATAGAAAATATTAAGACGAATTCGAAGTTGGCTAAAACGTACAAAAGCCATTAGAAGTTATATTAGAACTATTTAATTGAATTGGCAGTTATTTCAAAATTTAAATATAATTATCCGTACTACATAACTAAAAATACATTTTGTTACAGAAAACTTTTGTTTTTGTAGATGTATAGCAGTAGTAAAACAACAAACTTAAGCCATTCCGTATTCGTATGTAAATAATTACTTTGTTTTGTAGTATTTCAAACGATTTTCCCGAATAAAAACACTCGTTTAATTGTTATACTTTTTAATAAAATTTTTGTTGTTAACATATAAAAAAGTTATAAGTATATTGAAAAATTGGATGTTGACAGGTAAGGATTAAACATAAAATAAAATAATAGAAAATAAATAAATTAAAATAAATAAATAAATAAATAAGCCTAAATTTGAAGAGTGCAGTAATCCGACTTTAACTTGATATTTTTTTTCTCCATGAACCAACATTTAATCAAATTTTTGCTGGCTGATAAAATTGATATACGCAAAATTTCTTAAGCAGTTTTCACGTACGTAATTTTAAATTATTTTTTATATGCCTCCTTTTTCTTCTCCTTTTGTAATCTGAAGCTTGTTTTTGAGAAAAAGAAAATTTAACTCTTCTTATCTCAATTCTATTTTCGTAATTTAAATTGAAACTCCAGATCTTTCTAGGAGCAGTTTTTAGGCATTTTCAATAAAAAATAATTTCTAAAGCTGGATTTAATTTATTTTCTTACTTAACAGAAATCTATTTGTTTGTATTTACTCATATTTTCTATTAATAACCGGAGAGAAAAAAAATTATTCATGTAAAACTAAATTAAAGGGATACCTATCTGTTATAAGTCTTCAGTAAATATTTTTTTTCATGTATTATTTAAATTCCTACCATTATGAAAAGCACGTGACACTTTGCATTTTGTTTTTTTCAGCTTTTTAAATATATTTTCTCAATGAATTATTAATGTTTGAACTTTGTTTTAAAAATATCTATGCATATTTTTTACCATTGTAATGTTAATAGAGTAGGAGTAATAGTTCATAAATAAAATCACAAGTTATTAACTTTAGTCGTGGTGAAAGTGACATGTGCAAATTAGGTAATATCTAAAGCATATTTCACAAATTGCCTTTCTGCCTGAAATTATAATTTTTGAAGTATCCTTCCCATAAAATTGCTTTTGTCTACTACCAAATATAAATAGAAAAATTACAGGGTGATGTTTAAAGACTCCCGTAATATATAGTTTATGATTATAATATATATACATTTTTTAGCTTTTTAATTATAATTTCTCAATGAATTATTGATATTCAAACTTTGTTTCAAATATATATACATATATATGCATATTTTTTACCGTTGCAATGTTAGTAGAGTAGGAATATTACCTTGTTCTTGAATACAGCTACAATCGATAAGCTTCAGACGTACTGAAAGTGACAGGTGCAAATTAATTAATATATATTTAATATTTCCTAAAATTGTATTATAGCCTGAAATATATAGTTTTTAAAATAATCTTTCTATAAAATTGTTCTTAAAAATTAAAGGATGTTTCTTAAAGACTGTCCTTAATATGTAGTTTTTTAAAACTTACGAAAAATGCGCACACATCGGGGGTTACAAACGAATATTTAGCTGAGGAAAACACTATAAAACTTTCGAAATCAGACATGCCGTGGTACCAGAATGCGGAAGTTATAAGTGACAAGGTAGATTTGATAACAAGAAGAAGCAGAGTGTTATTAAAAAGAACCTTTAGAAACTTTTAATGAAATCTGTTTTGATGTTTATTACATCCTTCGTTCTCCACAGTAATTGGTGAGATTTCAAAACACTGTTAAGGGCAATATTTATTTTTATACAATGCCTTGTGCTGTATACCAAATTTTCAAGAAAGTCATTAAATTTTATTAACCCACAAAAGATGGTGGAATTGTTCTATAGGTCAATTTTAGTTAGGCTACATGTATTTTTATTTGTAATTATAATTTTTTATGTCCCAAGGAATAATTTGATTATCTAATGTCTTTGAATTTCTGTATTAGACCTCATTTACTTTATATTTAAACTAGTTTGATTGTGCTCTTGAGGAATGCTACTGTGGTAAAAGTAATTGTTTAACCCTCACTAAAGTGACATTAAATCTCGAGAGATCTTGGACATTACAAATAGCCATTAAGAATTTCTCATTGAATGGGCATTAAAAATCTCTATGATGATACTATAACAAGAAAACCAAATTTTCAAAATATCTAAATTGCTTGTCTTTTATTAATTAGTTAATTGCAATACCAGTTCAAAATCTTGAAGAACAAAGCGTTGCAGAATAAAATCTTTTAAAGGAAAACGCAGCGATAGTCTTTCATGAGCAAAATATCAAGCAAATACAATCCGCCAGATAAAACTTTATCTTTGGTATAGTTCTAGACTGAAAAAATCACAGAAAAATCTCTGATATTTACCTCTACGACAATTTTTTTTTCAAAAATCAGATTTCGCAACTCATTGAGTTTTGCAGGGAAAGTCTCGTATGAATGAAAACTCTTTTGGATAATATTAGTCAGGAAAAACTCTAGCTTAGAGTACATCCCGCAAGAATGATATGACCAAGCAATGTTTTCTAACGGGAGATAATGTCCTATGACTTTTTTATTAAGTATTTAAAGCATTTGATTCAGTTTTTTTTTCAGTTTCAGAAAATCTCTCGGAACAAAGTCTTGTTGGATTAAATTTCACATGGATATAATACCATATGAACTAATTCTTGTTGTATGAAATCTCCCGTGGACACAGTCTCGTATGAGCAAATTCTTATAGGGTGAAATCTTACGTGGACAAAGTCTCGTATGAACAAACTCTCATAGGGTGAAATTTTACGTGGACACAGTCTCGTATGAACAAATTCTTATAGGGTGAAATCTCCCGTGGACACAGTCTCGTATAAGGAAATTCTTGTTGAATGAAATCTCCCGTGGACACTTTCTCGTATAAGCAAATTCTTATAAAATGAAATCTCACTTGGACATAGTCACGCATAAACTAATTGTTTTGGACGAAATCTCACATGAACATTAGTCTCGTAAAAAAAAAACTATCAGGTAGATAAAATCTATTAGGGAAACACCTTCGCGGGGAATAATGGACAAAAAACCACGCAATATTTTCGTACGATCCTTTAACTAAATTTAATGCATATTCCGCAACGTATATAGTTATACTTCATTTTAATTTTATTTAATCGTAAAACCATTTTATTGTAAAACCTTTTTCCCGTAACGTATATAACGTAATTTTCACAGAAACATTTATTTAATCGAAGTGATCCAGGGATTTTACGGTAATTATTACTGTAAAAATTGCGGTTTATTGGAATTTTTGCTCCATAATATGTTCCGGTAAAAATGGATTTTACGGTAATAAAAAACAGCGGAACCCTGAAAGCTGGAAATTTTTACCGTAATTTGATCCACGTTTTTTGCAGTGTACTTTAAAAACGACATTTAAAACTCAAAATTCATCACACATTCCACGTTTACCATTATTTAAAAACCCGTTACTCTTTGAAGCATTTTTTTAAGCGTTTCTCTTTCATATAAAACTTAAGAAAAATGTAAGTTGAGAAAGAAGAACACTTCTATACTTCAAATCATTTTGTGGATGCATGTTTCAAAGTATAAGCGGGTAAACAGATTTATTTAATTACTTAAAATAAACTCGTGGATAACAAGCATAAAGGCTCATTAAATATTGCGTGTTTCATTTAAAAGAAATCAATAACTTTCTTCTCATATACGAAAAAATGCGATGGCGTTTATTACTTTTAATAATTTCATCTATGAACAAATGGTACTCAAAATAAGATTCCTGCCACAAATTCTTTTTAGTTCAGAAAATCAATATATTTCTTTTATTTTCTGAAGTAATCAAAAAACTTCATTGTTTACCTGAATATATCTAAAGAAACTTATCTTTCTTTAATCTGTTTTATGCTCTGAAGCGGAAATCATGAAACTTTTCTTTTAATTCTTTTCTATTGCACAAAAAAGAGAAACATACGTGAGAATTAAAATTTTTATGGGCTTTTTTGATTTCGATAACATATTCAAATCAACTATTCATGAAAACCACCGTAAACAATTTGTGCGAAAATTATTTTTCTCTAGAGATTGAAGGAAGTAAAGTCGTCCTATAAATAAATAGGCGGCTTGCTTTGGTTATTTTCCTTATAGTAAATAACTGTCGAAATTACTTTAAAAAAAAGATACAAATATAATAATATTAAAATAGCAAATGGCAAATAAATAAGCAAAATATTTAAAAATGAAAAAAGTATTTTTTTAATATTTATAAAAGAAAGGGGGGAATAAACGCATTGTGTTTTTGAATATTTATTAACGTTGATTAAACAAAACAAGAAGCAAGAAGAAAAAAATCGATATTTTTTAATTGCAATAATGTTTTCATTGCTACTAATAATCTGTGGGCAACTTGAAAAATCCAGCTGTTTGGAAATATTACAACCATTTCGCAAAGCGTCAGGCTAATTGGAAAAGCCTACAACATTTTAATATTTTTTTTTAATTTTGTCATTCAGTTATTCAGAAATTTAGTGTCAACTTTTTTTAAAATTATTTCAATCAACCCTTATACTTTTAGGCTAATTATAAAATGTGTAAAAAATTACTCAGTCTGAAGTTGCTGAGGCGTATTGCGATAAACCTATAATCAACTCTCCCCAAATAAGCCCTTTACTCTGTAAGCTTAATGCTAGCTCTCCGAAATAAATCAGGTTAAAGGCTGAATGATCTATGGGAGAGCCATACAAGCTGAGGAGATAGAGCGTTCGCCTTCCAATGAGGTTAATTGGGCTCGAATTCTAGCCATGACTGGTAGATACGAATTCCGTACCCGACTCGCATTGATCACAGTGCTGAAGCAAAAATATTCTCAGTGACGGATCATGGGATAGAGTCTCCTTGTCGTCAGTCTAATCGCAGGAGATATTCATGGTTTTCCTCTCCATGCAACACAAATGTGGGTTAGTCAAAAGTCCTCAAAAGTCCTCTATGAAGTCAAATTTCTCCCAATACTTGATCCAGGAGTTCCCCTGTCTTCAGGATTGGGTTCAAAATTACAATGCTATGGAGCTGAACATTGGTTGCCGTAAACTCAAAAAATTGGGTCGGCTGTTCAGCAACGGCTAAAAAATGATTTAGCCGTGGTGGCTCATTTGGCTCCCGATACCTGATCTAGGAGTTCCCTTGTCTTTATAGGTTGGGTTCAAAATGACAAGGCTGCGGAGTTAAAGATTGAGAGTCATAAACTAGAATTGTTGTCATAGAATCGGTTCGGCTGTTCAGTGCAAGGTATAAAGAAAAATTAAGTCAGCCTAAAAAGTTTAAGGTGTGTTGGTAAATGCCAGAGTCAGCCTGAAGCGAAATGTATAGTGACGACGGCTATTTGCACAGAGTGTGATTATTCAATTAGTAAACGACAGTTATATAAAAAAATGTGTATGTCTTCCTTTAGTAGCAATTAATTTGGACAACCAATTGGACAACAAACCAATTTGGTTATTGACTCCATTGATTAGATCACATGTTTTTGATGTCACCATCGTGGGATAGCATTGCATTATGTGGTTTTTGTCGTACAGTCTACCTTACTTAATTTATTTTTCCAAAATATTTCTCAAGTTCTCGATTGGGTTAAATTTCATCGCAACTATAGCAATATGACTTTAATGTTCCACTATGAATCTCTTGATCATATTTCAACTGTGGTAAGTTATAGTGAAATGTCCTTTCAAATGTCTGCATTTGGAAGCAAACTTATGTTTTTCGTAATATTTATAGTATTTGGTGGAATCAATCAAGCTTCACAACAGGGACGAAACTTACATAGACATTATATAAATATATATATNTATATCTATATATATATATATAAAACATTATATGTTTTAGTCTGTTTTACTGTCTGTTTGTTCAACATGCTTGATTCAAAATAAAACTAGAAAGGGGCAATTAATTGTTGCAATTAGTTTGTACAGTATAGTAAAAGAGTTTTTTTTTTAAATCCATACAGCAAAATTATGCTATATAACGTGGAAGAGAAGGAGGCTGTTATTGACGATTTTCATGAAGTATTGCTAAAAAAATATTGAACGCAAATTTAAACATATCTTATTACATTGAAATGCTTATTATATTGCATTTAAAAGAAGACGTATCATTCATTACAGATTATATCATTTATTATATAAGAGATTATTTTCAGACAGATATTTACATTTATATGCGTTTTTTAAAACATCAAAGTTTTCTGCTTTTATTAAATTTATAAATATTATACCTTACTTTTATACCTTAACAAAAGATGATATAAATTATTTTCAATATTGACTTGAAATGACCACTGTTAACAATATTTTACCATATTAAATAGAAAGGAAATCAGATCTGCATAGTTATAGTTACGCATAGTTTCGTAAACTAACGCACGGAGGTAAAAAGAAATGGTAAAATTACTAGTATCGTAATGACATTTTTGGTGAAAAAACAACATAATTCTGGTTAATAAAACCAAAATATACAGTATTAAAGTATTCATTTAGTAATTTTTCTATTCATATGGTAACGCTTTACCGGAAATTCTGGTTTTGAAAATTATAGCTTTTATGACCATACATTTAGTAAAAATTTTAATATGTTAATATAATTAATATTTAGGCAAAGAAAAAAAATGCTTATGAAATCTGATGCACCTATATTGAAGAAGATAGGGTTAAAAATATCGAACCCAGATTGATTGCTCGATGCAATGTGCAGGTCCTTCCAATAATTGCCTTTCAACTCCTCTCTGTTTCCTCGGTCAATAAAATCGCCTTTCTTAATAGTGATTTATTAGATTTTTTCTTGTTCACTTATTTAAATATGAGCCTGAGACCTCTAATGTACATATTTTTCCGGCTTCATTTTTTGACTTGTATTCCAGAAGAAAAAAAACTGATCAAATTACTGTTCTTGTATGGTAATGACATTTCACTTAAAAACATAATTCTGATAATAAAATCAAAATAAATGGTATCGAAGCCATTCATCTGGTTATTTAACCATTCGCATGGTAACATTTTACGAGAAAAATTTAAATTTTTTTATCGAAATTGTATTCAAAACTATATTTTTTTCTTACCACCCTTTTAGCAAAAAATACAAACCTGGAAAGTAAATTTGCCCGAATTATGCCATGCTCTAAGCTATCATGATAAAATTAGCAATTTTTACCCCATTTACGGAATTTTACCACATATTATAAAACTATGTTTTATTGATAATTTTATCAAATTTCGGTAAAAATTTCCGAGCATTTTTGCGTTCCCACGGAACCAGAAACATGGAAAATTTATCATTTTCTAACAGTTCTGACCATAATTTTTTCTCAGTGCGTTATCGATATCTAGCAAACTACTGATGAGGAAAAGAAATTTATAAATCTGTTTTACTGCTGAATGAAAAAAGTTTAAAAATGATTATTAGAAATCCATTCGAGTTTCAATCAGCCATCGAAAAACTTTTAATTTTATGTGTTCCTGTTTTCCTAAACAGCAATTTGTCAGATTTAGGTGTTGCGTTTTTTTCCTGTTTAAATATTAATTAGCGATCCTCAATATTTGTATTTTTATGGTTTATTTTCAACTAGGAATTTAAAAATACATTTTAGGGCAATCATTACGTATTACCTGTATATGGTATACATTTCTAACTTAAACATTTCAATTTAACTATTGCACAGTACACCAAATCAAAACATGCATATTTAAATTTCGGGTATCCGGCAAACCAAATAATCGTCTAGAAAAGATAACATAAACGAAGTCGTTTCTAGAAGTAATTCAATACGTAATTCAATCAAATATGTATTTGAATTTAAAGGAATAGATTGATTTACTAGAAAGAACCTTTATATTCTGAATATAACAATGATCTTGACAATGCTCAAAAGTATTCAATGAATGTTATTGGTTTTAATTTATTAAAACCAATAATCTATGAGTATCATGGAATTTATTAGAAATTCGAAATTGTTTTGAATCAAAATGTCAGAGGATTTCGCAAATAATCAGGAATGTGACATTTCTATTATTATGAATGCTGTTTTGAATTATTATGCTTATATTTTTATGTCTAAATCTTCATTTGGGTTACCTTTTTCACCCTCAACTTAAAATATATGTCCATTCATTAACATTTACTGTAGTTATTCATTAAATTTAATAAAACTTGAATCTACAATTTTGATTGTATATATATGGGTGTGTATGGTAAATTTATGGTAGTTTCTTTAAGACATAGAAGCTTAAGACAAAAATAAGTAAATAAATAAATGAACTATAATGACCTAAATAGCATTTAATAAAAAAATAAATAACTAAATATACGAAACACTCCTTAGTAGCTCTTGAGGATTTTGATGAATTTTCAATTACAATAGCTCAATTTTGATGGTTTCAAGGGATGATCTCAAGTATTCTAATCAATTAGTGCAGACGATATTTTAAGTTACGAAATTAGACACAAAAACCTACTTTCTCTGAATAAACATACATTTCTTTCGACGGATTATGATTCCTGACCTTAAAACTACCTTTGATTGAGTTCAAACAAAAAGTTTTCTAATTCATTTAAAAAATTCTGGAGCTGTGACAAAATTTGCAAAAAATAAAATTAGCGTTAAGGGGACCAAACTTTTGATCGTTCTTTTGGCTAAACTATTGTGACCATATTTTCCAGAATGTGGCAACTTCCCATATTTTGGGGGGCAAAAATCATAATACGTCGGAAAGGAAGGCATGCATTGCTGCTCTTGATTTAGTAATTTAAAATATCGTCTGCAATAACTAATTAGCATATACGAAGTCACCCGCTGGAGAATAATTTCATATGGAGACCGATCATTAGATGAGAAATTATTCAGAGTGTACATATACTGTTCTAAAAATTTATTTCTGAAAACTAAAGTTCAAGAAATATTTTTTCTTCCCAAATATATTGTTTTAGACAATTTATTTTCATTAAAAAATTCAAAATATTTAAATTTGGTTTGAAAGTTGGTTAGCTATTGCTACAGACTGCATGACAATAGACAATGACATTATTCACTGCCATAATTTTCGGTTAATTTTTGTTACCCCGAATCGGAGTCAACAATGGATTTAAAAATGCAGGAACAAAGCTAAAAATTAAACACAATTTAAATGATAAACAATGAAGCAAACCAACCATGAAAGTACTGTTTTAAAATGTTAACAGGGACTTAAACCTAAAATGCGATTTTGGCTGAGCTTTCGAAACGAATAAATGAATGACGGAATTATCTTAAATATAAATAAAAATGTGTACAAACGTATATTTAAAACACACATAGCATAAAATTATACATATGCTGTTTTTCATATCCATTTGCTGTTTGCTGTTCACCTATATGTACTGGTGTACTCACTATTGTTCTTGCTTCATTTGTTGTTTCATTTTTATTTATTTATTTATTTTTTATTAACTAATGTGATACACATTATTGTCATCTGCATAACGCAATTGTGCTTTGTATTTGTGGTGTAGTTATGAATTTTGTAATTGTTTGCTTTTGCGCTTTGCATTGTGCGAGCTAAACTGTCGGCCAGACGTGGACTATACAGTTAAGGGTTTTGCAAACCTAGGTATGTGTCCACGTCTGGAAGAAAAGAAAAGAAAAAGAAAAAGCATAAAATTATACGTTTTAAAACTTTCTTAAAACATGGAACTGATATTATAAAAGCTAACAATCAAGCTAAAAACATTGCTGCTGAAATCAGCCACAATTTACCCAGCAAATGGCTTTAGTTACCACAGTGACTTAAGAAACTTTACATTATGGTAATATCTATTTTATGGAATCTATTAGTTACGATTGAATTAAGTAATTTTCTTCAATTCAAACTAAAAATATAAGTATTTTTAATGATAAAAATTATTTTAATGAATCTTTTCTTCTCAATTTTCGCATTCAAAATTGCAAATACGTATGAAATATTTAAAGATTCATTTTAAATTTATAGATTATTTTTAAATTTATTTTCTAGTTAAAGTGTTTCAATGCTTTATTTTAACATTTTTAAAATAATTATGAATAGAAACTGGAATGACTTAGAAGATAAAACGCTCGATTCTGGTGGTGGCCAATCGATTCCAATATTGTTCCCGAATGGCACTGATGATATTGTTGACGTTAAAATATCCCCAGTAAGAGATAGACCATAGGTTTAAATCCTCTTGTCATCAGGTTGACCATGAGATGATTTCGTGGTATTTGTCTCTGAGTAAGTAATGTGAATAGGTTCTATCCAAAATATCCCCAAAATGTCGAATTTATCTCAACGCTTAATTCAGTAGTTTCCTTGTCTTCTGGGCTAGATTCAAAATTACAAGGCAATGGATAGCTGCAACCTAAATTAGGTCAGCTCTTCCAAGCAGGTTATAAAATAAAATAAAAAGGATAATAGTTGCAACTGTTCCTTTTTATTTCATAGGATGATGAATAATTAATGATTGCAATTATTATTTATTAGTGATTGATATATAACTCATGAAGCGCATTTAAAAATACCACTTGTCTAAATTATTAATCCAAATATTTGAATAATTGAAACAGGATATTTATACAAAATGCGAAACAACATTTACTAAGTCGCGAGAACCGAAAATCAACGAACTAGTATGCATTCATTTGCTAACAGAATAAATCAGATAGGAAAATGTTTATTTTGCGAACATTTTAAGATGTTAAAAGGGCATGCTGAAAAGAAGAAAAAAATGTCTAATTACATACTTCGTTAGAGTTTTAAACACTTCAAGAAAATAAGATTCTTCTTGAAGCTATGAGCAATAGCCTTACACTACATCCTTAGGCTGCGATTTAAGAATTCAGATGAATGTTTTAAATTTTCTTTGGGGATTATTTAGAATTCCTCACATTCCGAACGCAAGAAGCGATCAAACGAAACAATTTTCTAAAGCTCTTTAATTGAAAACATGTTGAGAAAATTAAATAAGTAGCCGGTTTTAATGACTATTTAAAAAGTCTTATTGAATTTCCTTTTCTAATGAGTATTTGTTTGGATTAAGTAGGTTACCATAGATTTGAACTAATTTTGCAATGGGTCGTTTTCATAATTTCTAGCCATTTCTTTTTTGCTGGAAAAGTACTTTTTATTGAAGTTGTGTGTGTGTTTGAAACATGAAATGATTTTTCTTTATAATACTTGAAAGATGTTAGCTTAAGGAGAAGTGGAAATACAGCTGTCCAAGATACTTTCTTCTTCTTTCTCAGAATTACGTTACCATGACTTATTTTGTGATTATGTCAAATACACTAAATCGTATTCTAAAATAGTTGTAAAAAATGAATAAAAATAAGAAATTTCGACAACTAAATACCTCAGTTCTTGGAAATTGAAATCCTGTGAGTTAACATTCTTTTATTATTGGGTTGTTCGGAAAGAAATTTCGCTTTCTTTTTATGAAAATGAAATGTGATTTTTTATAGTGACTTATTTTAATTGAATCATATATTGTCCATTCCAGCTCAATACCTTTTGCAAGTAATCTTTCTGACAGTAACAAGATTCAAAGTGCATAAAAGTTTTGTTCTTTTCAGGCAAAAAAAGAAAAAACTGATACTAGTGCTCCGTTTTTGAACTAAAGGTTTTACTGCTTAAAAATTTTGTAGGGACAACAGATCCTTAATTTCTCTTTTCCAGTGATAATGCGCTTTAAAAATGGATTATTTTCTTGACATTTGATAAGCAAATCTCATACGTCAAAGCGACGGCGCAAATTTCTTTCTGTAAAAAAAATGAGGAATCCATATATCGAGTTTTAAGATTAAGTCTTAAGCTTTTCAAATGATCATAAACGGTCGAATTCAATAAATTTAATGCTTCAGTGATTTCTTGAGTTGCTATTTTCTAGCTTGCATCAATTAATGTATTTAATGCGTCTTCATTGGCCTAAAAGTTGTGTGTTGCATCATCTTGCATCTTAATCGAAATTTTGCAAACAAATTTTGAGTATCGCGTGATGCCAATACACCATCTCAGATTGCTGCTACCCCCTTTGTTCTGTAGGTCAGAAATCTGAACCAGTCGAAAAATATCTATGTTTTTTCAGAGAAAGCCTGGTCTTGTGTCTGATTTTGTAACTTAAAATATCGTCTGCAATTATTAATAAGCTTATTTGAGGTCATCCCCTCGAACTAATGAGATTGAGTCCTAGAACTTGAAGATCCAATAATTAGATTAAAAGTTATTGAGGGTGGTCCATTTTTTTCGGCGCACTATACACTTCGATGTGCAGTTGCATAATCACACTGGGGAATAGTTAGTAGAAATTTCTGAAAGAAGGTATTTAATGGCAAAAGTGACTTTAAATTTTTTTTCTTACTCTTTTGTTAACACATTTTATTTTTAAAATTTTAACGGAAGGTGATATTGTGTGATAAATTATCCTTTTTTTTACTTATTTTGATATTAACTTTTGCTCTGTATAGTTTCAGTTCATCAGCTTTAGGCATAAGCAAATACCTAACGTCATGAGACTATTATAGACACATAGTAGTAAGGATAGTGAGGACAATTTCACAATGGCCCTATTCAACTTCCAATGAAATCGTGAATGGTTTGTAGCGTATCTACCACTACAAAATTACAACTACACTTCACTAGTATATAAGACATGTTAACTCGACTCTATGTCGGGGTACCTTTTCATAGATGACGGTTGACATGAACTGTAACTACTCTCCCCACATTGGTGACCCGGACGTGATGTGAACACGCCTACCTTGGCAAAAACGCCCACTTTGATCTGGATACGCCTACATCGGCAGTAACGCCTACTTCGTTGGATGGTCCACATTGAACAGTTGACTTGCTACTTGTGACTGCATCATTATCCACCTCCTCACGCAGTTGCTACTCAGTCTCATCTCGATCACACACAACGTTGGCTTGCATACACTCGACTGCTAACGGCAACACAGGAGCGACTACGACCGTGAAGTTAATACACCTCTCACATTCAGCACTAAAAAAATACGGTGATCTTAATACAGCTCTCCCGGCTTCGCACAAAACAGCAATGAATCAACTAGTGGCATCCATTCATCGAATTCTATCATAGCTATAATTCTAGTGGGGGAGTACTGTAGTGTATCTACCACTACAAAATTACAACTACACTTCACTAGTATATAAGACATGTTAACTCGACTCTATGTCGGGGTACCTTTTCATAGATGACGGTTGACATGGTCTGTAACTACTCTCCCCACAGGTTTACAAATTTAATGATTTCATTTGTCATTGACATTTCATGAATCATTTTCATTATCAATTGAAAATCAATGATTCATTTAATGTTATTGATTTTCTAGTACTAGATTGATATATCTTTACTAAAAGTGGTTTTAATCTCAAGTAAAAAATTTAACATGTGCCCTCTAAATCATCAGCTCTTTGAAAATTTTAAGTTAGTCTAAGGGCTGCGTTTTATCAAGCTTGTTGAAATAAGCTAATTCGACATCAATATGTTAAAGAAAAAATTGTATTTATTTTTTGTTACACATTAAACTAAAACAGAACGTCAGCGAAAGTGTTGTCTTCTGTTTTGGAAGCTGTTTACGTTGCTCCAATGCTAGAAATATCACCGAGTCATGTGCTGAGCCGTGTGTTGTTCTTTCGGACAATATTATCATCAAGCTAAAACAGGCAATTAAAATTAATTCAACTTAATATTGATTATGTGCTTGTCAATGTAACAGCTTCTTGACAGTGCTATCTTAGTAAAAAAAAATTCGTTTTTTATTTTGATAGAGCTAAAATTATTTATAGATTTGGAGATTATAATGTTCGATTCTTCAGAAAAACGATGGTTTTAGTACTTCTACTCAGATATTTTTAAATCTTTCTCTTTTTTCAGAAAAACGAAATATTTAATCTCAATCTCAAGATCTTAATTCTCATGATACCAAACTTTCATTGCCAGTGATTTTTCAAAACAACCAAGACAGCATCTTAATACACATTTTAACTTAAAAAGACACATTTTTGATAAAATTAAAAAAACGTATTTCAAAATATTTTTCAAATAAATAAAATTGAATAATGGTTTTAAAGTTAAGTGATTTATGTTCAAAGTATCTTTTTTAGTATAGTGAAATGCTTTATTACAAATTAGTGTTTTCATTGAATTGTTTCAATATTTATTCTTCAAAAATACTTAGGTTGGAATTAATTTCATTTTATCTTTAGATATACCCTTCTGACTAGTAATAAACAGCTACTTTGTAAGTTCCTCAAAGTTTTTCCCTATTCACCCCATGTGGTGGGGTGAGTGTGGACAAAAACTACCTTACTTTAAAATATTTTATAGAAAAACTAAACAAATTTGTAATTACAGATATAGACCAGAATACGGTTAAACGTCGAAATTTTTGTTAAAAAATACTTCGTGTGTTAAAAATTATATTAAATATGTTTTTTTTTTGACAAATTTGTGAACGTATCCGTGCTAGCTTCTCTTTACCTTACATGCATTGAGTATTTACCACCAAATTTTTTAAAATTTTATTATTCATTAATTTAATATTCAAGTTCTTTTTATTTGCTTATTAATATACATTGCTTCATGGGGTGACTTTTTACAAATATTTATACAACTTTATCCATAGTGATTACTTTTAATAAATATTTTTGAAAGACCTGTTAAAAATTAAATTTTAAAAAAAATCATGCGCATTAGGGATCAATAATGAATATTTAAGCGTGAATAAGCGGAAATTTTATCGAAATCCCACAAATTACTAAGGACTACCGGACTGAAAACTGCAAAGGCAGTCTGATTGTTGAAGCGTAGAGGTTTTCTAATAACCGTCTTTCAACCCGGTTTTTCTTTCTCTAGCAATAAAAAGGTTTTGTTATTTTTAGTTCAGTCATTCTCAGCAGAAATTTTTTATTCGCTTAAATACTAATGAGCGACCAATAATGTAAACATTCTTTTTAATTCAATTTTGTTAAAAGTTCTAAAAATATATATTAAGAGTGGTTATTAAAGTACACCCTGTATGTATGAAGATACAAAATTAAAGGAGCAAGGAGAAGAGGGTTACATCTACATCACTCAGAATCACACATCAATGCAGGGTCGAAAATCAAATCAGAGGCCTTCACATAGGTGTAAGTATAAAAAATGTGAATTTATTTTGATCTTGAACTGATATTTACGACAAAAAAAGATAAGTTTTGAAAATTCCTGCTAATGATGGCTTTCGAATCCTCGTAAAGTCGCGTTTGAATCTTTTGAAATGGCATGGACGTTGACGAATGCCCAGCTTCTTACACTGATATTTTACATTATTGCATTGTTTTACGTTACGAAAATCCATACAGCTTTATTGGGAAGAATCTCGTGATTATTTTAAGCTTTATTTCTTTTAATGTGAATTTCCGACGACCACGACGATTTCATATCTTTCATCTTCCCTTCCTTTGGAGAGCCCCTACTAAACTTCATTTCTTGTTGCATTAGCGACTTTGCATCGCTCTACTCTGGAATCACCTGCATATTAATTTCCCACAATCCTTTAAGAAGAATTTTATATGTTATGTGCGCATATACTAATGAGCGAAAATTAAAAACAAGATAAAAATAATTAAGTTAAAAAGTTCTATTGTGTTATTAGCCTTTTTTAGAATCCAAATTAAATTTTTAACCCTGAAAAAGAACAAGCAGGATCGTTATTCCACAAGCAAATTTGACAAATTGTTTGAGTAAACCCTAAAAGTTGTAATACACACTGGTTGACCAAAAACACACAAGAAATAGTTCTAAAAGAAAAGACTTTGTTTTAATTTTAAAATTAAAGCTTTTCATTGATTCATAAGGAATGTAGTATAGAGTCGTGCATAGAATATCGTATTGTAACTGGTTTTCTCAGTTTTATTGGGCAGTGTTACCCCATTGATCAGAACATTGAACTTAGGTCAGGGGGGGGGCAGGGTTCGATCCTCAAAGTCAATTGGACCCATCGAGTGAATGCAAAATACGCGCTCGTAAAATAAATGGAATCGAAAAGCTTATACTCGTTCGCTGATGTCCCAGTCTTGCTGGGCCGAGGTAACCCATATTTTTTAATATTTTATAACCGTCGTTGAACAGCTGAATCAGTTTAGAGTTTGCGCCTTCAAATATTCAATCCCATATCCCTGTACTTTTGAGCCCAACCCAGAAGACAAGGAAACTCATGGCTCAAGTATTTGGAGAAATTTTCCTTCGCTGAGGACTTTTTTCGTTATACTTTTAATAACCCTGAACTATCAGCTATCACATTGACTTTTTCGCTTCCATTTGCAAAATTCAAATCTTGCGGTAATATTATAGCAACTTTTAAGAAGAAATCTTAAAGAGCTCCTAAATTTTTAGACATAATTAGGTTTTCTTTAAAGGAAATACTACTGTACTGCCATGTTAAATTAACTTCTTTCAAATTGTTTATTTTAATAGCGCATCCGCTAAAAATTTTTTAATAAAAAATGCAGATTTTTATGGCATCTGAAAGCTATAAATCCAATAGAGGGAATCATATTACCATAAGTCTTATTCGATGCAGGTGAAGAAATTGGTTTTCCTTATTTTGTAAAACTTCTTCGGTGATAAAGCTTTTATGCAATAGAGACAGTGTTATTGACCAAAAAAACTTGTGTTTTGATCTAAACGTATAGATAAAAAAAATTAAAAATAAATTTGTTTTAGTATTATGATGTGTTTAATTTCTCTGCAAATAATTGCAAATCTCCCTGATAAATGTTTTAGTTTACTAAGTTCTTTTTCATTGTGCTTTACATCCTGCGAAGAGTTAATATCCAGTTCTTAAAATGAAACAATGGAAAATTTTAATATTTGAAAAATTTATTCCCAAATTTAAAATAATATAATTATCAGTTTCAAGAAAAACTCATCAGCGTTTATCAAAATAAACAAAGTAAGGCAAAATATGTTACATGGTTTGGTATTAAAATGTGTATGGAAACTTTTGCAGAAAATTCGGGTTTACTTTGTTTCTTCTCGTTTCTATTGAATGCTGAAATGAAATAAATTGAAACCGAAAATCTGAAATGATTAATGTCTGGAGCAAAATTAGTGAATAAACACTATGCAGAAATCCTTTTTTTGATTTACTAAACGAAACTGTTATTGTAACAAAAATACTATTATGGATTGTTACAGCGTATTGTTACTGTGCAACGAGAATTGTCGAAAATTTCATAATTCAGCGTCTGCTAAAATTTTCAATAGCNGGTTGCAATGTCAGTCATGTAAATAGGTCTAAGTAACCGTTTTAAATAGTGTTCATAAAGACAATGAATTATTTTGAACTGTTAGTTCCATTGTCTTAAAGTTGATTTTATAGGACATAGCATAAAAATGCTTAATAAACAATACCTTATTTGCCTAGACGCCTAAACAGCAATGCCAGAGGCGAAAAAGGCATAAATGAAAAAACTTTACTTTATATGCATAAATTTTATAACTTCTAAATTATTATTTAGTTTTACTTCCCATTCAGGGATTCTAAATGTTCAACATTGATATTTAAATCTAAGTTGCATCTTTTTGAATGAGCTAAAATATCAACTAATTTAATTAATTTTTCACTGTTTTTTAAAAAATTTGTGGACTTCTGGCATTTATAATATTTACTTAAAAACCACTATTTTCTTTTTTTTTAGTGGCATAAAATATTGCGCTTCTTACCTATTAGTTATGAATTCAAAAAAAAATGAGTGCGAGATTGTTAAGCCAAAGTAAATAATAATTTTTTTGATATTTTTCTACGAATAAAGCAGTAAGCATATGCCTGGTTGCTCATTGTTTCTCACAGGAGAACTTATCCATGTTTGTTGAAATTACTTTTTAAAACTTAAAAAAAGTGAATTTGTTGAGAATTTATAACATTGTTTATATTTGAATTCAAAACATAAGTAAAAAAGCGTCGAAAGAATAGTTAAATATGTTGGCTTGCATCCTTGGAAATATTTTTAAAAAATAGGCAATTTAAATCAGGAAAGACCCTGCATATTTTTTCTACACACTATAGATTTAAGAGATTAATAAAAAAAGTTTAAAACTCTCACGCTTAACCTAATTTTCAACGTAATAATTTTTAAACCGAGAGCAAAAAGCGAAAAAAATGATGGAAAAAAATTAAAAAATATTTGAACAAACGTTATCGTCAATAAGCTTAAGGCTTTAAGAATTTAAAACACTATTATTTTTTATTATTACGCCGCTTTGCATTTTTAAAAGCTAACTGAAAAACTTAATTTAAAAAGTCACGCCCCGTTTTTTAGATTAATTATTTAAATTTTATTTCTTTTAGCTAAAGTTTCTTGAAAGTTTTTCTTGTGTGTAAATATAATTTTCAGCGACTGGGTTCGTTGGAGTTTTTTTATATTGCTTTTGCTTACCTAATACAGTAATTCGTTTTACGAAATTTAAAGCAGTTTTTGAGAAAGCTCCATTTAAGGTGATTTAAAATATCTGAGCACTCAATTTTCGAAGAAGTTTATCAAAATTTATTGAAGCGGAGATAATAAATTATGTGACTCAATTATGATAGGTTTGATACTATTTTGAAGATGCATTAAATATGTTTTTTTAATGCAGGATGATTTCTATGCTAGAAGCCAAAAACTATAAATGTTATTAATCGAGTGCATTAAAAAATCCTTATCATTATCAATAAAAAAACACTTACCGTTTGTAAGTAAATTGTGTTACGATACTTGTTAAATGCACAAAAATTAGAAATACCTGAATAACTTTTGATTTTAACGGACTCACATGTTATTTTAGAAGTTTGAGAAATAGTCCTTATACTTTTTTTTCTTATCGTAGATCGTGTTTTAAGCTACGAATCAGTCACAGAAATGAATTTTTTCTGAATAAAAAACTTTTTTTCTCTCGATATATTCGGATTCTTAACTCTTAAAATATAGCAATCAGGGAAAAATTTAACTGTTTGTTTAATTAAAAAAAAATCGAAAGTTTTGATCCTATAGTGTAATTTCATTTTCTCCTTTTCCCTTAATTTTTTTCTATTTCAGTAACATAACTTTTGGCACTCTATTATGAAACGCGTTTATCTACAAATAATTACACTAAAAAGTTATATTTTCACTAATTATGAATTATTTTTTTATTATTTAATATAATAGTGGTCAAAAACTCTCATTGCTGTGATACATACAAAGGTTTACATAATTTTGACTTATGAAAAACGATACAACGCGATCTAAAAATTAATCGGAAGAAGAAAAAAATATTTTTTTAAATTTTATTAGCTACGAACTTTTCCATCGAGTTCACTTTCTCGAGTTCCATCGAGTCTCATCGAATTTAGCATTTTTCAATTAAAATGGCCTTAATTAAAATAAGAGGAATATATCAGAACATTTTGCTCATGTATTAAATTGAATTGAATTGAAAAATACAAAATATTAAATAGCATTAAAAACAGTTAGGTATAGGATAATTTTTCTGACAAATTTATCACAAAACCATGTTTAATACATTTCTTAAGACTTAAAATATTTTTTGACAATACTTTAGGTGTTCATCACCATTCTGATTTTCATCTCGGAACAAGTTTCAAACGGAACAAGTTACAAATTTGTTCCGTTTTCCTATAATGTTTTTTATAATATTTTTTATAATATTTAATAATTTTGTTTTTTAATAATATTTTTAAGGATTGTTTCTGTCCACACTAGTCCGCTACATTGAGCAAGTATGAATTAGCTTGATGACATAATAAGCATTCATATTTTTACGGCTTAAAACGGTATATCTGAATTTAAAATGAAATTAATTTGATGTAAGCTTTATTGAGGAACAAATGTTTACATATTTGAATAAACATACTAATTTGTAATCAAGAATTTCCCTATTTTAAGAAAAACATTTTGAGCGCAATCAATGCATTTGAAAAGCATTATTTAATTCGATTTATTTGGAAACTATTTTGTAATTTTCTTTCTATCTTATCTAAAAATTTGATTTATCAACTTTAAATGTGTATTGAGATAAAGTTCTGGTAATTCTACTTGTTACTGGCAGTGAACCAGCTCAACCATGTGAGAAGAATAGTTACTGACGTAACTACTTCTTTTCATGAGGTTTGAGAAAAGTCTTTTTTTTCCTGGAAAAACGAAAGATCCAGGGTTTCAAAAAGTATGGCTTTCTTTTTTCCATAATTGGATATCATAATCCTTAATTCTATAAACAATTCCCACTCTGTCAGTATAATGCTCAACATTATGATATTTTTTTATAAACTTAACTAGCACTAAGTCTTTAACTTTTATTGAAATAACATTATCAAGAATTTTAATTCTTCAACATCTAATGTGACTGATGTTGAAATTCTGATTCCTTTCAGAGTCAGAGTTAGCAAATGGGGGTTTCTGCGTTGCTAAGGTTTTGGATTCTCTTGAAGAAAAGCTTTTTCATTCTTTTTTTCCCTTTTACTTTTTCTCTACCTGCAATGAGTTTGTTGCTTTCCAAAAGCATACAACTTTCGCATTCTCTGAAAGTGCTTGCTAGGTTTTTTTGTTGAGAGGCATTTTAGATAGCTTATTTCTCTTAAATTGACAAGTACAAAACCAATTTCAAGATAATCAGTTTTAATAATATGGTCCGATAAGCAACACATGAAGCGCATAGCTTAACACTATTTCTCTCACTGTAGCTATATAGACAACTCGCGAAACAGATAATGATACCATTCGTTAATGCTCTGTTTTAATTTAATGTATGACAGAAAATAAGTATGCATTAAAAGCTTTTTTTCTCACTTAAATGAATTAATATTGAATTATATCCTTTAAGAAACTTATTAAAACATCTTCTTTAATCTTTCTTAATAAAAACCCTTAAAAAGTAGAATAATATAAAGATTTTGAGCTAAATTTTTCACTTGAGATAAAAACCACTACCTTTAAAGGTATATACATTCTACATAATTATTATTAACTGGAAAATAAATAACATCGAATGTGTTATATTTATACCAATTCATATTTCTTTGAATGGGGCCAGTCCGGACATGTTCCACACTTTCCCCTCAAAGGCATGCGTTTGCTGAAGCCTAATGCTGGCTAATTGAAACGTTAAAAAAGAGTAAAGATAATATTAAGTTGCTTTTGCACCTTAAAAACCTTATTTTGCAATTTTTTTACTAAATTATCCACAGTGTGATTATGAAACTGTACATCAGTGCTGCCAATCTGCGATATCTCTTAGAGGAAATTTGACCAATAATTAAAAAGGTATTCAATATACTCACTCTAACCCCACATCCACACTAGCTCCCCTCTCCTCTATATTGCATGAAATTTTACTTAGCTAAACATTTATTTACGAACACATGCACTTTTTTTATTTCCAAAAATCTGATTAATTTTTATCTGATTTGCTCAAATAATTCCAAAGATCTGGCGAAATACACAAAAAGTAGAGATAATATAATAGGGTCCGAATGCTCGATAACGCTCTTATTTCGTATTCTAAAATAACTGTGTAAATAAATAGCAAATTCAATTATTAATTCCACTAAATAACTATTTATTCGCACATTTAATTTCTAATTTTATAAACGGTGCAAATTAATTAGCATATTTAAAATTTGACCCATGAAATATTAAGATTTTATCATAGTACGTGAAAAACCGATCATCAGATCAAAAGTTATTCAAGAGCACCAGAAAAATAAAATAACTTTGAATAATTTTTGTTCTAGGGTCAGATTTTGTGTATTTACAGCTTAATTTAAAGGTATGAAAGTTTACCTACAAATATGTTTTGTATATATATTTGCTAATTAATAATTCATTGAAAAAATTAATCCCAAAAATATGCTTTATCTAAATAAATGTATTTTTTTCAACAGTGGATATTTAGCCATAAAATGATAGGGGTATGCCTAATCTGGAATATATGGTTATAAGAGATTAGCTATTTTATGCCCCCAGACTTTTGCATGGGAGATGAACCTCCCTCAAAACCGTGGTAGCGGAACACTAAACCCACCAAACTGACAAGGGGGCAGTTTTCCAGGGATAATTTATTTCATGTTATTTCAGTAATCAGCAGGACACACTTAGTTTTTATTTTATTACTTTCATGATAATTTATGATAACGTAATTTCTACCATTTTGAAATGATAGCTAGTTTAGAGTATCATTCGAATGAATTTTTTATTTGCTTTCTTTTCTTCGAGTTAAAATAACCAACAAATTTATGTTATATGGGAAAAATGGGCTTTTCAAGTGTTGTTTTCACTTAAGATTCTAGAAACAAAAATATTGTGTTTCAATTATACATATGCATTATATTTAATGTACTAAGCTAATTAATGAAATAATAATAAAAATGAAAAAAAAATCATAATAAAAATGAATAAAATTAATGAAATAATGACTAAAACATATACAAAATTTCACCCTCTTTAAATAATTCTTTTAATAGTACAATTTTCATTTAAAAATATTAATTTAAATTTTTTCGTTAAACATTTCTCCAAAAATAAAGTTAATATCAAATAATATATTGAATCCTTTAAAATTATATGTATGGTCGTAGTAGTCCAGTGGTTATAGAATTTTTCTTCAGTTCGGATAAGATCGTGATTCGATCCTCTACTCCGTTAAGACCCAGCGAGTGCATGCGATATACATGCTCCTAAAATCTGTAGATTCGAAAGTCCTGTGGTCGGTCTCTGAGCAGCACCATGAGTACAGGGTTCTAGAGAAAACTTCCTTCTCCTTTAGATAGATCTCTGTCTAAATTGAGGAAGTTGCTTAACGAATGAGTTGTGCTGCCATCTATCCGAAAGATTCTGAGCTAAGACGTACTTTCATCCTTGTGGTACACTCTTGACAAACGAAAGGCACACCTTCCTGATTTAATTCAGGAAAGGCCAATGGCTAATGAACTTGTCCAAGTGTCATTAAAAGCAACAAAAAGCGAAAATATATTAAGCATATATTTTCGCTTTTTGTTGCTTTTAATGACACTTAAAATAATAATTGAAATTAAAAAAGAAAAAAAAACAATAAATAAATAAACCGAAATGCTGTAACTCAAAAAATTTGTATTTTAAACTGTAAATTTGAAATCTTTCAGGCAACATTTGTTTATTGATGACCAAAACATTGAAAGAATTGAAATTGCTAAAAATAGTTGTTCTGTAAGGAACATTTTCAATTATGTGTATTTAAAAAAGATTAATATATCACTTAATGTTCAATAATGTTTTACCTTGACACTTGGAGAAGCTCAAATATAAAATAGTAAAAAGAAAAATGTTACATTTTAAGGTTTTGAGTTCCTCTTCACTAAATATTCCAATTTTTATAAGTTCATAGCTTATTTAAATTTAATTAAAATAATTTTAAATGGACGAAATTTTTTTTTTTTTTAAAAAAAAGTAAATTGGTTCCTAGGGTAAAAAGGTTCTTAGAACGAAACTTTCTAAGAGAAAAAACCATTTTGAAGCCCTTTTATACTTTACGATCATATTGAAAATAATATCTTCTCCCTTCTCTTTATTCATGGTGAAATATTTTGTTTCGAAAAGGGTAAGATAATTTGAAGATAAAAGAATATAAATTGCGATCCCATTGTAATCTTGGCTTTTTAAAGCTAATAGAAAATGTCAACGGGTTTGAGTGACGGCGTCTAGTTGTGTGATCATCGATTATTTTTATTTAACCTTGAGTGTTTGACATCTTTCTTCTTCAATTTTACTGTCAACACAATTTCAAGCTTTAATGAAAAGTTCAAGACTCATATTATTGTTATAAAAGCAATTGGTTTAGTTACCCTGAAAAGGAAATTAAATGAAACTGTCACTTAATTTGATCTTTTATTATGGAGCTCTGTTAAAATGATACATTTTCGAGTTGTTTTTTTTTTTATGTAAGATAAAATTTATAGGTTGTTTCACGCTAAATTAACGCCAAAGAACGCAATTGTAATGCGAAACCAGAATAATTTTTGTTTTAGTTTTTTTCCCATTACTAAAGTTTATTTCTTATTTTTAGAGAAGGAGAAATCAAGGGATGTTATTTTATTAAGCTGAAAATTTTAAATCCAATTTATAAAGATTTACTTTTTAATTGAGTAAACTATGATTTTTGTAAATTACATTCTCAGAAAATTTGTTGCCTTAATATCGGCACCTCTTTAACCATGATGCGATATACGTTTACAGCAATCTTAAGGATGAAGAGAATAATTTAAAATTTCAAGCTAAAGTAAACATCGTGAAATCAAATTCAAGGCGAAAGATAATGTGATATAACTTAGCACCATATTCAGATGATGAAAGTTTGAGCCATATTATGGTTCTTTCCACTCTAAATGTGAAACAGTGCTAGAAATAATGATTGTAGTCATGAAAATCTATTGTTACCATGGTAGTACACTAACGTAGGTATTTAAATTTATCTTTTTGAAGTTATACATTAAATGCATGTTTCAGCACTTTTTTTGTGATTTTGCTAATTTTAGAAAATACAATTCCAGGAAAAAATAATTTTAGAAAAAAACTTTTAATAATTTTAGAAGAAAAAAAACTTCATACTGAGACCCATGTCACTCAGATAATGTAATAGAGATCTGTTTTCAATTATATTATGAAGATTTGGTTTGATTTCCTGTGATAATCTAAGTTCATAAATTTTTATAAACCCAGAATAAATGAAAATAAATTTTTATTTATTATTAATCGTATAAATTTATATGATTATTAATAAAATAAATTTTCATTATTAATCGTATAAATTTTTCCTCGTTTGCATTTTAATGGATTTGAAATCATATTTTATGTAATATTTCTAGCACTTTGGGACAAGGAAACATGACACATGAATTGATTGGTCAGAAAAATCTACATGTGGTTGGGTAGTTAGGTTGTGTTGTGCCAGAATCGGGATTCTCATTGCCAACAGCAACTCATTATTCAATACAAGTTGTGACAGTGTAATGCACGTATGGTATATTATACTGCAAGGAAACATGCCTTGTTTTTCGAAAACTACAAAATATGATGACAAGTTTTGAAACATGTCTTGCCTTCAAATTTGACAAAAGATGAATCATAATGGACAATTTCAGTCAAATTTTTTTATAATTTTAATGCATTCAGAATCCCTCAAAACTCCCAGAAAACATTTTATTACTTTTCTAAGAAGGCTATTTATTTAGTTATTTTCAATCAAAAAACGCTTACTTTCGTTTTCGCCTGAAACGGGGAGTCACGTGATTATTCGCGAACTGACGTCACACGTGTCCATTTGCCGTTCACTTACAATAGCTGTGCTGTAAAAGCCAATACGTTCTTGCTTTCGTTTAAATTTTCCAATTAAATCCAACCATTTTAGATGGTCTAAGGCTATCTGTAAAAAAAATTGCGCCTTAATATCGCTTAATAAAAATTTGGATTTGATATAACGTATTTTTATAATGTTAAATTTCAGTGGTACCCACTGAAACATTGTCAATACTTGACGAAATTTTCTAGCTCGGAATATTTAAGATTTTTTAGTTCAATAAAAAAAGTGCATGGTATTGCTTATAAATTATGCGTTATAAAAACAAAATAACTTCGTTTTTTCATTTTTTAACTATAATCTTAATTTTAATGTAAACTTCAAGTTCATTTGGAAGATTTATTTTCATCTTAAGTGAAAGAAATGTTGGATCAATTTCTTATGTAGAATAAATAGTTTTAGATTTTAAAATGTAGGACAGCTTAAGTTATTGATAATTTTTATCTATTTATTCTAGCGTGAATTCAAAGCATGTAATTGT
>NC_092214.1:71574465-71597991 GCF_043381705.1 Parasteatoda tepidariorum | reverse complement strand
CATAATCATTTCTTCAGATATTTTAATGATAAATAACAACGTTTGAAGTTTTAAAATCTTTCTTTCATTTTGCACACACTCTCAGAACCGTAAATTTAATTCACAAAATTTTTACTGATAATTTACAAAGGATGTTCATACGGTATACGTGATATCAAAACTAAAAGAGCATTGAAATAGCCTTAGCGGATGGAGACGGCACGTTTCCCTTCGGCACATTTGACGTCATAACCAATCAGGGGTCGTTTTTGATTGCATCACTTACGGAGGCCTTTTGGGGCAATTTAAATGTTTAATAACTAAATAAATTAACATTTGCCGAAAAAAACAATCAGATTTTCGGTTTCAGGGGAGAATTTCCAATAAGTTAGGTATGAAAATAGAAAAATTTATGATGTGCTGTAATTGTTCATTATCTTATCTTCATTAATTTGTGTATCAGAAGTGTCTACTGACAATAGAAGTCACGTAAGTCATTGAAGAATTTTAGTACTTAGTATAGTAGGAATGGTAAACTTTTAAAAACAAGAAGTTAGAAATTTCAGTTTTTTATATAATATATCAGATTACGACAAAGATTGTAATATTAAATAAATAATCCCAAGAAGCTAGAGTGGTAAGATATTACTTGATAAAAAATTTGATTCTCTTCAAAAATATACAAACAGGAACTGAGAGTTGACATGTTTCAAGCTCTCAAAATTAGACGCCCATTTTCAAGACTTACCAGACGTGACTGAGAGGAAACAAAAGTGATTTTAAATAGAAAACGTGAAGTTACCAACGGAAAAGAGAAAAATGAAGATGAAAAACAAAGCTAGAAAAACCTAAGTAGCTGAGAGAGGAAAAAAAAAAGAAAAACAAAACACGAAAAACCACAGAGGCTGAAAGGGGTGAAACATGCTATGGAGTGGTGTTGAGTTTGTTAATATGCATACTGATTTCCTTAGGAATGACATTATTTTCTCACAACTTTTCCATAGCTCTTGGAAATACATTTTACCCTGATTTGCCTCTCTCGGCCACTGTGGGTTTTCTTGTTCATTTTCTCATCTGTTTTCGGTCTTGCCTCCTGTGGTTTTTCTAGTTTTGTTTCTCATCCTTATTTTTCCTTTTACCATTAGCAACTTTGCGTTTTATATTTCTAATCACATTTGTTTCTTCTCATTCACGTCTGGCAAGTTTTGAAAATGGGCGCCTGTTTTGTGCCCTTCAAATATTTCAAATATTTTCAATTTTTCTTATTTTTGAAGCGAATTATGTTTTTAAACAAGCAAAGAGGGATATTGTTTCAGGTTGTGAATTTACCGAAAATTCAGACGGCAGCTAGGTATATTTATTTCAATTTTTATACAGATCAAGTCTGGTTTGAATTAACGATCCATATTAGATTTATATGATCCACATAGGATTATTGCCTATAACTTAATGAGGTTAGCACTTTCACACAAAACGTGGTTAACAGTGAGCACCTTAAGTGCCATCTTAAATGTAAGAAATTAAGAACGTGCCGCTCTACTTTAATTTAATTCTATTGTTTCTAGAATTTTTCCCTCGCTTAAAAGTTTGCAGTTTACAATTTTCTGAAACTCAATAATCATGGATATCTACAGACTGTTATAATGAAGTTGGATCCGTTGTTTTTAATGACTCTTAATCAATTTAAGCACACCAGCCATTGACCCTATGTGAAAGAAGGCTTTTCTTTCGTTTGACAAGAAAGTGCTGCAATGGTGAAAGTACGTCTTTGCTCAGAGTCCCACGGATCTATTATTCACACTACTTATTCGTGAAGCCACTTCCTCAATTTAGACATGGATCTGCAAGGGAAGGAAGTTTTCTCCCGATTTCTGTATCCATTGTATTTCTCTGTGACCGATCACAGGACTTTCGATTCCATAAATTTTACGAGAACGTTTATCGCATGCCCTCAGGTCCCATCGAGAATCGAACTCCAACCCTTCCGGAACGAAGTTCGGAAGTTGGTTCTTTTTCACTTCAGCGTTTTAAGCTAGTTTTATGAGCTGTGATATGCTTTAGTTTCTTTGTAAAAAGAATCTGCTTTGATGTATCGGGTTGTTCAGAAAGTAATTTCGTTTTTTTGACAGAGGATTTAATTGTATTTTTTCGAAACCAACTTCACACTTAAGCCGCATTATCATGATATGCTTTGAAAGCTGATATAGCAAGGCTTATGTGTGAAAAAGTTCAATTAATTCTACGCAGTAGTTTTTGGTCGGTGCCCTTTTAAATATGGAGAGCAATGAACAGCATTTTCGTCATATTTTACTTTCTTACTATAGAAAAGGTAAAAATGCTGTTCCTGCCAGAAAGAAATTTACCGATGTGTATGAATAAGATGTGTTGACAGTACGCCAGTCACAGAATAGGTTTGAAAAATTTCGATCCGGCAATTTTGATGTCGAAGATGCGCCACGTTCTGGGAGGCCCGCTGAACCTTATAAAGACACTATAAAGGCATTAGTTGATGCAAATCGGCAAATAACAACACGTGGGATCGAAGAGAGGTTAAATTTATCGAATTCAACTGTTTATGACCACTTGAAAGGCCTGTGTTTAACCTGGAAGCTCGATGTATGGGTGCCCCATGTTCTCACGGAGAGAAATTTGTGTCGTCGCGTTGAGGTCTGTGATTCGCTTTTCAAAGGTCACGAAAAAGATCCATTTTTGAACCTCATCATTACTGGGGACGAAAAATGGGTTGTCTATAACAACGTCAAACGCAAGAGATCGTGGGGCAAAAAAAGATTAAACGGCTCAAAGCATTTCGAAAGCCAATGTCCATCAAAAAAGGTGATGCTGCCTGTTTGGTGGGATGTTAAGGGAATATTTTTTTTGAGCACTTACTGGATAACACAACACTTAATTCAGAAGTTTACTGTCGTCAGCTGGACTTCTTCAACAGAAAGGGCCTGAATTAATCAACATAAAAAGTATAGTGCTCTACCAAGATAATGCGAGACTTCATACAAGTTTAGTCACTCGCCAAAAGCTTTTACAGCTTGAATGGAATACACTGCCACACCCACCATATTTTCCAGATCTGGTGTCTTCGGATTAGTATTTGTTGTGGTCACTACAAAATGTTTTGGACTGCAAAACCTTTACTTCTTATGAAGAGGTCAAAAATCACCTGGATCAGTTTTTTGGCAGCAGAGATCAAAAATTTCATGAGCGGGGAATCATGCTACTACCAGAAAGATGGCAAAAGGTGTTGGATCAGAATGGCCAATAAATAATTTGATAAAATATTTATTCATTATACGAAAATTGTCTTTCATTTCACCCCCCCCCCTAAAAAAAAACGAAATTACTTTCCGAACAACCCAATAATTTAGATATCTAAGTACAAAAAAAGGGCCTCACTGACCAAGGCAGGCTTGCATTTTCACCAAACACTCTGTAGCATGAAGGTAACAGGTTCACTTGCCACAGTAACCTTGGATCTATATTAGGGATGTACTTTTCTAACCAGGGCTATCTATTCTTCTTCGTGAAAGGGTCTTATAAGCGGTACTTTTCATTGAAAACACAAACCTACATATCTATGGGTAACAATAAATAAATAAAATCAAAATCGAACATATAAACGAGGATGGCAGTGAGATTAAAGTTATGAATGATCAAAAACTGCCTCAGATTTTGCTTCGTGTTTCGAGGAGAAGTAATATTCCTCAAAAGAATAGCATGTCAAAAAATCATAACCATTTTACTTTTCATTGTATTATATAACCGCTTTTGAACAGCCGACCCAATTTTGAGTTTACGACCAGCAATGTTCAACTTCGTAACCTTGTAATTTTGAGCCCAATTTATAAGAGAAGGGAGCTTCTGGATCATGCATTGGGAGGAATTTCCCTTCGTGGTGGACTTTTTCAGTAAACTAACCAGCATTTGCGTTACATGGTGGCTAAAGCCACGAAAACATCCTACGGTTAGCCTGATGGCAAAGGGATTCTAATCTATGATCGGTCGCCACTGAGGATATTTTACGTCAGCATTGAGATAAGAGCGAATCGGTTGCGGAATTCTTATCGACCAGCCATCTCTGGGATACATACCTGTGTCATCTTATTGGAAGGTGAACATAGGATCTACCTTCTGAGCTTGCACAGCTTTCTATTTTACTAAGCATTTATTAAACTGAAAGACTTGTGGCCCAAATTGCAAAATTATATCACAAAGAAGGAACGAAAAATGCTCCCACGTTTCCAGCTGGAGTCGAACCCGCTAACTCTACTTCCGAGTTATCGGCAAATAAAGGAAATATTTCTACTACTTAGACCCTTAAAGAAGACTTTTCTTTCTTTCTTTCTTTTTTTTAAATTTGAAGTAGTATATGCTGGAAAATTTTATAAGCCTTTAGCCAAGTTGTTTGTTGTTGTAGTTCAGTCACGTCGCACTAGAGCTGCACCATGGGCTATTGGCGACTGTCTGGGAAACATCCTGTGGATGATCCGAGGACATGCCATCGCAATTTTGATCCTCTGCAGAGGGGATGGCACCCTCACTTCGGTATCCCGACGACATGTAAGCGAAGTCGAGCACTTTACGGTGGAACAGTTTAACGAGGACCAATACCTCACACCCTCGGTCCCTACGCAGACTAATCCAAGTGGTTACCCACCCGCACACTGACCACTACCAGCGATGCTTGACTTCGGTGATCTTCTGGGTACCGTGTCTTAACGATCAGTCCACTGCGGAACTGGTCAAGTTGAAGAACGTATAGCATTTGGTTACAATAAAGAACATATAGGACAAATATGCTAGATGAAAAGTACAAATTCTTTACCAAATACATGGGCAAGTCAAGGATATGAAAAAGAAGGAATCAGAGATACTTCCAAGATTACGATGGGTATCAAAATAATTATCATGGCCTACTACATGCATTATGCAAGTATTGAGCAAAAGAGAAGGAATCAGCTCCGAAGCATGGATCAGGTGGGTTCGAATTCCGCTGTTACACTGGATGAATCTTCGTGCTGTCCTCCGCATTGTATCTGGCCTTCTACTTGACAAAGGTCTATAACCCTTAATTGAGCACACAAGCCAGCAAATATAAGTTATACTAATAAATAAATAAATAAATAAATTACGTAACATAACTATGCAGGTAGTAGTAGTGATGGTTTATTTACGTCTCATTAGATCTGTAGTATGGGCTACTGGTGATGGTCTGGAAAACATTCTCGTGGATGATGTGAAGCCGTGCTATCACAATTGCGATCCTTTGCGGAGAGGATGACTCTCCTGCTTTCTTAGTCCGATGACTTGAGTGCGAAGTAGAACAGTTTAACGAGGACCGATACCGTACACCTTCGTTCCTTTCACAGGCTTATCAAAGTGGTCACCCTCCCACGCACTGACCGCAGCCAGTTTTGCTTGACTTCGGTGATTTACCTTGTTATTTTTGGTGTGCGTTGCATTAGAGCTGCACAATGGGAAATCAGCAATGGTCTAGGAAACATCGCAGAGGATGATCGGAAGACATGCTATCACAATTTTGATCCTCTGCAGAGGGGATGGCTAACCTGCTTCTGTTGACTAACTACCTGCTCCCGAAGTGAAACACGCTAGAACAATTTAAAGAGGACTGATACAGCACATTATCGATCCCTTTGCAGGTTGATCAAAGTGACCACACACCCGCACACTGACCGCAGCCAGTGATACTTGTGTCCTATTGAGAACCGTATCTTTACGATCAGACAATTGCGGGGCTCGGTGATCTACTGGGAACTATGTCTAAATGATCAACTCGTCATTCACAGCACTTCAATTCCAATTCCAAAATTTAATAGTCATGTGTATTCAGCAATTAATTTTATACTGGAGTTTATATTTGTTGTGTCTGTTGGAGGCTGTTTAGAGTTTAGATTCGAAATAGGTTGAAATATTGAGTGTGAGCTACTTTTATTATCTTTCGTATTTATATCTTTTCATATAATGTTTTGCAATTTTTCAAAAATGCATTGCAATTTCTGAAAACAATTTATAACTTATTTATAAGTCTGCTTTAAAAATTGATTTTGATTGATTCTTCTTTTAGATTATGTACTAAAATAATTTTCGAAAAATACAACGCATATCCACTCTATCTGTAAATTGTCTAGCCGTCATATATGTTTAAGTTAAACGACAACTGTCACATGAATCCAAATGAATTTTTTTAATGATTCGATTTTCTCTAAAAAATTTAAATACCATTGTTTATTTATGCTTTTAAGAGGGATAGTTTGAACACGAAAGAACATCAATCTAATATCAGAATATAAAAAATAGAATGAAATGAGAAAAGTTTTCAAAAGGAAATAAATTGAAGTAGGAATATTTTCGAATTTTAAGGAAGAAAAAGACTAACGTAAACTTTGTAAATCGTGTGTTTTTATTTAAATAAAAAAAAAGATGCATTATATTTCGCTAGGAAACACTATATCATAGAAAAGTTTAAGCAAATTTAGAAGCAAACAAGAAAAGAAAACGATATTTGTAAACGAGGGAAAGAATTTTAAAATAGGAATAAACTTTGGGAATTCGAATGAATAAAAATAATTATTTTTATTACTTATTTTTTACTTACATGCTCTTCAAAAAAACGTTGAATGCTTTTAATTTTGCTTTTGTTTAATTTTGTAGTAATATATAATCATGATATATAATTATATATATATATATATATATATTAACGCATGAAAAGAGATGTGGTCATTTTGGTTCATATATCAAAAACGTATGCTAATCCTTTGAGAAATTTTTGATACTTGTAAAAAAGATTTAATAAAAATCTACAATAAACAATTCCAAAAATAATTTAAATAAAAATCTACAAACTAAATATAGGAATATTTATTGATACGAAGAACAAAAATCGAACAGTTACTTTGTAAATGTTTGCAGTGAAAATACGGGCATTTTTGCCAGAAATAAAATGAAACAATACAAAACTTTCAATTCAAAATCAATGATAGTAAAAAGGGCTCATCTGTAATGGGTTAAACATTTTTAGGTTTTTCTTAGAAATTCGTCCAAAAAATTAATTTTGAGAGCCCGAAAGAAAAGTTTTGAAGACTCCCAGTAGTCTACTAAAAATATAAATTATTGATATGTATCCCTGTTAAAAAAATAACGCTTTACATTCCTCACATTTCAGAACGTTTTTCCTATTATTATCTATGCTACCATTATTATTTTAGAAGACCACAAGGGAACCATACAATCACACATTTCTGTTTAAAAAAATTCATTTTAAGCAAGTCATACATTTTTTTTCTAAGATCTGAAAATTAAATGATTTTTACTTTTTCACTACCAAATTCAGTTTGAACTATCAGATAAAATACACAAAATATGTGAGCTATTTTTTTTAAAATTCTACTCTGAAACTCGATGCATTTGTAATTCTACTTTTCTTTATAAAACGACTACTACTGCTGAATTTTTTGCTATTTGAGTGAATGAATTAAATACTCAGAGTTAGAATTTTAAATGATTCGGGAATTTTAACTAGATTGCTGATAATATTTCCAAATAAATGCTTGTTGATCAGATGTTG
Source organism: Parasteatoda tepidariorum (assembly GCF_043381705.1). NCBI lineage: Eukaryota > Metazoa > Arthropoda > Arachnida > Araneae > Theridiidae > Parasteatoda > Parasteatoda tepidariorum. The sequence continues at coordinate 71,590,412 of NC_092214.1, read as the reverse complement.
AAACAATGGTAAATGGTTCTATTTAATGAAGATGGATAAGAAATCTACCTAAATAAAGTGTTTTTCTTGTTGAAAACTTAGGAAATTAATCTTTTTTCTTTTGCTTCATGCTTTTCAAACATGAGTACAGTGCTCAAAATGAAAAATCATCGTTAATAAATTTTGCTCAAACAATCGGATTTTCACGAACAATGCGCCAATCATAATGGTTCAACGAGACAATCTAAAATATGCTGTTTTATTAGCTATCAAATTGCAGGATCAGATATAAAAATTTGTTTTTCTTTTACATTGTTTTACATTCTTTTTCGCTGTATTTGGACTTTTGATTGTCAATATATGGTGGGTAATTTATTAAATACGGTTCCAATAGTTTAGTCAATAGAACTGTCGAGAATTTGGTCTCCTTACTATTTACATATTTACGAGGACTTTCGCATAGCTACTAAACTTTTTAATCAAATAAAAAAATGCTTTTTCTTACCTTGGTTTAAAAATTCGTTTTTTCAAAGATAATTCCACTCATAAAAATTTTAATGACTATCTTTTATTAAAGAAATTTATATTAACACGAGGAAAAATAGTGAACTGTAAGAAATTTTATGCATTATAACTATTTATACTTTATATATTATTGTAAATGACGGAATGTAAATTTGGATAAAATTGGTTGTAAAGCTGAAGCAAATAAACAGACGACGTTAAAAAATTAACCTGGAAACTATTTTTTATTACTAAAACTAAACTAACCTAACTATAACTAAAGTAATGATTTCGTTAAAATTGTTTCAGTTAAAATAAATAAATAGCATAACTGAACTAAAAAATTTATAAAGTTATTTTTACATGTTTTTTTATGAAGATAAATTAATTTTATCATTGACTGTATAGGTTTGCTTAAAAAGTTTGAAATACGGCGAATTTTGCAAAGTGCATAGAAGATAAAAACCTGCTTGTTTGCTGGTCATAACTTAAAAGTGTATCCAATAAACACCTTTCAACTACTCTCTTTTTACTGTCACAATCAAATAGGTGTTTTGTACAACCACTTTCCACATATATCATTTTTCAGATTTCTATAGCGTTTTTACTTAGTTTAAGTATTAATTTACAAATCTTATTTTGCTGACTTTAATTTGGATATATATATGTATATATCGAATATTTATCAATATTTGATATATATATATATATATCAAAGGTCTTGATGGAATTCTTTTTGAGACTCATTATACAGTAAAAATTAACAAAATTGAGAAGGAAAGAAAACCATTTTATGTGAAAAGGGGTGTGACTTTTCACACATTCATTTTCTTTTATTTCGATGTTATGAAAAAGTAAGAATATCATTTTTTAAATACGCAGTGATGTTAATAACTACTAAGTAAAATTTATGAAATAATTACTCGCATGATATTTTTCATCACAAAACTAAAGAGAAAATAAAAATCCTCAAAGTTTTTTTAATGAATTTTTAGCAGTTATTACAAATGCTATTTTTATTCGCTTTAATTAATTACTTAAGTTAATTAAAACATTTAGTTTTAATTATATATGTGCCATGTATGGTCTGTTGCCCTTCATTCTAATACCTTTTAAAGAACAAAAGTGAATTGTAAATTACCTTCTTTTGTTGGTGCCTTGGTTGAAACGTTAAATCTCATAATTGCTCAGCTAAGCAAGCATAGAAGAAATATGTGGGATAGTTGTTTCTATTTTAGGAAACTATTCTTTTTTTATATATATGAGAGTCAAATATGTCTTAATAAGACATTTGTCCATTCAAGAGTGAAACAAAACTGTAATTAAAATGGAAATCTCGGTACCTGATTACGATACAATCAACTTTAATTCAAATTAAATATATTTTGCCTGATAGGCACAACAAAAGCGTCAAAAAGATTAATTGCGAGACTGAATTTGACATATAATGTTAGTCTATTTATGGATTGTAGTTTATTAATCAAAATGTTGCATTTGGTTTAAAAAAAAGGAACTACGAAAAATTATATTTTTCGAATTTTTAATAGAAAGATACAATATTTTTTTTTGTAATAAGATGCATGTGAGTATTCGATAAAGTTTAATTAATTAATTTAAAAAATAATAATTTCAGATAATAACAAATTAATTAAAAATAATAACTAATTTAGAAAATAATTTTAAAGAAATTAATATGTTTAGTATCACTAAAATTATTATTTGCAATATAGTTTGTTGTTACTTATAAGTTCAATTTTAACTTTAATTACTTAATCGAATTAAGGATAGAATTGAATAATTCTTACAAGGGAATTACGGATCTGTAGAATTCCTATTAAAATGAAATTAAACTAGAATTAAAGAGCATGGTTGAAAACCTTGGAAAGGATAAAAATTTGACGCCGCTTCTGCCCCTGGGGTAAAATAAGCTCCATAAAAGTTTCAGTTCATTTACTTTAAAACTAACAAAACTTTCCAGTTCAAGCTGATTCATGGCAGAATAGTTAGACTTTCTACGTTTTATTATGTAAGTAGGGTGTTCAAATCCCAGCTGAGACTTTATTTATAAGGGTGAATAGCAATTTAGTATGTTTTATTTCATTTATAAATTACTAAATAAATATAAATTCCATTTATAAATTATAATACAAATATATCATTTTTTAATTTAAATTATTCTTTAAAAACTTAATAATGAAAACGAAAAAATATGATATTTATTTTTTGTTACAAAATGTATTTTTTTATGTATTTTTATGTATTTTTTATTTTGTAACAAATAATTTAAGTTTTTATTAAATTTAGTTATAAAATGAAAAAAAGCATATTATTGTACTTGTTAGATAAGATAGAGAGAAGGAATAAACTGAAAAGAACTATTCATTGCATAACTGGAAAAATCATTTCATTTAAAATCAAATTAGATGGTTAATGCATTGCGATTATAATTACAAGTGGGAAGAGCAGATAGAAAAAGATAGAAAGAATTGATGTTCAAATGGTTTAGCAATGTACATAATTCGTATACAAATGCGCACGAAATATATAAGATTTAAATGAAGAGTATAGTAAAAAAATATTTTGAAATGAATATATGCCAACAATAAAATGAAGCAAAAAAATTAAAATAAAAAAAAATGAAACGAGTCTGTGATAAATGATTAAAATAATCCAGAGATAATTGATTAAAATATTCCCTCACATATATTATAATTAAAAATTATTAAATCTAATTTTTTAAAAAAAATTACTTTAATTTATATTGCTATTACTAAATAATTATCTACCTATTTAATAGATATAAAATTCAAAAGCTCCAGCTGGAATTTGAACCCCCAACCTTTTTGGTCGAGGGCGGAATGCCAAATCTTTTTGAAACGAATCGAGATGAGCTGGAAAGTTTTGTTTGTCTAAAAGTAAATTAATTGAAACTTTAATGGGCATATTTTTCCCCAGGAGCCGAAGTAGTGCCAGATTTTTACCCTATCCCAAGGACTTATACCACCCTTATGAAAATTGATGACTTGAGGTGATTTGAGGTTGTTTTGAAGTGGTAAGGTGGATTTGAGGTTTATTTGAAGTTTACTTTAAAAGCAACCTAAAAAGTCAACCTCCCAAAGTTTATAATCAAGGTATATGAAGTTCGTTTTATTCACACTTTAGTTTGTTTTGAGGTTGATAAGAATCTACCTTAGAGCATCAAGACAGGTGTTTCAGGAGTGCAGGTTATTTTTCTGCACTTTTAGCAAATAAGTATATTTGAGGTGTGAATAATTTAGCAGAATTTCAATTTTAAGTACCACTGAACAAGATATCTGGTTGATTTTATGAGACGTAAATGTGAAATTGAGGTTTATTAATGATGTTATTTTTGGTGTAAAATATAACCTCGTTTTCTAGAAGAGGTGTATTTTTTAACACCTGTCAACCTCAAAACAACCTCAAAAATACCTTATTTTTTGAAAGGGCATGTTTTTTTTTTTCACTTAGGCGTACTTTCGTAGGCGTATTTTTTAATTTTTCAGCCCAGTCTGTTATTTTGAGTTTCAGAGTATTTATATAACAACTTGGTAAGCTTAAAATATTTTTTTTTGTTCAGAAAAAGGTATGATAAGTTATAAAAATTATTGCTCGAAATATAACATAATTTCGAAATTTTTAAATGGTAAAACATTTTTCTCAAAAAAGGATCTTTCCAGTGAAAATACTTAAAACAGATTTCATATGATAGCTTTAACACGAATAATGACACAAGAAAGGATAAAACATCCAAATTACCGTGTTTTTTTTCCCTTTCCGTTGCTCTAAAATAGCATCCAGTTGGATGTTTTCAGAGCGAGTTTATAACTCTTTTCTTGATCTCTGTCTTGCTCTGAGCATTTTCTTGTTAAAAATATTGTATTTAACGTGTATTTTTTTAAAGCAATTATTGACTTAAAAATATTGTCATTTTAATTTTTTTACTACAAAGATCATGATTTGACAGAAAAGTTGCATGCGTTGCACTTAAAAGGCTTATTTCACTTCATTCAATTTTTTTTTCAAGTTATTTTTTTGCTTCTGCCATATTATAAGAGCACATGTATTATCACACTTGCAAACATTTTTTAGGTCCCTCAAACGGTATTTTCTTCATGGGGGTCATAAGCTTTTATTAGTGCTAGTTCGCTTAAACAATAAAATTTATTATTATCAATTGAGTGAAATGACTAATATATAGTATTTTAAAATGTTTCAATTAATTAAAAATTAACAAATAAAAGTGCAGCTAATTATTTTCGGATCAGTGGAAACTTCAAAAATACTTAATTTTATCATGACCCGTTTATATTTTAATTTTAAAATATTTCATTGCTTTAGAAAAAATAACCAAGTCTTTCTAATTTAGTTGACTTCAGTTTACTTAGTTGACTATTAGAAATCATCGGATTAAATCGTTATTTTATGTTCTAGATGATTGTAAAATAACATCACCAGAATATGATCGGTGAGTATACTTTTCGGAAGAATAAAATTTTAATTAAATCAGATAATAGAGTTCTCCCTGATACAATGGCACATTTTTTAGAAAACAGAGAGTTTCATGATCTTCATAACACAAAACTTAAATATGATTAGGAATAATATTTATAGCATAAGAACTGGGGAGCTAGGAGGCGATTAAATTTTTCAACGCGTCAGTGATTTAGCTCTACCAAATGTGCACTAACAAATTACAGCGATTTCTGTGATGCATCTTGTTTTCTTTAGCTCTGTCTAGATACATTAATCACGCTAAAAATTTCGTTCGAACTCCATTTAAAGTTTTATTTCTGTAAGGATCATGTTTCGATAAAACAAATAAGTGTTGCTGTTTCTAAAAAAGGAAATCACGAAGACTTAACTGTGACAGCGAAATCTTTAATAATATTCAGCAGAAAATATCTTATAGAATTTTCTTCCGCTCTCTCGAATGACATATTCAACAGGACACTCATACCGGCAACGTCATTTTATTATCATCCTGTATATAAAATAAACATGTTATTTTCCAACAGATGTATTTTATAACAGTGAAATAGTTTTAAAATTAATTTAAAAAAAATAATCATAAACAAGACACGATGAATTGCAGCATTTTTAAAATTTTCATTTCATTGAAAAAAACAGCAGAAATTTTATTTGAAATTTTTAATTATTCTAAACATTAACAATATACTTAATCCGGTAAATTATTAAATACTTTTTATTGATTAAATGAAAGCGCATAAACACAAAATGTATCCAAATATCTGGAGCAGCTTAGATATAAATCTTCATATCTTCTCAGATATCTATTTTGAAAATTTTCATTAAGTTGAAAAAAACAGCAGAAATTATATTTGAAATTTTTAATTATTCCAAACATTAACAAAATACTTTATAAGGTAAATAATTAAAAATACGTTTTATTGATTAAATGAAAGCACATAAAAGCAAACTAAATCCCTCTATCTGGAGCTGCTTAGATATAATTCATCATATCTTTTCGAATATGTATTTGAGAAATGACGAAAAGAATTTAAAACGTGAACGATTTTCTTGAAGGGCAGGTTCATAAAATGTGTCATGTTGCCAGGGGTAACGCAGAATAAAAATTGTAGGAATAGTATTTTCACTTTTCGAGAAATGACAAAAATGAATCGGGAAGATATTAATATAAAGAATCTTAATCTATCTTAAGCTGAAAGTTACATTACATGTTCGTGGTCCATTTTATATTCAAGTAATTTTCTTGTAGCATAGCTTTAAATGTTATAAACAAGATTTGTGGGTTGTAAATGTTAATGGTTATATTTAAATATTTATATTTTGCATTTTGAAAATCGCAATATAATTACTCGGATGGAAATTTCGGCTCTCTTTTAAAATTATATTATATAATGCAGTCTGTTTGTAGTTTGAAAATGAAAATCGTATTTCAAAAGCTATCTTAAATTTTTTTTTCCAAGAATTTTTTATTTTGATACTTGTCATTTTAATTATAACTGATTAAATATAAAAACAAAGTTGATTTGGAAACTAATTACTTTATGATAAGCTTTTTAACTCAAATATACCGTAAATAGTAATACAAATAATTTTTTTTTCAATTAGTAAAATTTACTGTGTCAAATACTTCACACCAAATTATAAACATTAAGTATTTCGAATTATATTCGCATTGTATGGTTATAAATATATTTTTTGTATTTCTTTATATACGAGCTACAGAATTTAGTATAACATTTACTTCCTAAATAAATAGGAGGAAGTGTTCCCTTTCAATCAATATAAATTTTGCTATTCAGAATGTGATATTTAAAAAGAAAAAAAATAATAAATTTTGTGGAAAGTTGATGCTTTTACCTATAATTATACTTTTTTAAAGAATTTTGCAATGTGCTTAAGAATTATTTTGAAGGCGAAAAATTGGTCCAAATAACAGCATAGTACCTTCAATCATGTGATTTTACTCTTTTTTTTAAATTTAAACGATTGAAAACTCCTCATGTACCACAAAGTATAGCACGAGGCTTACAGAAGTAAGTAGAAAATAAAAACAAGAAAATTTAAAAATTTACATTAAAAACAAAATTGCGTAAGGCAGCAAGACTTTCGACACTTTTGACCAGTTCCGAAAAAACAGGAGGTCAACAAATAGAAAGACGCCTCATATCTGTCTTTAATTTAATTCGGGCACTCGCATACAGATTGCAATGAAGAAGAATGTGCTCAATATCGCCGCAAGCACAAAGTCCACTGGTCACCATATGGAAACGAAATAAATATCTCTTAAAATTTCCATGGTTTGTTAATATTTGGGTTAATTTAAAATCACTTGCAAAGAATTTACATTGCAAACGGTGAAAAATGGAAGGAAACTTTTCGTCCAAAGCAACAAATTTAGCATTCCAGTCCGAAAAGATTTTATCTCTCGCGATACGCTTCCAGTGAGAAGCAGCAACAGACACCCTGAAATCTATTTCAACACACGTAACTTCCCTAGCCAATTGGTCTGCTCTTTCATTGTCCAAAATACCGCTATGGCCACGAACATAAGAAAAATGAATAGTTACGTTTTCAAGAGAGTTCAAAATCGAGTGAATTTCCACCACAAACTTCTCAGTAGAAGCCGTGTCGCGTAAAAGAAAAAGATTTTACTGTTTGTATAATAACTTTTTGGAATTATTTTTCTTCCAAACTTGTTAGTTGATAGAATTTGGAAGGCAATGAAAATTTAGTTTTCAAATGGCACGCACAAACAAAAGTAAATCTAATCACAGATGAAGTTTAAAATATTCTATTACAGTACAGAACCCGTTATCCGGAAATCAGAAAACCGGAAAACCAAAAAACCGGAACAAAATTTGATTAGTTTTCCCGTCATTTAAAAGAAAAAAAAAATTTTTTTCTCATAAGATTTTAGGATTTTTCGTTCTTTTTTGAAAGATGTTTACCTTACTATCATTTCGGAAATAATCATCAGTGTATTACTTCATCGTTTTTTCTTCTTTTTAAGATTATTTCCAATTTTTTTTTTTAGTTGGGTTTAACTATAAAAAAAGCGGCTTTTTGTAGCGATTCAGAAAACCTGAGAAATCAGTTATCCGGAATATCGATGGTCCCGATTGTTCCAGATAATCGGTTCCCTACGTATTTGAAAAATTCATAAATGTATAGTTCTACTAAAAAAATTTTTTTTTTTCATTTACGATTTGTCAAGTCCTCTGTCCAATTTTTTTATTTATTTAGATGATGAACCTTGTTTAAGTTCACTCATTCAAAAATAAAATATTTTAGGTTTGATCTTCGTTAAGCAAACATTTTGCATTGAATTTTTTCCCAGTGTAGTGGTCATTTTTTTAAAGGAAGTATGTAACAAATAATTCTATAATGAATTTTTCAGACGCTCATTTTTGAAAAATTTAAGACGTTTGCAAAATATTTGAAATTTAAAATTGTTACTCAGGTAAGTTGGCATGCCCCACTCGCGAAATTCGCATGACTGATGTTACAGAGTTTGTAGTGCAAACAATTTGATATTCAGGTCACTCTTGTAAAACAGGTGACAATAGTGACATCTAATATCCTTAAAGTTTCAGAGGTTCAGCAATAATTGTTTTATGCTCAATTTGTATTTGGGACGTTATTTTAAGCATTAAAAGCTCTTACAATCACTTTTGTAAGAAAGTGACACCTTAATTTTAATTTTATTTTTTACTTATTTCACCATATTTCGAAAATTTTTAAGCGAATTAAAAAATTTTGCTTACAATTATAAAAATCATCTAGCTGAACATAATTACATGCAAAGACAACTTTTCATCTTCTAAAAAACTTTGTACTTTCTTTATTCGTTTATTTTATAATAGTCGAAAACATTTGAATTGAAAGGTTTATAATTTTTTACATAATTTTAAAAAATATTTTTTTACATGGCAAAATACAAAATTTGTGCGGAATTGGTTGAATAGTTCCTGAGAAATTGAATTTTGAAAATGCTTTTTCAAAATTTGATTTCTCAGAAATTAATCGACCGATTTCGCTTATATTTTGTATTTTGCCATTTAAAATTGCATTATTTAAAATGATATGAAATGATATACAAATTTTGGACCACTCTCCTAATCAAATTAATGGGACCATTTTTCCTGGATTGGGGCTATCTCAAATCCGAATGCATCGAAACAAAGGGATATTTATTTAGAGAGAGTGCGTTTTTGTGTTTTATTTCATAACTTAAAATATCGTCTGCAATACTAAATTAGCATATTTGAGGCTACCCCCTTGAACCATTAAGATAGATTTCTAGAGCGTTAAGATCCGATAGTTAGATCAAAAGTTGTTATGGGTGGTCTATTGTTTTTTTTATTTTGCTCATTGTGCATACTTTTAAATATTGTCCTCTAAATTGTTTTTACTTATCAGTATTCTATTTAGATAATTTCTATAAATTTATAATTTGTATAATATTTATTTCAAACTGAGGATCATAATTATAAATTCTTGAAATTATTATACAGTAATTATATAAGTTCAGTAGTTATACAGTAGTTATATAAGTTATACAGTTATTATATAAGTTCAGTATCATACTTAAATAACTAGAAGAATTTCTGTCCTAGTCAAAAAAAAATTTCTACAGCGAAATTTTTTTAACTGGAACCAATCATTTTCATTATATAGAGGGGCATTACTGCTAATATTTTTGCAATATTAATAGTTGTAAGCAAACATGTTCTATTTCTACATCTGTTATAAAATAATGCCTTGATTTTAAATTTAAAGATTTTTTTCCTTTTGTGCATTTACAGGAAATATAAAATTCACAAAAGGTATGCATGCCTGAGACAAAACTATGAATGCTAGATACGTCTTCACTATGATTTCTTTCATGGTGATATGTTTTTTCCCACAAAATCTTTATAAAAAAAAATCGCTTGTAGATTTCCTGAGTGTTTCTCTCCTTTACAATCCTTTCTATGAAGAATGAAATCAATTTTCAAACTGAAAATATTTCAAAATATAAGAGATAATCGAAAATATTTTGCATAAAATTGGAAGCTCTGTGGAAGAAGATAATATTTCGATTTCCGTTTCTTCCAACTGATATATTTGAAACAATCTTTTAATCTGCAATAGAAAAAAGAGTGAAAAACACATTTACAATGGATAGAAATTTACTAAATATGCTTTATTTTTTCAACTTTATTCTTAAGAACAACTTATATCCTTTAAAAAGAAAAAAAAATTCAACTTGGCAGAATTTAAAATTAAATTATAAATTACATTTTGTAAATCCTATCTTAAGGTAAAATGATAGCCATAGGAGAATTCAGTGTTAGACTTTAAATTCGAAAACATTTACAATATTTAGCTTATGCATGAAATTTTCATAAAAGTTTAATTTGTTATTAATTATAAATAAATTTTAAGTTTCTAATAAGGTTTCATTTTTGAATAAAATTTAATTTAATCAATATTAAATCTTTTATAAAAAAATAATTTTTTAAATGTGAAATATAGTGAAAATGATTGTTTTAAAATGTTTTTGATTATCAGAATTATTGGGTTGTCCGGAAAGTAATTTTGTTTTTTATAAAGATGAAAAATTTTAGGAACCGGTGCATCTCTACCCCAAACCCTTCAATTTTTGTGTGGTTGAATGATTTAGCTTTCGCAAATTCTTAATAGCGCTTTTTAAGAAAAAAATTGTATTTCTTTCTCTTGACCCATTGCATGCATGTCACGTAAAAATAAGTTTTTGAAATTTCTGCAATCCATACAAAAGTTTAAAAGGTTCGAGTGAAACTACTTTGTTTCCACTCTGTTTTTCAAACAAATTATCCATTCGTGGTTACCACAATGGTTCCGTATATAACCACAATGGTTCCGTATATATGTAATGCGTATATAACCACAATGGTTCCGTATATGACTAAATGATTCCGTATATATGTACTCTCAAGTACTGCAATCGTTTGTCGTAATTTTTTTTAAAATTGAAGTTGTAACTATAGTGACAAATTTGCTCCTACATTTATGAAATCTTGGCTACCTCTTACAAACTAAGGCAAATAACGTTAAAGAGAACAATCCTGCTGCACTGATGAAGGTTGCCCTTTGAGCATCTGAAACAGCTGTCTGTATTTTGTAAATATTCTTGTGCTCTTTAACGCTGTTTGCTTTAGTTTGTATTTTAGCACAAAGGTCGCCCACTTTGTGTATTTATTTTGGCTACCTCTTATTTTAAATTTTAATCCATAACAGCTGTTATACATTTCTTGGGAAAGTTTTTCTCCTGCAATGGGTTAACTAGGTAACTTCATAAATTCTTATCCTATTTACTTACAAATTTTAACTAAATAGTTTCTGTTATGTTTAGCAAATTTTTTTTAAAAGTTTGTTTGAACTTTGCATTGATCAAGTCATAAAACTTCGATTACTACTTAAGGAAAAAAAACTAAAAATTTTTTGTTTTCGTATGCACACATATTGTAGGACATAAAAGGTAATGTAGGTACACATATTGTGGTAGTGTGCAAGAAAATCATAGAAATTTTAAAGCTCTGTTCGAAAGCTACAGAACTATTTACCGAATACTCTGAATTTTACTGTCGGTTTTCAATTATAACAGAAAAACGTATAATAATAAAAAAATAAATGAAATAAAATAATTAATTAAATCTTGCAGAAAACTCACGCGGTAGACACAAGCCTTCCCTCTCAGAAATCTTGATCTTAGATTAAAAATGCTTCGACGAAAGGCGCTGCAAGTAGTAAACGTGTAAATCAAACAAAACTTTCATCAAAGTTTTTCTAACTGTTTTAACGAATGAAAATTGCAACTTAAATATTTATTATTTTGCACTCTCAGCTGCAATTATATGCCGTAATGTGACAAGATTCATATTCATTATCATTTTCTGACTTACAGGCTTACCATCTGCAACGCTATCTGTGAGAAGTTTTTGTACTAAAATTATGTACAGAGTGAAGACAAACTTATTTCCTGTCACAAGTCTTTGCTGCATTAACTGTTCTTTTTCTTCAGCCTTAACCTTTTCTCATATGCAAGTTTTGAATACCGGCAGTCTAATTTAGAACAACTTAAATATGGATTCCTTCGCTAATGTCAACACACTCGTATTATTACAGAGAGTTTCTTTTCTTATTTGATCTAATTTTGTTATTTATTTTTTCGAATTTTAGAATAATGTTAAAAATAAATAGCATACTTCACATAATGCAAATCAATGAATTTTAATCAAACAAACCTCTTTTGAAGCAATCACAATGATGTTACCTCGCTTATAAAAATTTAAAGAAACATAAATGTTTTGGTACCTGCAAATAAGCAAACAATAGCTTTAGGAATTTAATGGCAATGTGTTTTATTTATTTCATTAAATTACAATCAATGTTGCAAATTATAAGCCGATTTGTTGAAGTTTTAAATCTATGAATAATTATACTGCATTTAAGAATTTATTGCTGGACCTAATTGTACTATTAAAATTCATATAACAATGGAAAAGGGTTAATACATACCTTTATATCACAAAAGCTGCTTTATTCTATTGACGTTATTCCCAAAACTATAATTATTTCGGAATTGTTTTGTAAAGATTTAAGTTTGATGCCATTTACAATCGATTATGCTTTGACTTAAGCAGTCAAATATTTTATTTTTCCTGATTTTGGAGAGAAATGGAATTTTTATTCAAATAATCCCTTTTTAATATTTTAGCAAGATTTTACGCTTCTTTGGAAGCTTGATAAACGCAATATGCAAAAATATGAATTTTAAATCATAAATCAAGGTAACGATGTATATTACCTTTTTACTCAAATTTTCTAATTTATGAATAGAATTCGCTAAATATATTTTTTAAGCTGTTTTTTTTCCCTTAGAAATTATTTAGACGAATTATCTATTTATAAACTTCATGATTAGTCATAGTGCAATGCATAAAAGATAAACAAATTGGAAAATTGTTTAAACGTTTTGCATCGTCGTTGAAATAAAGTTTTCTAAAAATAAATAATGGCATAAATGAGACTTACGAATGGCTGGTATGATAATTTCAATCGAAAAAGAAAAAAATTCCAAAAAAATAAGCATTGTGTTCCGTTAACATCACTTTTTATATATATTTTTGAAGTCCTTATCCAAAATGAAAATTTAAAAAAAAACATTGTTAGTCACAAGTTAATATTTACATAGAAATAAAACAGCATGTTTTTGATGTCTGACAAATTACAGTACATGAGGGCCGGTACCCGACTAATCCGGCCAGACTTTTACTACCCGATTGTTACCCGGGTTCGGTACAATAATTTCCCCACACAGAAACTAGTACCCGAACTAGGTTTTAGTTTCGTGACATGGCATCATGTACCTGGATCCGGCTAAAATTACCCAGTATCCAGTGCGGATAACTCTCATTTAGGTTCGACACAACCATTCAGTTGAATACTGTTTATGAAAATAATTGTAAATTTAGAAATTCGTGTTTTGAAATTCATGCATGCTTTTATTCATGTTTTATCCATGTATGTAACCACTACTTAAAAATCCCCTTTGCACGTAATCAACCAAATATTAAATCCAAATTTTACCAGGTTTCGAACCGGTAAACTAAAAAATTTCAAAAGATTCAATTTTCACCAGGTACCTGAAGACGTCAAAATCTTATCTCCAGATATATCTCGAATTGTTTTTGTAATAAAATCTTCTGAAAACACTCTTGGGAGTTGAGTGAGCAACAATTCTGTGTGTAAAACAGTGTCGAAAGTTTCAATTTGAGAAATAAGTTTTTTTTTTTAATTTGTAAATATTTTATAAAATAAATATTAAATAATATAATAAATAATGTAATAAATAAACGAAAACAAGAAATATTGATGAAGCAAAGGTGTATGAAATTTTAATTAACTCTCTGCCACTTTTCTAAGAGAAAGAGTCTCGTTTGACTCTTTATAAAATAGATCATCGCTAGAAGAAATATCTTTAAAATTTTATTTTTGAAACATTTTCTGGAATCAGTGAACTCTCTTCAAGCTAAATAAGTGTATGAAGAGGGAAGTAGACTCGTATTATTCGTAAGGAAAAACGTGGTTTATTTTTGGAACTTCTATTGAAAATTTAGATTCGGAAAATGTTTCGCATTCATTCTTTATTTCTTTGAAAACCATTGTAAACCGCATATTTCCTTAAATTTTTTTGTCTTATATAGTTTTACGCTTCCAAAAAATAATTTACTAATTGTATATTTTACTTGATCAGGTGGATATTTAGTGAGAAAATGGAAATTATATATTTAAAAAGTAGCTGGATACAGAGTGCTCGAAAAGTATGAAGACGGTAGGTTTTTTCAATGCGAAATGAAAATCTTTCTTCACAACAAATGAACTTATATCAGTAAAAGAAATTTACATTCTGTTCGATAATCTTTTGTCATCTTTCTGGTTACTTCATTATCCAGCGAAATGGAACTTTTTACCATTATCAGCAAAAAATCAATTTTAATAAAATACATTGAAACCAAATTCCTATACAACTTTGTCGGTTTCCTTTAATGCTGTAAACTTGAATGCTAATTAAATTTTGTTTTGATTATATTTTTTCTTAAAAAATGTCAACCGTTTAACGGAATTCGGGACCATATTTCAGACTTTGCGTCATTATTTTCTTAAAAACTTAAATGTTAGTTTTCTTTAAAATATGGTGAAAATGCTTGAATAATAATATAAAAAAGATTAGCACATAAGGTGAGCTCAAAAACTTTTAAAAAAATACTCCACAAAATTTGGAATAAGTAATAAATATTTTAATTCGTCTTCATATTTTTTTTTCGATTTTCGTATGTATTCCGTTAAACATTTGAAAAATATTTCGCTTCGTATTATATTTTATTAAATATTAGAGGAAATCTATGCAATCACATTATTTTCTAATTAAATGCTAATGTAAACAATATTGGATTTCATACATTTCGGATTAGAGCATAAATATTTCTTATAAAAATAAGTAAAACATTGTTAATAGAAAAACATGATGCTTTAGCTTATATCAAAAATCAGAAACATAATGTTCTTAATATATACGCTTTATTTTTTTTTTGAATTTTTTGTGTATAAAATTTGTATTTAATTAATAGCAGAAGAACACAATAGAAATTTTATATATACGTAATATACAAGGTCCGGCTATTAATTTCCAGGACTGACGTAACTGTAGGAGAAAGAAAAGCCGGAAGATGGCGCTAATGATTGCATATTGAAGAGTGTTCTCTTGCGCATGTGCAGTGCAATCGGCGCCATTCTGAAGTGAATGGTTCTCGTGGAAAAGCGCATTAAAACGGAGCTCTTAAATTCCTGTTGTCGAAGTGAAATGGAGCAAAGAATTAACATTAAATTTTGCTTCAAATTGGGCAAGACAGCTGCAGAAACCTACAAATTGTTAAAACAAGTTTACGGCAAGGAAGCATTATCTCGCTCAAGAACTTTTGAATGGTTTAAACGCTTTCGAACGCGAAAGCGTGGAAGATGATCCGCACACAGTTCGTACGCAAGCCGAAAGCAATTGAAAAAGTTCGCGTCCATGCATTGCGTTTGCCTGTGAGGCGATTCTTAGCTCAGCAAGGTGTCGTTGAGTCGCAGCATCCACCATACTCGCCAGACCTAGCACATACTTTTTCCTGTTTCTTAAGCAGAAAAATTCACTGAAGGGAACAAGATTTCAGGATGTCGAAGCCTTCACGAAAACTGTAACGTCACTAATAAAGAGCATTCCAAAAGAGGACTTTAAAACTTCTTTCCGAAATTTGTACAGCCGAGCACAGACGTGCATTACGGCTGATGGGGATTACTTCGAATAATATTAAATGGCTATGTGTTTAACTTTTTTTTCTTCTGAGTTATTCCATGAGTCCTGGAAATTAATAGCCAGACCTTGTATA
>NC_092214.1:71559804-71574345 GCF_043381705.1 Parasteatoda tepidariorum | reverse complement strand
TAAGTATACAAAAGAGTCAATGCTAGTGCAAAGTCATTTTAAAATGCTAACAGCACTGCAATTTATTAATTTTTTTAAGAAAAAGTTCTTTTAGTATTATAGTATTAGATCTTGGAGCAAGGGACAGTGAACTCTCCTATTTCGTGAGAATCACCCCGCCCCCCCCCACACACACATATATATATATATATATATATATATATATGAACTAGATCCCCTTAAACCATTTTAGTCTTCTAAAAACCATATGTATTTTACATTATATGTATCCTTAATGAAATTCAACTTCGTTTTTTTAAGATCAAATGAAGATCACTGTAATTTTAAAAATACCGTTAATGTCTCTTTCTTATGTTAATTAATTCGTGCTTCAAATTAAACAAATCCTAATAAAAATTTCGTAGTTTTATTGGATTTTCGTCAGAGTTAAAAGTGAATTCTTGGATAAAGACGATCGATGGAATAGACAAGGGAAAGTTACGATAACTACTCGACTAAGATGACAACGATAAATTACAGGATAACGGCGTAAGTTTGAAGTGCGTCCGATATCTTAGCTTAAATAATTGTGCAAATCATCATGACTACATCGTCAAATATTGAAACAGGAAATTAAGTTCATGCCCTGGAGTGTAATCTTTTTTTCTTTCTTGAGGTAAATGTATTGAATGAATGTTTGAGTATTTTACAATTCACCAGTTTCAGCTTAAATTACAAATTCTTAAACTTTAATGCATAAACATATTGTGCTTACAAGCTAATATTGTTTTAAAATTAGAGTGTATTTATAAAATAACTTTGTAGAGTGTATTTTAAACTAAAGTAATTTAAAATGATATTGAAAATGATTTTCAATCTATCGCGTTTATATTTACAGTGACAGCATCTTTAAAAAAAACTACACTTATTTTTATTTTTCCATCGAATTGGGATCATCATACTAAAAAAGTTAAAATGGATTTGAAAAGTATGACTTTTTTGCATGAAAAATGGTCCTGCTGAAAAGCGATGAAGAAAAGGACGTTTTACAAATTTTCGACACATGGGCAATTCAGTTCTAGTGAAAATTATGCTAAATAAATGGAAATATGAATGCTATATTTTGATTTTCATCTCTGCCTAGCCTCTCCTATATTCGTATTCATCCTATTTAACGGTTTTTATTGTGAGCATCGCGTTTTGTTTAAAAAAAAGTAGGTATTGCCATTTGAATATTTCAAAATTCTGATACTTTAACTGTGAGAGCTGATTAAATGTCGTTATCCTTTATAAGACAATAGAAGGTATACTTCCTTAAACTTAATTAAATCATCAATTTCATTAATTTTTAAATGTTGACCCGAATCTTTTCCCCCCAATAATTTATGCTGTCACCTGCTGACAACTTCAAAAGAAAAAAAAAGGCTACTTTAACACATGGGATTTACAGTATAGGTAAGTTGGCGTTAAGAAGGGAAGGCACCACTAGGGAGCTACTTTTTTGCGTTATGCGTTCGATCATTTCTGATCTACTTGATTTGTAATTATAAACACGGTATCTATAAATGCAGCTAGTATTCAATAAAGCAATATGCTAAATATTTTCTAGGTTGTTATAAAACGCATTAAGGATAAAACACACACAAACAAACATAACCTAATAAAGGTATATAACAAAAATACGTTTTAATGTGATGTTAAAAAGATAGGAAGCACTTTTATTTACAACGAACAAAATATAAGAATATTTTTAACTGACCGAATACAATAACTGATGTCTTGTAATCAAGTAGAAGAGAAGCAATATATAAGATTTAAATTAAAAGGCATTTTTTTATTATTTAAATAATTCACATTGTGAGATATTTCACTGAATTATTAAGTTAATATCAATACCAATAAATAATTTATTTTCTAAGAAGAGTCAGCATAGGAATTTATATTATATTTAAGCTGTCAAAGGTGACAACAACTATATTCTTAAAAATTCCAAACTGTTCTCACCAAACGCAAGAGAATCTTTGAGTCCCTTTTGTGACCCCTTTTACTTTAGTTGATTCTTCTCAGATAGGTGCGAATATATTTTTAAAGAACAAAGACAACTTTGAGTGAACCGATCAGGTAGGAAATTAATGACTCTATTTAAAAGGATTCCTTTGAAGTAGTGTCGTCACCTCAACTCTCTCTAATTCATTTCAAAGAATTGCGAATTAATTTATTTTTAAGAACTATATTATTGCTATATTTACGCCCAAATATTATTATCTGAATAAAAAGAACTTTCTTTTAAACCAGGTACTTTTTGCTAAAGGAATTTTAATTAGCAGAATTGAAATAGAAGTTGATGCAATTAATCTTAAACGACGTGGTCAATTGGACATTTATAATGCACTATATTTACAACTGTTTCTGTCGTTTGAGAATCTCATTGTTATGCTAAAATTAATACTTTAGTGGAGAGGGTGTGAGTGAAATTATATTTTAAGTACTCTAAATTCAATAATTAAAAAATTTAGTTGATGTTGGTAGTAAATTAAAATTACTGGAGACAAGTGTTGTAATATTCCTTGATTGACCTAAGTTGCTCTAACGCTATAGTGTTAGGTATTTCAAAAATATTTAAAAAAAAAATATATATATATGTTTTTTGAATTTTTTGAATTTTCATGAATTTTCATTTTATTAAGACTCAAGCTGTCTTGCACTACCAAAGCGGCACAATTAAACTATGTGCACTATGTATTTACTTCATTTTTTTTAGTTTCCTTCTTTTACTTGTTCTAATATTTTATATAAATCCCCTATTCTAATAATTTACATAATTATATTTATATATTCCCACTTCATTTTTAAATTAAAATTTATTATTATATTGCGCATAAACTTCATCATTATTATTTTTTTAACTACTAAATAGTTTGTATGCATTTTTTAAACCATAATTAGAGAAATAAAGCACTTGTAAGGAATGCAATCTCGTTTGTAGGATGTATAGAGGAGAAAAAAACGTTGCTATTTTAATTTGATTACGAATAACATGCAACAAGTAATTCATCAAAATAATAAAACCCTCGAGAAATATAATAGTTAAGGAATTTATTTAGAGATAATAAATTTGTATACATCGGTCGCTCGGACCAGTTTCTTTAGATAAGTTTTGTTTTAATAGTTTACGATTATTTTTTTCAATTTGATTAAAAGTAACTTTCATTAAGTAGGTTGAGGTTCAGTATTTTTTTAAGATATTTTATAATAATAAATTTCTTATTTTATTTTTAATTTAATTTAATTCATTAAGTTTTGTTTGAATTTAACTCGACAGGTGCCTTTTTTATTTTTTTCGTAGTAATATTTAATAAGTTTTTTTAAGTGAATATTTTCATTGTTTAAACTCATATATATCAGCTCACTAAGAATCTAAAAAAATTTCGTACCCCAATATTTCTTACCGCGAGTAAACCCTAAAATAAAGCGTATTTTCTTTTCCTCTTTAACTTTAAGTTAAATTGATTCGAGTTACAGCGTTGCAAAATGTCAGCAATTTTTATATTTTAAACATATAGTCTAAAAGAAAATTGTGTTTTTGTAAGTCTGTTGGTTACGTCAGCACCGATCCTAGGGCTGACGTAAAATATACTTAGTGGTTAAAGTCCCCTTGTCGTCAGGCTAACCATGGAAAGTCTTCGTGGTTTTCCTCTCCACGTAACATAAATGCGGGTTAGTTTAATACCTTCTAGATGAGACAAGGCCTTAGTACGGGTTACCATAAACAAGAAATTTGATTCTCTATTAATCCAAACGTATTGATATCTTTCATAATGACCCCCACTGCGCAGCTAAGTCACCCGAACGTAGTAACTTTTTTTACCTCTATTGCGCAGTTTGCGGTCGTTACATCAGACTACTAAATTGATTAGTGCTGAGGTCTTTTTTCTTCTAGGAGGTGTTGGTCAGTTCCATCAAAAATACCTCCTTGAAGGAAAATTTCTCCCTATGCTTGATCCAGGAGTTACCATGTCTTCTGGATTGGGTTAAAAATCACAAAGCTACTGAGTTGAACATCGGTAGTTGTAAACTCAAAATTGGGTCGACTGTTCAACGTCGGATATAAAACTAAATACGAAAATTTGCTCTGCTACCCATGTGACTGTGTTTAAGCCTGTGGTATTTTAATGGGACTAAAATTTAGAAATTATTTTTACATAACTTTCTAATTAGTTAAAATTCAACTTCTCCCATTTAGATTTACTCCTCGCTAAAGATATGGTAAACCAATTTTTAAGTGCTGATTACAAACAGAACATATGTGTTGAACTGTTCTGTTTTCCGAAGATAAAATGTATGTTTTTTTTTCATTCAGTGTTGAAATATTCTTGAAAATTATATTCTGTAATTAAGAATGAATTATCTTGTCAGAAATTCATGCCGGCAAGATAAATCTAAAACACATTGCAAAATCTTTGAAATTGCCGGATGATGCTTAATATATCAGAAATTTTTCATATTCACTAGATCCTAATTCGATTAGATCAAATGCATATTGCAAGAATAGTTACACGAATAACTAAATCTTATTCCAATAGAAAATCTTTAGAAATATGTTTCTTCCTATAAAACTAAAAATTGTTCAATATCATAAAAATGCTGAGTTATGAAAAACTAGTCATATTTGTAGATTTCAGGTAAATTGGGTCTTATTGAAGCTAGAGAAGTATGAGACAAACTATTAGGGAACTCTGTTATATAAATATCGTTACTAAACTCTTCATAAAGTAATGGATAGGTAGCACTGTAATTGAAATTTATCTGCATACATTCATCTATATTATATAGAGGGCGACTTAGCATAGAGGTTAGAAAGCTAGAAGGGAGGTAATAGAATACATCATAAGGGTTGAGAGTTGCATAGAAACTAACCGCTATAAGGGCAGTTCTACAGCAATTTAACCTCTCCCTGATAAACTGGCTGTTAATGTGCATTTGGAGCAATACTTTCCCTAAGTGATCTTTATTTTACGTTAATTTCACGTTTTTCAGTAATGAGTGTAGAAAATCGCATTTATGGGTTCAGAAATAATTATTTTATAGCCAATTAATAATTTGGTGACTAACTTATTGAACTTGCCAAGTGGGCCACCTAATCTTTGAATTACGATACAGCAGTTTAGGCGGATTTAATGGTATTTTTTTGATGATTAAAAAGAGAAATTTGAAATGGACATAAAAATAAGACATTTCAAGATAAGTTAAAGTATCATTTCAAATGCACACCAAGATCCTGCTTATAATCGGATATTGGCAAAAGATGGCATTTTCGGTTATGCGTTGCAAAGCCAATCTAAAACGTTATCACTTTCTTTCCCTTCATTCCATTTTAAAGAGTACTCAAACTTCAATTTGAGATTTCATTTCGCGAATTTCCTATCAGTAATTGAGAATTTATTTTCGAACAAGTAGTTCTTTGATATATTGCTAAAAGTAACAAATTGAATGTTACTTTTTTGGGGGGGAAGTAAGATCATTTCAACATATGTCCTACTGATAGTTACTCCCGACTTTTTCCTAACTGAGCGCTGCATGCTTCTTTGCTTCAAAAAATAATTTTTCCTTTAAGGAAGAAGTGTAATTGAAAATTTTAGTTCAATTTTGTACTAGGGTTGTACAACTTAGCACAATGCTTGCAATGCTTTTGGCATTCTCAATACATGTACATTTAAGTTCAGTGGGCAGGGCATGTACCAATAATGCTAAAACAGGCCTTTTTCGATATACCTTTTCTCAGCATCTAAAGAAAATATTGCTTCAGGTTTTCTATCACAAAATTTTTAGTTACATATGTTTACACTATGATAACTGTAAATACATATCTTCGGCAATAATTTATTTTTAAATTATGAGCTGAGAACTTTAAATTCTTTTAAAAGTTAGATCAGTTTTGAGCAAAAAATCCTTGATAACTCAAAAAGTATTCCGGTTAACGCTAAAACATTATCACAGCATACAACTGATGTAATCTCAAATATCCCTAAAAATTTTTAAAGCGTTACCAAAAGAAGTTTCTTAAAAAAATAGATCGAAAAAAGTCACTTTTAGCATTATTGATACATGCCCTACCGACTCCTCTTGAAATTATGTTGAAATTGAACTATTGAAATTATACTGAAATTGAAATTATATTGAAATTAACGCCTTGAAATTGAACTATTCTACAACTAAAATTATTATTAGAACAGTTTGATAAAATAATATTCGGAGAATGTAAAAAAGTAACTTTAATTGATTAACTTTTCATTTTTTTTAACAGGAGAAACATTTAGTGATTTGGAGGCTAAATTTTGCTGTGATGATTTCAAATTGTTCAAGTTATAGAAGAAAAACTAATTGTAAAGATGCCGGAACCGCGTTCGATTTCCAGGGATGGCAGGTCAATACGAATTCCGCAACCGGCTGGCACCAGCCACAGTGCTGACGTAAGGTATCCTCAGTGGTAGACGGATCATGGGTTAGTGTCTCTTTTTCATCAGGCTAACCATAGGAGAAATTCGTAGTTTCCATCTCCATGTAACACGAATGTTTCTTCCATGTTATCATGTAACACGAATGCTTAGTTGAATGTGGGCTAGTTCCACCAAAATGTCCTCCACGAAAACAAATTTCTCCCAATATTTGATGCAGGAGTTTCCTTGTCTTCTAGATCGGTTCAAAATCACATGACTAAGGAGTTGAACATTGGAAGTTGAAGAATCCAAAAATGGGTCAGCTGATCAACGGCTGTTATAAAATAACATAAAATGTCTCAATGTACAAAATTTTTCCCCATACCACAGTTATGTTTATTTACTTTCGTGACCTTTCTTTTCATAAAATGTTGACTAGGAATAAGTTCCATGAACTCATTTTTTTTATTATTAATTTCGTCACTTTTGTTAATGTACCTACGATTTATTTTATTTGAAGATTATCTATTTTTGTTTTTGACGTTCTTAAATTGATAATGCTTAGTTGCATATACCATCTTAAGTTTTCAGAAATTTCATGTGCTTAATTTAGTTCTTCCTGGCTAAAATTTGCAGAAATGCTTTTTACATTGTGCTTGTGAATAGAATTATGATCAACTTGTTCTAAACGTATGCTTCAGCTTGTATAGTAAAAAACATCAGTCTGAACAAAATTTTAAACTGTTTATTGACACTTATAAAGGCAAATAGTTTTATAAATACAACATTCACATTGTTTTAATATTTACAGTTATGGACAATGTTATGACTTCTTAAATGACTAAATAATAAAAAAGAAATTCTGTTATTGCATTCGTTTTTCTACTTTACATACTGTAGGAATGCAAACGAGAACAACAAAAGGATTCAGATTTAAGGTTATAATAACTCAAACATAAATTAAAACGGTGAACAGTTTAGATACCCATTAAATCAAAATCTCCAATTTTGCTTGTTATTCTATTTTACATACTTTATTATTGCAAACGAGAACAACAAAAGGATTCAGATTTAAGGTTATAAAAACTCAAACATAATTTAAAACGATGAACCGTTTAGATACCTATTAAATCAAAATCTCCAATTTTGCTTGTTATTCTATCTTACATACTTTATTACTGCAAACGAGAACAACAAAAGGATTCAGATTTAAGGTTATTATAACTCAAACATAAATTAAAACGGTGAACCGTTTAGATATCCATTAAATCAAAATCTTCAATCTCGCTTGTTTTCTAGGGTTTCGTTACTTAAAATTTATAATCATACGTAGTTTTTCTTGCATATTCAAATATTTATAGAATAATTATATTTCGGAACTGAAAATTTATGAATATAATGTCAGTATACTATTTGCCCATCAGGAGTAAGACAGGCGTAGGAAATTAAAAATATATTACGTCGGTAAAAACAGTTTCTGCTTGTTATCTTAAGATATTTAATCCATTTTGAAATTTCATTTTACGCCTTAAACTCTCTAGAGTTTACTATATTATACTCAATTTTAGTTTTAATAATAGATGATGCAAATTTTTTTTTTAAGTTATCTTTTAATAATTAGATATAACGGAAGATTTTTTTAAAAAATTTCGCTGCATTGTAGGTAAAGAAACGTCTTCAAACGTTGAAGTATTCATTATTTTAAATACTGTATTTGAGAAGCTAATACTTCTATAATTAGGTTTATTCACATATGCGAATAATTTTTCTTTAAAAAATATCATGAAAATATGCTTTGGGTACCTTGCGTCCAATTAATAGTTAACAAGATTTAAAATTTAAAGCAGCGCATGCGAATTTTCGCTGTCAAAATAAATAAAAAATGCTTGTTAAATTGATGAGATGAATCCAAGTACATTCTCTCTTAACCTGGAATATTTTTAATATGAATGCAGCTGAACAGTATTATCGCAAGACATATAGATTAAATAAATAATTAAAAAATACAAAGGAATTGCTTTCCCTCGTAATTAGACTAGTTGAAGTTGAAAATAAAATAAATTTTCCCCGTGATGCCCAAATTTATTCCTTGGTGTCATTTTACGAACCGAATAAAACCTATTTTTTCAGAATAAATTCTAAAAACTAAATAAGGCGAAGTAATTAAATTGTTAAAATGCAATATCTCTAATTATAAAATAACAAACCGAAATTAAATGAGGAAATATAGATAAGAAGGCGCAAAAAGAAATTCAAAAGTCACATTAACTAAGTACCGATTGTTTAGGAATAAGTAAGGATTAAAAATTTCAAGTTATTCATTTTTATAAATTAAATTTTTTTTAAAAAAGAATCTGGGGTAGATAAACAAATGCGAAAAGATTTCATAGTCAGCATATAGATGACATAATTTTCAGTACGTTGGAAAAAAATGAAAGTGACACAAATAATCTTTTCATTTCAGCACTTTTCCCAAAACGTTTGATCACCACTCTTCTAAACTGAAAGCGCAGTCAATGGGATTTAAGGGCATTGATGCATTTTGTAAGTCTAATGCAAGGATAATCAAAATGTACAAATAAAATATTACTAATGCCCATAATTGCGGAAATAAATTTTTAAGTCTGAATACATTTTTATGCTGAGATATTTTTTGAGATACTTTAATAATGTTACTTCAGGTGGACTCATTTGGTGATACAATCATATTTAATTGAAACTGTGATTGGACGGAAACATTAAAAACAACTTTCCATTTTAATGAAACTAAGGAAAAAGTTCAAGGGCATAAATTAAAAATGCACTCCATAATTTACTTTATTGATATTGCGAAACATAAAAGTATCCAGATTGTTGAATGAAATATATGAAAGCCATAATTGAAAGATTGTCCAACTTCATTTCTATCTCTGTTCATTTTATGGTATTAAGTCGGACGAATGTAACGTATTTTTTATCTTGCTTAATTTTTTTTTCTCTTCGTTCAGCAACAAATAATTGGAGGTGTACTAGCTTAGGAGGTGTACTAGTTTTAAAGCAACATAGAAATGACTTATGAACAAAAAAAATGAGGCCTTAACTAATTTTTAATAAATGGGGTTGCGCCACTCTTCAAATAAGGGCTTAATATCTTTTTTTTTCATCACATTCACTTTTNATAAGAAATAAAAAAAAATATTTAAATTACAATCAACACTACATAAAAAAGTAAAAACATTAATCTTTTCAATGTTTTAACTTCTTTTCTCGTTTCCGTACTAAGTTTCTTTTTGGAAAGAAATATATTCATCTTTAAAGAACATATTTGAATGCAATAAGTAAATAAATATCTACAGTTTTAAAGAATGCATTTGTGCAAATTACTAAAATGCAGTGAAGCAACACATTGTTGAGACTTCTGCCACGTCCATTCATATTTTGTCTTTCGGTGATTAAATGCAAAGTGAAATGAACGAAGCACTCTTGTGAATGTAGGGCCTCACTTTATTGTTCACAGATAAATAAATCATGGTGAAGACTTTGTGCATTTGGTCTGCATAACATCCAGTTCTTTCATTGCAGTGGCAATATGTTCCGAAAGTGGTTTATCGAGAGGAACTTCTGGATGAACGTAATTATTAAGAAAGTATGGTATTCCTTTAATATCCTCTGGGAAACCTTTGGGAAGATCTTCTAACTTTCTTGGAGTAAAAAGAAAAGTTGGGGTGGATTCAAGAAGCCTAAAATGAATTGAAAAAGAAGATAAATTTAGTCAAATGAGTAAATCGTTAGAAAATAAAGTCTATAAAGTAGGGGTAGTTTACCGTACCGTATGTTTAAAAAATTCATTAGCGGAATGGAGATAATAGTTAATATTATCAATATTAACGCTTGAGGTTAAAACCCAAGTGATTAAATAAGCACTTAAATAGAATCATATTACAAAATGTTAGAAAATTGCTCTGATTTAAATTAATTACTTTTGGAATAACTGAACAATAAAAGAGATATGGTACACAGGAACTTCAGTCTTTCAACACAGAGTAGAAAATTCTGCTAAAATTACCGTACCTGTTGGGCAATGACATTTCTAATGAAAAAAAAATCATCAATGTTAAATAATATTCATATCATCAATGCTAAATAATCAATATTAAATAATCTTCATATCATCAATGTTAGATAATAATCTATTAATTTAAAATATAAAACTAGATAAAGTATTTTAAAAAATAGAGGGCTCAAGCATATTTCTCTTAAAGAATAGGTTCAGAAGTTTCTGAGTAAATTTCAAAGTTGACCAGTTAAACGTGGGCTAGATAGAGATTTTCATTTTTGATAAGTTAAACTATAAATTTAAAATCCATATTTTTTAAACTGTTCTTTTTGCGTAAATATATCAAATTTCAAGTCCAAGAATTACAAAATCAATTAATCGCAAATCGATACTTTGTAGCAGATAATGGAAAATATCGAATTAAGTTTTCCTTCAGAATATTTTAGAATTATTTCCTTGATATATAAAATCGAAATTCTTTCCCGAGTGATTCAAGTTTAGGCAATTAACTACATTTGGTGAGAGCTTTGACTTCATTTAAAAGACAATAATCTTATATAAATAAATTATGCTTCATGTGCAGAAATAGTGTGAGGTTCTGAAAAATGTATAGGTCATCAATTTTTTTATGTTAGAATCTAAGACTCCACAAATTTTCTTTCAAATTAGGTATCCTAAAATCTTTGCAAAATGCATGTTACTTTAAATTAATATAATTATTTAAAGCATTGTTTACAGATAATGCTAATTTTACACAAATATTTTATTTCATAAATATATTATTTCATAAATATTATATTTATATTTCCTCTTCCCAAAATTAAGCATTAAATATTCAAAATATTTATGGTAATATCAAATCAAAAATGTGGAAGTTAAAGCTGCTTTTTGAAGACTCTTTTGTCATATGAAAAAAAATTTAGCGAACAATATGCTATTTATATAACAGTTATTTATGACTATTATAACAGTATCCTTAATGCTGAAGTTGAAATTGGCGCTAAATGTCAATATGAGCGAATATGGGATATTTTTGGGAAAATTACCATTTTGCTGAATAAAATTCCTAATTTGACCGAATCATAAATACATATATAATTCATTTGCTTCAATAAAATATTGTAATGCCAATATTTTCACTGTATGCTATTTTCCACCAATATAGTATAGACTTACCGATTTTATTCACAGGCAATAATTCTAGTAAATGAGCCACTACTCGTCAATGATAAAGGCACTGAACTGTTGTGAAAAACTGGAATTGCGAAAAACTGGTACTTTGAACTGTTGTGAAAAACTGGTGCCTTGAAACCCATCCAGCTTCAGATCAATGGGTACCAGCTTGTAAGCAAAGGAGGCATGTGAGCAGTGCTAACCACTCTGTCACAATCATGCCGTTGTCCAAGAAAA
Source organism: Parasteatoda tepidariorum (assembly GCF_043381705.1). Lineage (NCBI taxonomy): Eukaryota > Metazoa > Arthropoda > Arachnida > Araneae > Theridiidae > Parasteatoda > Parasteatoda tepidariorum. The sequence continues at coordinate 71,562,483 of NC_092214.1, read as the reverse complement.
TGTGGAACTCTAAACTCCTTGACACGCCTGGCTAACACATGGCTGTAATGGGAATGCTTTACTTTATAACAGTTATTATGACTATCAGAGTTAGGCAGTATCCTCAATGCTGAAGTTTAAAGTGGCAAATGTCAATATGAAGAAAAGTCAGAGTTTCAAAGAGTTTGTAATGCAATATTTTAATATTTGGGAAATAATTTTAGCTATACTTTGGAAAGACTCATGTAAATATACAATAAGTAAGAATTATTTATTTATTAACATGATTTATCTAGCCAGGAAGCTACCCAAAGTGGCACCTACCTATCTGGCAGTAATTGAGATATTATTTATCAAACACTACGATTTCTACCTTGAATAAGTCACCAAGTTTAATTCATGACGGAAAACAAAAATCTACTGTTTTGAGTGATAAATTCTAAAGTTCCTGCATAATTCTGCATTTTACAAGTATATTATATAAAAATAAATTATTAATTGAATTAGAGCTCTAACAATATATCGTTTGAATATAATTTTCATTGGAATCTTTTAACTGTTTTAACACGCTATTTTTGAAATTTCTGTAATATTTTAAACTTATTTTTTCAAAAGTTCATAACTCTGAAACAAAAGCGAATTTGACAATGGTTTATGTCTGTTTCATATCCAAAAAATATTAGATGCATAATAATATTCAGCATGATTTGCTAGTGACGACATCTTCGGGTTTCTGTCTCATAATTTGAAAAATTTAGCCAAGTTGTCGATAACTGCGGAAAAAGTTTAAAATGACAAATAGCTTAAATACTTTAAAAAGTATTAAAGTCTAGACACTGTTACTCATCAGCTAACAGATAAGAATTGATGCTTTGTTTTTAAGGGGCTAACGTAACCCGGTCGGTGCCTGTAAGCTTAGGTCATGGAAGCGAGCAACATCACCCACCATGTCACACATTATACAACAGAGACGCCCAAGCCCCGAACGGGATTTGAACCCCCGACTATTATCTTCGCAGTCGGGTACTCTGATCGCTCGGCTTTCTGGCCGGCATAAACTAATAGTAAACCATAAAAATTCAAATGCTGATAGTTGTTCTTCAAAATATAAAAATTCTTATAAACTATGACAGGATTTCACGGAATTTTACAGCTAAGAAATAAACCTGTTATAATTTATTTGCACTTTGATATTTTGAAGGGAAAAAAAACTTTTTTTGTTTTTAAACCATTATGGTTTACTTTTAGTTTATCGTAACTCAATTTTTTCTTTTTAATTTCTTTCCTTAAATTTTAAATTACTAATGTAAGTGGAAAAAATTCCCCGTGAAAGGTTTTATCTGCAGTATAGCGTACTCTTATGAACAAAAACATATTCTTTGAGTAAAAGAAGAGAATGCTATGTAAAGTTATAAATTAACACAAGCACACGTTCTATGGATAAATGTAAAAACTTCTTGGTTTAAAAATAAAATAAATTAAAATTCATGCAAAATAAGCTACTAATTCCACATTTAAGTAGAAGGAATAAGTCATTCATTTTTGAAACTTTTAGAAATTTGAATATAAAATGAAATTTAATCATAATTTTGCATCTCCAACTAATCTAATCTTTAATCTCGAATTGATTTTATCTTTCGAATTCCCTCTCATCTAATTCACGAGCTACTGTTTTACTACTATTATTGTCAGACACTTTGAAATCTCATTTCCTTAGACCAAGTTCTATTTAAATTTGTAGACTTAATTCGCGAATATTCAGAAACCAGATAAGTTATGAGTGTAGTTCTCTGTCCAGAAGAATTTTCCAATCTTACTCGAGTTGCCTTCGAGTGACGAAAGTGGTGAGGTAAAAGCGAATAATATTTCCCCAAAGAACGCTGAGCATCAAAGGAATGTAATTTACGGATAATCTTATTCTGCTTCCTTTATTTATCATTGGGAAGTTTCCTTCTAATATTCTTTAGCAACCTTGTCAAACGCTTATTGGATGATGTTAATCTGATGTTGAGACATGACTATACATCATACGAGCTAAGTTTAATTTCCGCTTTAGTAAAAGAGACACAACTACTACCACAATTGGAATAAGTTTTTATAATCAGTAATAAGAGTGGAGAAATGGTTTCGTATAACTATGAATAAAAAAGTTGATTTGTAATTAAACTTCAAAATTTTATTTACAGTTTTATTTTCTTAGGAATTTTTTTTTTTGATAATGTTATTTTTATGAAGTGTTTTGTGCAGATTTATCAATTCAGAAAACGTAATTTTAAAATGTCGCTTTTATCAATAGAAGTTTTAAATGCTTTTCAGTATGTCAAACCTTTGTCGTAGATTTTGATTAACACTAGATTGCCCAAGTCATTTTGACTGCTTTTTAATTTCAATTAGAAAAACAATGATGTACATAATGACCATATATGGCAACGTTACTTTTAAAAAGTAACGAGTAAAAGTACAAGTATTTTTAAAAAAAGTAACGAGTAAAAAGTAAATATCTTGTATTTTAAAAAGTAACGAGTAAAAAGTACAAGTAAAAGTACAAGTACTAAACAAAAAAAGTAACGATTTAAAAGTACATTTCTAGAAATCGAAAATTCAAAGTAACCTAAAATTTTATTGAATAATATTCTTATGTTCTTTAATGTTATTGCAAAATTGTTGTTATTTATTTAATTATTTTTAATTTTGAAAGTT
>NC_092214.1:71551908-71559750 GCF_043381705.1 Parasteatoda tepidariorum | reverse complement strand
TTTTTAGAAAGCTTACCGAGTTTTAGAAAAAAGTAACGATTTCATTCGATATTTCCGTTACAAATACTTGTACTTTTTCCCTAAAAAAGTAACGAAAGTACAAGTAAAAGTACTAAATTTAAAAAGTAACGAAGTACAAGTAAAAGTACGTACTTTTTACTTGTACCGGCGTTACAAGTAACGAAAGTAAAAGTACTGCCATATATGATAATGACACAATTTCTTAGAATTCAATTCTTTTCTTTTTGTACAACATATAATTTTTTTATTGTTAATATTTACTAATAACTTGTTATATAACTGTAAATAATGTAAAAAATATTCAAAATTTATTATAAACAAATTTTTTTACACATTAGTTATTTTTTGACAATCCAGTCATTTTGACTGCCTTAGAGTAATATAGGTATATCCTAAGTTTCAGTCTTCCTAGAGTTAAATATTTTTTTTACTTTTTATATTTAGTATTAATTTAGGTCAAAATAAGTGAAAAGTATTATAGTTGGCATTTTAATGATTTATGGTTATGAATTGCACCAAGAAACACTAGTATCTTTTTCTGCGTTAAAGGTTAAATCATTGAAACACGGCTCACTGTAAGATTGTGATTCAAATTTGCACTTATTTATATCTAAGAGAAACAGTTATTCGTCATTGAACTTTCTTTAATTTACAAAATCAATTATTGATAATGTTTGTATTGAAGAAACATTGTATATCTGCATCCTAAATTTATTGTTTCTTGCTTTAGATTGTATCGTTAAAGTAACTTTACTGATTCTTGTGTTGATCGCGTCTTATTGTAATAATAAAGTTTAGTTTTACGGAAAAACAAACATGGTATCGGCTACTTTACTCCAAGCATTCTGAAAGAACATCCTTGGTGTTTCACTACATCAGGAACTATTCTTAGATTTGGTGTACTGGAGCACTTGGTTGTACACTTAAAGAAACACTTCTTCAGTGAAACATTCTTCACACCATTTTTGATATTCAGATACACGAGATTTTTTTGCAGTGAAATATAATTAACTTATCCAAAAATCAAAGTTAAAACAAACTAACAAACACATTTTTTTAGAAAAGTTGTGAAAGTATTTGTTCAGAATTAAATTCTGAAGCAAATTACACTAAAAAAATAATTTAAAACCTCAATTATAATGTTTAACTTTTGAGATATTAATTATTATTTATAAAAAGGAATAAAAAATAATGAGTTATTTATTTTAGTAATAACAAGACTCTTCGGAAACATAATTAATAAATTTATTCCTGTCTTTTCTCGGAGAAAAATTTATTTTTCTCCGAAAAGGATCAAATAGCCGGAAGTAACTAGTTTTTGTCCTAGGGATAACGAATTAATATGTTAGATGAGAAAATTTTCGTTACACTCGCCTTCCTTAAAACTTATTTTGGAAATTCTTTTTGTGGTAATGTTTTTTACGAAAATATAAAACCTTCGATAATTGTTACAAGACTCAATTTACAATCATTATCGAATCAAATGTTAAATAACTTTTTCACTCGTTATTTTTACATAACACTTGTTTAATACTTTAAAATATCAACTAACACTTGTCTTAATAATTGCTTACGATTTTAAAATAAATTAAACTATTCATTCTGTGATAAATTTAATAATTTTTAAGAAATATTAAAAGTTTTTTTTACACCTTCTTTATAAAACGCATTAGTAAATATGTTCTTATGTCTGATTTTGTAACATTAAAAAGTGCCTACTAATTATTTTGCTTATTCAAAGGTTAGATTCTCGAATCTTCAAGATTACATCTTTGTACCTGAAAAGATGATTAGATCTAAAGTTATTAAGGTTTTCCATGCTTTTTTGCATACTGAGCAATTTAATAATACATTTTAGAAAACTATTGTTTGTTTTCAAGAGCAGGACTGACCACTCCGTGAACCTTGCACTTCGAGAAGGGATGATACGTTGGTATGTTGCTTTCTTTTAAGTGTGACTTTTTTGCAAAATTAACAGCCTATCATCTTTTCTCCCATCTCTTCATTTCTTGATGAAACAGATCTGACGCATGCGCAAATATGAAAAAGATCCTCGGATACGAAAATATACAATAATAAGCTCAATGGAAAGTTATTTCAGGTGTTTTCATGATTACAAAACGCTTAATTGTATAAAAACGCGATGAATTTTTACTCCAGTACTTTGAATACTACTAAGTATTTTAAAGAACACAGTCAACTAACACTTAATCATATTATTTTTTAATGGTCATGAAATTGACAAACCTTAAGGACAATGCTATTTTAAATTCATTCTGTGTAATGTTTGCATTTTATTTTATATTTTGACGAATTTTCATTAAAAAAAACAAATGAATCCAACAGTTTCAAATATGTGCCATTAGTTTAAACGTTGTTCTTAAATCACCAAACTCATCCTTTCAAATTATTTACGGATATTAGATCACATTTGAAAAGTAAAATTTTGAAGTTCAGTGCATTTGAAAAAATTAGCTTTAACGATTATATATTGATAAATTCTGCGATATTTTTTCTTCTTGAAATCATGTGGCAAGAGAAGGGTAGTTTGTTTTTTAATTACGTGAACAGATTGCAGATGACCAGGTAAACAATTAAAATACATTCTTGCTCTAACTGCAATTTTTCCATTACTATAGTAAAGACATTTTAACTAAGGTCCCCTATGTACACCCAAAAAACACAGACCACCTTGATTAACTTTTGATCTAATTATCGGATCTTTACGCTCTAGGACTCAATCTTAATGCCTCGAGAGGGTGACTTCAAATATAGTAATTAATAAGTTCAGGCAATATTTTAAGTTACGAATTCAGACACAAATACGTACTTTCCCGAAATAAACATATCACTTTTTTGACGGAATCGGATTTTTAACCCCAAAATATAGGGGGTAGCCGCGATCTGGAAAATATGGTTCTTTTTTTGACCAAACTATTAGTTTGGTCAGAAGATCGGTCCGAAGTTTGAACCCCTTAGTGCTAATCTGACTTTTTGAGTATTTCGCTATATCTCGAGAACTTTTTAAGCGAATAGAAAATTTTTTGGACACAATTATAAAAAAATAACTTGTGGTAAATATTTATTATTTTTTGTTTTATTTAAGAATGGTCAAAAAAAATTTGAATTTTAAGTCATACAATTTTTTTCATTGTTTTAAAGAATATATTTTTGCATGACGAAATACAAAATTTGAACAAAATCGGTTGAATAGTTCCTGATAAATTGAATTTCAAAAAAGTCGGATATTTAAAATTCGATTTCTCAGGAACTAATCAACCGATTTTGTTCAAATTATGTATTTTGCCATTTAAAATTATGCATTTTAAAATGATATACAAATTCTGTACCTTACAATTTAAAATGTTTTCAACTATTATTAATAAAATAGTGAAAAATAATAAATATTTACAAAAATTTATTTTTCGCATGGAATTATATTTGGATAAACGAATTTTATAACTGTGTTAGAAAATCTTTCAATTAGCTCAAAAAACTGTTGAGATATGGCGAAATACGCAAAAAGTAAAATTAACATTAAAGGTTCAAAACTTTAAACAGCTGTCCTGACCAGACTGTGGGGACAATATTTCCCAGATTGCGGCTACCCCGTATATTTTGGGGGTCAAAAATACAAATTAGTTGAAAAACAGGTATGTTTATTTAGAGAAAGTACGTTTTTCTGTCCGATTTCATAACTTAAAATATCGCCTGAACTTATTAATTAGCATATTTGAGGTCATCCGTTTGAGTCATTTAGATTGACTTCTAAAACATGAAAATTCTGCCATTACATCAAAAGTTATTAAGGGTGGTCCATTTTTTTATTTTGCTCACTGTACATGATCAAGATTACGCCGATTATTATAGTTTGCTAAAATAAAAAGACGTTGGTCTAGTAGCTGTACATTTCTTTCAAAATTTTTCTTCGTTTAATAAAAATAATAGCTGTAACTGGATACAACTCTTTTACCGTCTACTTAGTTAGGTAGTACAGCAATAACTTGTCCTGCTTGTCTTGTAAGCTCTGAAAATCTCTCTGAGACTTACAATGAGTTCAGAAACGGAAGAAAAAGAATAATATATAGAACATAGCTATTACAAGTAATATATTTAATATTGATGCTAAACACGTATGCATAGCTCTCACGGTTAAAGTTAGAGAGAGAAAATTTAGAAATGACACTACCCACTTTTTTTTAATATCGAAGCGTATTTCTTATAATGAGAAACTTTAAGTTTAGTTGGAATAATATTTTAATCACAGGAAATGGAGATATGTTTCATGACCACTAAAGGAAAAAAACGTGTGATAAAAATATTTAAAAGCAGTGAAGTCTCAATGAAAATATTTTAAGCATTGCAAATTTTTTACTAGTCCATTATTACACGACCAACAAGCCCGTAATTTCTCTGAATCGTTATTAGAGATCTGATCGTCATCATTCATGAAAATAGTGGTCATGAAAATATCAACGCTTTGCAAAGATCAAGCGTAGCCATTTCTAGAGCTGAAAGTATTGTTGCAACTCCATTTTGTGATCTGTAATACAAAGACTACGCTTTCATTAGCCGAATTTGGTGTTGTCATTTGAGCATTTTCAAATTTCGTCTTTGTAACTGTAACCATGATAACTACGCAATTGTTTTTTATATCATCCTTAAGCGCTGTATACGAAATTTAATATGTATATAGCATGAAATTCGCAGTGTTAATATTTTCTTGTTTTCTTTTCTATGATTCAAAACGAAGCAAAATAGCAGTTTTCGTTTAGTTAATAAAGTATTATTTTAAAATACAAGTTAATTTATCATGATAAACCTTAATGCACCAATTTTTTGTTTTTTATCTTTAAAATTCTTTAGAAAGTGTTTTTTCAAACGGAATATGTAGGAAAAAATGTTTACTTAAGGAATGATGGATTAGGTAAAGAATTAGAAGAAAAAAGGAGAAAAATCACGCACGAATGGTCTAAAAATAAATGTAAAAAGATTGTGGAAAAACGTGTTTTCATTTTCTTATATATAACATAGAACAACATTATAATTGATTCTTATGTTATATAACTACTATGGTTTAGCGAAGTTGATAAAAAATAAAGTATACGAATAAATGTCAGTTCACTTTTATGAACTGACATTCAATATAGACATAAATAATTTCATTTTCTTTAAATTTTGGTTTTGCTTCTAAACATAACACATAATGTTCATTTTCGAATTTTTATACTCAAAATCACTCATTTAAAATCAGATATAAGGTTTTTCAAAATAATAATCGGATATAATTAAAATGAGTACTTTTAAATTAAACGAATTAAAAGTACTTACTCGTATGTTGTTGGACTAACGTTGATTCGCATAGCTATACTGCCAGATTCAAATTTATTTGCGAGAGTTACGTGGTTTCCGAACAGGCAGTATCTTGGCATTTTTGTGCCTACAACTCCAGCTAAAATGACTCCAGTGTGAAGACCAATACGCATCTGAAAAAAAGATAATAAGAAAAATATAGTTAAAACAGAGAGTCATTTATATTAAAAAATATTTTGTCGGTGAGCTCTTTAATCTGGACACAACACTCGAAATACATGCTCAAGAAGATGGTTGGTAGGTACTTTATTTATGTTGCACTAGAGATGCACAATGGGCTATTGACGATAGTCTGGAAAGCATCCCTGAGGATGATCATGAGTTTTGAAATCACAATTTTGATTCTCTGTTGAGTTGATGGCTCCCTATCTTTGGTTGGTCTGACGATCTGCACATGAAGTCAAACACCTTACGGAAGAACAGTTCTACGAGGACCGAAACCGCACATCCTCCGTCCCTACGCAGGCTGACAAAAGTTGTCACACACCCGCTTACTGGCCGCAGCCATTGATGCCAAATAGACTAAGAAAATGGAATTTCATACATTATTTTTCTTACATTTTTTAAATACTAAGCATAATCATGCAAATACTAAGTGTTGAAAGTATTTCAGATATCTTATTTTCGATAGATCTGTTATTTTAATGACGTATAAGGATATATGGATGATAATGAAATTATTGAAATTTTATGACAACCTTATTTTTAGCTAATATTGTACTTTTATGAAAAATATTATTTAGATTTTCAGTTTCTAATGCTACATCTTTTATAACATTTATTTTTGTTAACATTTTAAAAATTGTTAATATTTTTCGTGAAAATAGTACCGAGTGGAAAATTTAGTCTGAGTAGTACGTTTAGAATTAAAATTTCATGCCCTGGTATAAAGTCCCAAAATGGCCGACAATTTGAAAGATTGAATCAAGAAAAACGTATAAGAGAATAGTTCTGCTGTGCTCTACATTGAATACGAGATTTTATTCAGGCAAACTTATAAAATTAATATTAAAGATTACAAAGCATGATGCTGATGAATAAACTGAAATTTAAAACGTTGTTTTCAAAGACAACCAACATTTGCCACTACAATGGTAATTCTCGACCTTGTATAGACAGGCCAAGTGAATTTAAGTTTCTGCACTCAAACTTTCTTTGACGTGCTATCCAGATTTAAGATTTTGTTTGAAAATTCATAAACGGAAACAGCTAAGAATTTGAAGAAACTGAAAGACTTTTGTCAGACTTTGCAAACTGCATTCATGTGGTAGTTTCGTTTTTAAAATAAGATTTGTCAGCTTGAAAATGTTAAAAAAGAAACAGTAGATGGAAGTTCTGTCTTCAAATCGAAGATGCAACTGAGGAAATGGGTTCCAAGTGAAATTTTAGTGAATTTCGGTTAAAAAAAAAAGATTTAAATATATCGCATGATATTAGATTCTGGATAATACCTCCATGTTCAGTGCTACTTTACACCAGCTTTAAATACTTTCACATAGATTGCTTAATCCATCATATGTAATCTGCATATCCTTTCGTTCCTTTATAAATTAAAATGATGACGTTATTTTCGTTGTGATATTTCTGAGGAAAACATGCATGTCTACTTTTCATTTGAGCAACACTTATATTAATGTCGTGTAGATAAATAAGATCTTCTCCCGAGAAACCTTAAATTTCTTTTAAAAAATGTCAATTATTAGCTTTTATTGAGCTCTTCAATACTTTCTATCGTTATGATTTATCTAAAATCCACCTTCGATCTAAGTTTGATTTCATTAGCCATTTTAGAAAAATAAAATATTAAATCAGATAAACTGTTAATTCCAACAAGATCAAGTATATGAGTTTAATTAAGTTTCTGTTCTTCTAAATTAGATATATATTATATATTAGTATTCAACTTCTTTTTTTTCTTTTATTATTATCAATTTGTGTGAATATATAGTCATCGATAGTTCGTCTATCTAAATACTGATTAATGTCTACAATGTATCTTTTTCCTGAGTGCAAATAAAAACAATACTGCCTTCACAATTTTTCTTTTGTCTCAATATCACGGAGTATCTTCCATTCAATGTTTCTCTTTTAAAATTTATCACATTTTTTTCGAATTTCTTTAATAATTGATAGCAGCTGGTATCACTTAAAATACCAGAAAATTCATTACGTGTAGGAAAAACTTATCTTCTCAAATAAATTACTTTAACGGCTACATCAGTTTTTGTGTCGAAAGAAATTCTTTTCCGACATTTTCTTCTTTAAGTTTTTTTGTATTGCGATATATCTTTGATGAATATTATAGTTCTTAGTAAATAACTAAGAATGAAAATGTATTGTAACAAAATATACTTCTTTTGTTTGTCCACAAGATTTTCGTAAAATTGATTACTTCGATTTTTTTTTAAAATAGTACGACATTGATTTCTTTAATAGCATATATATATA
>NC_092214.1:71530465-71551358 GCF_043381705.1 Parasteatoda tepidariorum | reverse complement strand
TCAATAAAATTTTTCAAATGTTCAGAATCATGCGAAGCAGGATTATTGATTATTAAAATTCTATAATGGATCAAATTACTTTGAAAATCAAATTTTTATTTCTATTTTCTGAAAATTTGTTCTTACTTGAAGATTTATGCAAAAAAATTTTCCGAGCCTTAGGATTTCCAATTGCCGAATTGAAAGTGTAGCAGTATATTGGAGTTCTTCCTGTTATTCCATGCTGAGGTGCAGGAAATAATCTCTTCTCTGGTTTGAAAAAGCTAAATATACACAATGAAAATTATTATCTTGAAGCAGACTGGTCAATAGTGATTCAAGTAAAATAAAATAGCCCTCGAATCGTGCATCTTCGTCAAAAGTGAGGCTAACTATTACACATATTTGGGGGGGGGTGTTATTTAATATGTAAGCGAGGAAGAAAAAAATATCGAATTCTGAGCATTTCCTGCTGATAAAATCGAGTTCACAAAGCAGCAAAACCTGTTTGATTGAAAGTTTAAACTTTACGGTAATTTTAATTACCAGCTTTTAAATTTTGTCTCATTCCTTTGGCGCCAGAGCTTCGAAAAATAATGATAACAGAGGTCTCTTATCCAAACAGATTTTGTTGCTTTGTACACTCACTGCTTTGTACACTTTATATATATATTTATATATATATTTATATATATGTGTATTTATATATATATTTATGTATATATTTATATATGCTGTTGACTTCCACCGATGAATGTCGACTATCATATAGTCTCTTTGGTAAATATCCGAAATATATACTAAGTCTAGTTAAGTGCCACTGCCGATATACATTTGCCCTACACTGATGTTTTTCTAAGGTTCAGTTCCAATGCCCAGTACACATTTGCCCGGTACTATATATATATAAAATTTATTCGTCATTATTTATACATTTTCATTCATTTAATTTTAAAATATTACTTTTTTCTAATAATAATGCTCTACATTTACTTCATATACGTATTTCTTAGTACTACTTAATACATTTGATTTTTCTTTAAAATAAATTGTGTAAATATTGGTCAATGAATTAGAAATGATAGATTAATATTTCATTAAAGCTCGCTTTGTACGAATGGCAACCCGTATTTATGAGTACATCGATTCTACAAACTTCTGAACTATATTTATTTCTAGAGAATGCTATGCGTTAGCTACGCAGACTTTAGTATCCTGTAAATTAGAGGGAAAAGAGATTGCTGTCGGATGTGCCTTTCCAAATGTTTAAAGCATTTTCTATTGTGTTAAGATCCAGGATTTGATGTGGCCAGGGATGATTTTGTAGGTCATATTGATGTTTATTAAACCCAATTTCAATGTTGATGGTGGCACGTCCCTTTTTGGGAATAAAAGTAAAACATGTCGCAGGATGCATTTCATCTGCCAATCTGTCCATTGAGTTACTGTATTGTTTTCTGTCTACTATGAGAAACAAGGTTCATACTAGCAGAACTTTCACCTCATTATGATGCTCCCATCAGATGACCATTGCACTGGTCAAACAAGGCAATATGGAGTCATAACTTTGTGGTACTTTTAACAAATTCCCCGTCTTTCCTCAATGCAAAACAAGGTGAATATGTTTCGATTGTTTTCAGACGTGCAGTGCCGCCTTTCCTAAAAACACAACAAACGAATTCTGGCATTTCGAGCAAAAATAAGGGGTCTCCTCACAGACTTTCAACTATATATTCCCATCCTCAACAATTCTTTGGTTATGGTTTGTCCCGAAATCGGCTGGGAGGAGTTGAAAGTTTTTGTCATTTGAAATACAGTAGAGTTCCATTTATGCATAAAATTTATTGGGGATTATTTCGATCACGATTTTTAATTGTGTTCGAGCTGAACCATGGTTGCATTTTCTAGACAATGACTATGGGTTCTATTTCCAACTCTTGAAAATCTTCGATATGGCTGTTTTTTAGAACCCAATGAGTTATGTTGTCATCACAATCGCAAATCTTGCTAAACGAGCGTCAACAATAAGCCTTTTTTCTAACGAGAATTCCTATTCTACTGCGTTTATCGTGAATTTCTAGTATTCACTTATCGTTAATGTCTTACCACTAGCATTCTGATGAAGTTTTACTCACGTCGAAAACAGGTTTTTCATACTTCGCCGATAGCATACATTTAATAGAAAAACTCAGAGGTTTCTAATTCATTGGCCAGTGTGTGTTATATCATATTTTTCAATCACATTTATAATAATTACATTCACATGTTTCCCTAAATATGCGTTTAAAAAAGTTGTTCGGTCTAGTATTTCGGGGTAGAATTTTGTAGATTAGCGTGCCAATCAAGGCATACAAAAAGTTTGCGATTTTTCGAGTCTTGTTGATTACATTAGAGATTCTACTAAACAAATTTCACTTTATTTTAATTAAAAGAACCAGGGTCATATACGCTACTGGGATGAAAAGAACTTGTGCGCAGGATGTCGGATGGCTTCAGGATGACTTTTGCACATGATATGGGTATTCATGCTTCATAAAAGTACCGGCATTCATTGTGCCAGTACTTTTTTCCCTAAAATTTGTTTCTACTGGAACATGTTACGGAACACAAAAATCTGACATTCCTCAATTTTTACAGTAATAACTAGCGTAAAATCACTGAAACACTCTTATTAAATAAATATTACTCTGAAAATTGCGGTATAATATTTTAAGGTAAATACGGATTTTACTGAAAATGCATTCAATGTAATATGTCAGTTCGTCATACCGTAATTTGATCCGGAATTTCTTACAGTGTGACGGTATATGAATACGTTTTTAATATCAACACAATTGCAAGCAAGAATGCAGAAAAAAAAATATAGCAAGTACGAAAACATATTAAAGTGATTTGTTTTTATTTATGTCCTCAGCAACTTTTTAGATTTCTTCAAATTAAGTCCATGTTTAAAATTTAAAAAGAATTTATTCCTATTGCGTCAATTCTATTTTCGTCTTTACTGTATAAATAGCTGTTTGGAAATACTATGCTTGAAATTGTGCGGACAGAAACTATTTGAAATGCCAGAGATGTGAATTTTATTCAAGATAATTTGACATATCTAGAGGGATAAAACTTCAAAGAGTTCTAACTTGACATGCTCACAAAAGGCTCGTTGGAAATTCGCGAGCACATTGTTGTATTGTAAAAGAAATATTGACAGTGCTTAGCATTAAGAAACACGTTTAAACGTGTTAAGATATTTTTTCTTTTAAGATAAATATTTAATTCAGAAAATAGATTTATATCAATTTTAAATTTAAGGATTTATTTTAGATAATCTATCAGAGGTTTTGCAGTAATATTTGCATTGAAATTGAATTTTAAATAATTTCGGAGTAAATTTATTAAAATTATAAATATTTACGTAGTTATTAGACTTAAAGCCTTGAGGCAAAATAATGATAAGCAGCATTTTTGCAATTATGCAGTCGAGCGTTTTTACACTCACTTCGGTATAGAGTATAGTCTATTCATCACGAGATAAACATTAAATAGACTTGCCGGTCTCTCTGTAAGAAATACATCAAAATATACATTGAAAATAGGTAATAAGAAGTTTTTCTTGGTTGCACTTTGGAGTACACATAATAAACTATAGATGAGTGAATGTACCGATTTACCTTTTTACAAATATATTAAACAAAAAGTTGTTACTTCAGCTCTTGTTACGGAAATTACATCAAATTACATCAAGACGTTAAATTTTTAACTATTAATAAAAATTTAATTCACAGAATTTCACCATCTTAAACGTAAATAATACTTGTTAATAGTAGATAAATAACAACGCATGCACTTGTGTGTATATGCGAGTATAAATTTTTAGTTTCATTTGTTTTGAAAATTATAACAATTATATAATTTAAATTTAATTCTGGATGCAATAATTCTGGATTTTTATTTAATTGAGTCAAAGACGTAAAAATCTTAAAACTTTTGAGATCTTTTTTATTAGTAAGTAAAAACGAATAATAATTCAATTAATTATCTTTCAAGTGGGAAAAAAAAATATTTTTTTTTTATTTCAGTTATAATGGGATACATGGTTTGATACTTTTCTTTATATTAAACTTCAAATAGTCTGAAGCTTTGAAAGCCTTTTATTCAATTATCTTTCTTCATGTTTTTCCAACTTTAAAAAAATTTATTTCCAAACCTATCAAAAATAACTGCAGAAAATTTGTAATATGTATATTTAAATTGCTGCACTTAACTTTTTCATCAGGTTATTCCAAATCATAAAATATTTTCTGATTTTGCTTAGTAAGTTTTTAATAAACAATTATGTAATTAAATATTTTATTTTTTTAAACACTTATAGCAAATAATAGGGTAACAAACTAAAGTAAGGAGATTTCTCTTTAAAATATGGGCAAAAAATGGCAATATTGAAGTAAAGTTATATAGACAATTTAAAAAAATCAATGTATTTTTCGAAGGCCTCGAAAATATGTTCCAGACCCATTAAATTAATGTTGCTTTTCTATAAATGTGGGAGTCANTATATATATATATATATACACTACCCCATAATAATGGAAGAGACACTCACTTTCAGTTTCGATACTTTTTTGAATTTCTCAAGAAATAATTAGAGGACTATTTTGTAACTTTAGAAGTGTTTAGTTAAAGCACATGTGATTTTTCATACTTTGCAATAAAGTTTAAATACAAAATAAATTGCGAAAGAAAACAAGTATTTTTTAACACCCTATGCCATAAAATCAAGCTATAAACTGGTAACTTTTGTCGATAACTTTGATTGTTACTTGCAAAAATTGCACAAAACTTCGTAAATCTAGCTCATATATTTATGGAGATTTGAACATTTTTATAAAAAAATTAATTTTTTTGTCTTATGTGATATTGCTATAACTTTAAAAATATTGAGTAGAGTGAAATAAAATTTTTGGAGCAATTTAAAATTAATTAAAAAATGTTTGCTTTCAAATTTGAAAAAAAAGGTGCAAATATGAGTATGAACAAAATATGAGCACTTATAGCAGTATGGGAAAAAATTTAAGATCATTTTTTCATAATTTTGTAGTGAATTGTTTAAGGCAACTAATGAAAGAAATCTGATTTAAATGTCTTGAAAACGTAAAAAGTTCCAAGCAATTTACAAATTGGTTTTTATTTTTTAAAATAAAGCTCAAAATGATTAGGAGTTTTCCACAAATTTTATTATGTACTATTGCAAAGTACACTACCTAATAATAACTGGACAGCAAGAACAAAACTGAATATGCGGAAAACTCCTTACTTTTAACTTTCTTTTAGAAAGTACAAAAACTATTAAGACAATTGCTCATAATTTTTTACGTTTTTAAGATATTTGAATCAGAATTTTTCTATTAGTTGCAAAGTACGATTCACTGCAAAATTATGAAGAAATAATTAAAAAAATTTTACATGCTAGCGCAGTTAAAAAAACTTCTTTAAATACTCAATTTTGCTTATTTTGTTTACTATTTATTTCAAAATTTATAACAGTTTTACAATTATAAATTGCTCAAAAATTTTTGTTTAATCTTACTGAATATTTTTTAAATCATAGCAAATAAACATAAGACCAAAAAAAAATTTTTTTATGAAACATTTTATGCAGTTTTTGCAAGAAACAGCCAAAGTAATCAATACACGTTACAAGTTCATTGCTTGAGTTTCTAACATAGTGTTCAGAGAAATCTTCTTTTATTTCGTAGTTTTTCGTCAGTCCCTCAAACCTTTGAAAGCTTTAAAACTTATTGCAAAGTATGAAAACTCGCATGGGCTAACCATTTCTAAAATTACAAAGTAGTATTCTAAGTATTTCGCGAGAAATTCAAGTTATATATTCACACACAAACAGGGATTGCGCTAACACTTGAAATTATTAGCAAGTAAACTAGCCCAATATCAAAAACACTCGCCAGTTTTCAAATATCTTCACCGAATGCAAATCTTAAAATTTTTTTATGATTAATTTTTTACCCATAGAAAACTATTTTACGGAAGTTTATTTCAGTCTTATATTATTTGGACCCAATTCTAATTGTTAACACTAAACTTATCATAACCGGCCAAATAACCGTTTAAGAACTTCTGCATCGGAAATGCGCTTATCATCTTATCGTTTTACATATTTGACTTTATGAATTTTTCTAGCAATTATATACAGTTAATATTCTATAGTTACTTTTTTTATTATTTTGTTACAAATAATACTTGTGTGACATTTCTACCGCAACCGGTCATTTAACCGGGAGAACAATTTATTGCTTTATAAGGTTATCGGATCAGAAATTACGATGTAATGCGTGTTCAACGTGTTACATTCGATTAGTTGCACATTTCTGAAAAGACTGTTGCGTAGTTAGTTCAATCGGAATAACTGTGAATTCAAATTTCAAGAAAGTACCTAAAATTTTAGATAGGCATTTCTGTGTAAGAAAAAGTGACAAAAACTAAATTTTTGGTAAGTAGCTTATATTTTATTTTGATAGCTTTACTCCATTTCTAACTAAGTGTTAGCTTTTTACAATAAAGACGGCGCAAGTTCTTAGAAGAAATAATATTAATTATAAGAATTGTAATTCTTATATAGTTTTTATAATTATGAGAATTATGGAAATAATAGTAATTAGAAGAAATTTGTTTGCGGAAAATGTACAATGAAAACACCCTGTATATGTAAAAAATGCGTCGAGCAATGAATTAAAATTTCTTATTCTTTGTGCTTGTAATACATAAAAATTTGCAATATACAATTTTGTTTAATTATAATAAAGTTTATTTTAGTTTTTTTCCCTCTTTACATCCATATTTCACACGCTCAATCAAGAAACAAAGTCCGGTTATTTGACCGGCTATTGTAGAAATAGGTAGGTATATTAAGCGTTGGTATAATTAATTAGTTCTAAGCGGCGCTTCTACCGAAAATTACTGTAATCGAATAAAAAATACTGATTTGCTTAAAAAATTCACTTTGACGTAAATTTAAGGATCGAGTTAAATATATCGTTTTCTTTCCAGTGGAAAAAATCATTCGCCAAATTAACGATTTCATGGCATTTGGCTGGATGACGTTTGGATATATATATATATANATAAGAAACAAATAGTTTTTGGAACAAAAACGTTTATATGTATTATATATATGTATATATATTCAAATTAAAACCGCTTTTGATCTCAAAAATCAGTTTTTTGCTGCTAAAATGGCCCGACAATTTTGAAAAAAATCACTCTCTCGTGATAGTATTTTTGAAGTTTCAATCAATAAAGAAAAGAAAGCCCGTAAAGCATACTATTTTGTTCCTTTAAAATATTTGAATCAATCTGTTAGATCCCATTTGAAATAATCGTAGTATTTTTAAACTCTTGAGTTTTATTAATTCATCCGTAAACTGAATCCAAGAACTTATTGTTAACAGATTCATTGCTTTGATCCTTTATCAACATTTGTGTAACAAATTTTAAATTTAAAATTATTTATAAATACTTTCAAATATTATGAAAATATTTCGACGCAACCAATTATTAACGTATAAAAAAGGAAATAAACATTATAAGTATTTAGCCTAAAGATAAACTTAGAAATCATTTTCCTTAAACAATATCTAAATAAAGAATAAAGAATCAATGATTATGTTCGAAACTGATGTTCAAATAAATTTTCTGCTTAGAAATGAGTAATTCATAAAATGAAAAATTCTAAATTGCAGGTAATGCTATCAAAATAAAGTAATTTTATTTTTAAATTAATTACAACACAACGAAATTAAGATTGAATTTAAATTAATTTTGTCTATTAGAAAGTTAAGAAATAAGATTAAATTATATGGGGTTGATAAAACCAATTAAATTTACCAATTGAAAACAATTAAATTTACTTTTGTGCTATTTAATTGGTTTTAAAAGTACTGTTTTTAAATGTCTTACAATATTGTTCTTTTGTAAATTTTACACGCTTATCTTTTAAATTGTTCTTTTAAATTATTCTTTTAATTGACACTTTTAATATATTGCTGTTTTAATGGTTTTCACCATGTCTGATGTGCATTTTATGTATTTTATGTTTGTACTGTTTTCTGGATGTTTTATTTTAATAAACATTTACCTGTATGCCCTAAATAAGGGCGGGTCGGGGTAAATTCTTCCATATGGGGTTGATAAAAAACGCAAATGGAACTTAGATTTACCAAGTAAAATGGTTTTAAAAAAATATTTCTGATTATTTATACTATTGGGCCATTTTACTTTCAAATGGTCATTCAAAATATGTCCACAAATACAAAGGAAATAAGGTTTTGATGCTATTTCTAAATTTTGATACAATTGCAGAAACATTTCCTATTTTTCATTTTTCAGTGATATTAAACAAAAATATTTAGATTCAAATTAGTGCTTTTTTTGCAATTCAATTAGCATTAAAAAAATTAAGAATGCATACCTGCCAATGGTAATTGCATATTCCCAAATACCTAATGCATAATGTTGAAAAAAAAAACAATAATTTAATTTTATTTCCCTTTTAAATAAATAAGAAATCTCAAATTTAATTAGAAAACTGTATATTTGAAAACAAAATAAATTCTACGAGTCATATAAAATAGTAAATAGGGTGTAAATGATCAAAACTGTAAAAAATTATATTAAGTATATCCATCCATGATTGACCGAATATACATGACAATAAATGTCATAGGACATAATTAGGAATGCCTACTCATTATGAACTGGCTGTTCATGGACATATGAACTGGTACTTTCATTTA
Organism: Parasteatoda tepidariorum; assembly: GCF_043381705.1. Lineage (NCBI taxonomy): Eukaryota > Metazoa > Arthropoda > Arachnida > Araneae > Theridiidae > Parasteatoda > Parasteatoda tepidariorum. The sequence continues at coordinate 71,542,575 of NC_092214.1, read as the reverse complement.
TCTAAACTACCCTTATTATATGTGGTATAATGTTAAGTTTAATAATCCCTAAATCTCTTTTTTGAACCGCTATTGCTCAGGGGATTCCATTTGCCCTTCAATCAGGTGAACTGGGCTCGAATCCCCAGCAATGACTGATCGAAACGAATCCGGCTTGCACCGACCACAGTACTGACGTGAAATATCCTCTGTGGTAGACGGATCATATGTTTGAGTTCCCTTGCCGTCAGGCTAACCGTGGGAGGTTCTCGTGGTCGTCCACTCCATGTAACGCAAATGTGGGTTAGTTCCATCAAAAAGTCCTCCAGGAAGGCAAATTTCTTTCAATGCTTGATCCAGGAGTTCCCTTATCTTCTGGATTGGGTTCAAAATTTCAAGGCTACGTAGTTGAACATACATAGTTGAACCCAAAAATTGGGTCGGCTGTGCAACGACGGTCATAAAATAAACTCCTTCTTCCCAAATAAGATATGCTAGTTAGGCTAATTTTGCTCTTAGAATTCTCTGAATAGTTTAGTCTAAAACTCAGCATTTAATGATTTAGAATATTAGTTTTTAAGCATTTAGTGCTTCATTTAAATTGAATTTCTAAATATACTTTTTAACAAGATTTGCTTTAAAGCATTTATTTACAGTTTTCTTAAAAATACCTTTTATTGATTCAGTGGTAAAAAGTCTCTTGGTAGGAAAAGAATAAACTGGCGGTTTCAAAAAACATGAAAGTTTTTTATTCTCCATGCTCAAACGAAAAGCTAAGTCTTCAACCAAATTTCACTTTTGCACTCTTTTTGAGGTTGAATTCCTCTAGAGTTTTGTTCAATAAATAATTCATATTTATTCAAATTCTTCCGTTCTCCAGTTTTCAACTACAAAATGTTAAAGTGAACGATACTTAGTTCAAAACTAAAAATGAAGTAAAATGACATTCGAAGCAAATTATTTCTGAAAAAATAAACTAATTTTAAAACGTAGAAGTTTCGAGATACTTTAAATATTTCGAAACTTGAAGATTTATATTGAATTTTATATATGATATATATGACAGCTGTTTTAAATGTTTATTTGAAAATAAATAATTTCATAAATATAAGAATCATTCTTCTGAGTGTTATAGTTTTTAGGCAAATCTATGTTTTATTATAATTCTTATATTTGAGCATAAACATTTTAAAAAATAGAAAAATATAAGTAAGAAAAATTGTAGGATTTTAACTTCAGAACTTCTAGACATTTAGAAACCCCTTTTTTTCTGGAAAATTCACAAAATATATGATCCTATCGTATACACTGAGAAAAAAATGGTGGTCAAAATTATTAGAATATATTTAAATTTACCATTTATCTGGCCTTATGGGAACTCAAAAAAGTTAAGTAATTTTTACCGAAGCGCTGTGGTAATGATTTTGATAAGCGCTATACAATATGGTTCTATTATCCTGCTGTTTGGTAGTAAATGTAATAAAATCTAGTAATTTTGTCTTGAAATCTTGGAGTATGGTGTAAAAGCCTTTTTTCGCTTAACAGTTACTATGAATTTAAAAACAAGAATTTCCGTAAAACCATTAAAGATGAAAGAAATAATTACTAAAAATTACTGAGAGCCATAGATTATGGTAGTTTTACCAGAATTTTTATTCGTGTAGATTGAGCTATATAGGACTATGGGTAAAACTGTTTGTTTATTCAAAGGAAGTATTTTCTTCTCCTATTTAGCAAAAAATATTGTCTGAAATATTAATTTTATTTTATATCCGTCGTTGAACAGACGACAAAATTTGGACTTGCTACTACTAATGTTCAACTCCGTAACCTTGTAATTTTGAACTAATCCAGAAGACAAGAAAACTCCTGAATCAGTACCCCCAGTGGTATAATTTGTTATGGGAACATGAAGGACTTTGTGACTCGACAGATTTAGCGTGCATCAGTCACTATTTACTACAAGGGGAGTCGGCTGAGATCGAACCCACAAACTCTTTTACATAGGTCCAGTGCCCTGCCAGCCAGACTATCCCAACTGTGAAATATTAATTTTATTTTATTTTATAACCGTCATTGAACAGCTGACCCAGTTTTATGGGTTTATGACTACTAATGTTCAACTCCGTAGCCTTGTAATTTTGAACCCATTCCAGAAGACAAGGGAACTCCTGGATCGAGTATTGGGAGAAAATTGCCTTCGTGGAGGACTTTTTGATGGACCTAACCCCCCATTTGCGTCACATGGAGAGACCACGACAACCTCCCACGGTTAGCCTGATGGCAAACGGAATCTTACCCATGATCCGTCTACCACTGAGGATATTTCACGTCAGCACTGTGGTCGGTGCAAGCCGGAAGTGGAATTTGTATCGACTGGGATTCGAACCCGGTTCGCCTTCGCCGCTCTAATATATTAATTATGACGATTTCAGCCCAATTCCTCGAACCATTTAATATTTCTCCACAGTACATGAAAATAAGGAAAAATCTGCAAATTAATCTGTTTTTTTTTTTACTCTGCGCATTGTTTTGTGCAATCTGGTTATTTCTGCTAAATGAATTTGTAATTAATAATATCGTTATGCATTTTATTATATTTGTTGAGTTGTTACTAGAAGGTTCCTTCTTGTTTTCTAAGTTGAGCCATCTGTGGCCAAAAACACGACATCAGCAACATACACGTCACAGACCCGGTTTACAGGAGGGAACTAATCATACTTCATTTATTCACAAATCGTAATTTTGACCTGAACCAGAGAACGACCAATCACCAATTCAGCACCCCTAGAGGTATTGATTTGTTGCGGAAACTTGGAGGATTTTGTAACCCTGACAGACCTAACGTGCACCAGTCAACATTTATTACACTGGGAGTCTTCGGCCGACGGGATTCGAACTCATGTTCTCGCGAACACGAACCTTACCTACCAGGCTATCCCGGTGACATTTTATTATTAGCAAATGTATACCTGCTTCATGATTCTTATTATTTATTTATTTATTATTATTTTCATGCACAAAATAACAAAAAACGTTTCAGAATTATTGTAAACTTTCTCCTCCTAGTTAAATGAAGCAGTGCTGCTAAAAAACAGCAAGTCATTATAGGGAAATTTCCTAAAGATTTAAATTTTGAGCCTTTTGTGTTATAAATGTTATTAATGGCCAAATACAGAGGGGAAAAAATACAGATAGCTGAGAGTAATTAAAAATGAAAAGAACAGAAAAACGAAGAAATGTAATATTTTTATTTTTGAGTATTATTGTATTATTTTATAGCATAATTTTCCAATTTGGTTATAATAATTGACCGCTCTGATCATGAGATGTTTTTATTTTTTAAGTCTAAGGGTATTGCCAACTCAAAAATGCTATATAACAGCAAAGCACACCTTCTTTAATCGATATGCTGTTCTTATATATAATCCTATATTATATCTGTAAAAAATCAATTAAATCGATAAAAATTCAGTTTTGAATTAAAAATCGGTGTTTTCAATTAAAATAAATGTCTTTGGAAATTTTGTAACACCTAGTATTAGCATTTGATGTATACAGAAGTAAATTATTTGAAATATTAATATTCAAATAGAAAGAGTGCACACACTTGAGAACGTTTTCTCTCAAATGAAAATAATTTGTGACAAAATACTCTAAGTATCTCTGAAAAACATTAATTTGAATTGACACTCTGTTCAACAGTTTTCATATAAATGCATTACTTGAAGAGCAAGCAAGGTATCATTCTTCTTAGTTAATTACAAAAGGATTTCAAACTTTAAATGTTCGCTTTCAATTCTTTTTTAGCTTTTATATTCAAAACGTATTACAGTTTAGTGCAGTTTTCGTAAATTAATGAGCTTATTTCCAAAAGAAACTCATTTTAAATTAATTACCACTTAACGAGAAATTTTAATTAAAATAATTTTTTTTCTTCAAAACATCACGTAAATTTCTTATTTAAAAAATTTTAGGTTTCACTTTTCGTTTTTTGAGAATGCATTTTATAAATTTAAAGAATTTTATCACATTAAATTAAGATAAGACAAATGATAAAGTCTCTGTGATAATTGATTTTCTTATGTTTCTAAAGTTCATATCAAAAAATGGTAAAGACTATCTTTGTTTATACAAAGCAAAAATAATTTGTTGCGTGTCTTTAATTTTGAGAAAAAGCGGGGGAAAATTTCATATTCTGATCTATGTATAATTAATAAAAGATTTTGCCGATTTTAAAATGAGATAAATTAAATATTTACGGTAAATATTTACGCATAGTTATAAGACTGTTTAGATTCAAATTTTAAGGAAGCTCAAGTAAATTTTTATTTGTTTATTTTTTATTCTTATTTTTTAGATTTATGAATTGATATAAAATTGATATAAAATTTTTTATATTTATTTCCGCTTAAATTAACGCTATAAGATACTGAATAAACCTACAATTTGAAATCGTAAAACGCAATATAGAGATGTGACCAAATCAAAAAAATAAAAAGAAAAAAATACTCTCCGACGTTTCTTAACACATGTCGGGATAGAAGTACTATTAAGGTTTATGTAATAACATGAAACATTTCTTGCTTCAATAGTTATGAAGATGAAAAAAGTCACATGTTTCGAACGCTCTATAACAGGCACTCATTTTCAAGTTCAGACGCGAATGAGGAAAGAGAAACAGATTAGAAGAAGAGAAGACAAAATTGCCAAACAAAGACTGGAAAGAAAATAATGGTGAAAAACAAAACTTGAAAAACCACTGTAACCAAGTGGCTAAACAAGATAGGTTGCATTTCCAAGGGCTATCGATGGTAAAGAGGAGCTCGTATGAAAGTTAACTTCATTTTTCCTTCAGTTAATTCAAGATGGTAGCTTAAGCATACAATGGTAGAAGGGCCAAACTTCAGATATCTATTGTAGTCCTAAGTCGCAACTTATGAAAACAATTTCAAGTTATCTCCTTCTTTCAGGTTAGTTTCAAAGTAATTAAATACGCCAAACATTTATTAGTGCATCTTTTATGAAATAATTTAGCAAATAGTTAGTATATCTTTTATTAAAAAACGTCATTTAGAACACAACTATCTTTATTTGATCTTTCCTTATCTCAAAATTTAATTTATTTACTGTGAAAAAAAAATGTATATTTCTTGCGTGCTAAAGTGCAAATAAGCTTTCTGAAGATGATATTCCTTACAAATGCAATATTCAGAAAGGCCATTTTCAGTGGAATTAATTACGAAGTTCCAACCAGAGTTTAATGAGTACGCTTGACTCATAAATTTAAAAGCAGCCGGTTGAAACGATTCACTGAATATTTGGATAATAGTGTAATAAATATTTGACGCCGTGACCCGGTATATTTAAAATAACCAGACAGCCCTAAGACATAATCGTGATAACACATGATCATGATAAATTGTTTAAAGGCAGACATTTCTGATGATATGAAACTTTAAACTTGTTTAGCATAAATTATGGAAGTTTTCTTACAGCAGTGATAAAAAGAAGAATGTGAGATATCGAAAAACAAGCAAAAGATGAAAATCATCTTTATGTTTTAAGATCTTACCTTTTATCTACTTAAATATAAAAAAAACAAATAAGAAGTGATATCTTTTTAGTATTTATGATGTATTTGGATAATAATTTTATAACTTTAAAGGCGTTGAGAATAATACAATTATTCGCACTCATCAATGAAGTTTAAAGCATAGGACTGTAATGTAAGTAGAACAGGATCATCAAGTTAATTTTTGTCCTTAGAATAAAACCAATAGACATAGAACTTTTCCACCCTACATTTTCCCTTGTTATTTCAAGGGAAGAAAATTGATGCTGTAATTTTAAAGTTATAATTAAAAATCTTTAAACATGATAGTTTCTTATGCTGCATTTGGTTTTACAACAGAAACATTCGTTAAAGATAATGTTAGATAAGTAAATTAATTTAGCACTTTTGGAATTATAATTGCTTTATTAACAATATAAATGAACTTTATCATGTTTTTCTTAAAACATCATATTAATTCCGATTTCTCTACTTTATTCTCTCGAATATCCAAATTTATGCTTTTAAAACCATCTCACAAGAAAATATGGAAAAAGAACACAACCATAAAGTAAATATTATATAGAATTGTTCTTTATCAGTACATCAAATTTTTATATTTTTTAAATTTGAGTGCGAAAATGTAGTTGGCAAATTTTTGGTGACATAGTTGTTTTTTTCCTTCATTTATTTGCTTTATATTTTTTTACTCTAATATTTTCGGAAGGAAAAAAGAACTCTTATGTATATAAATATTTTTTTTTTAATTTTAGAATCTTGCATTTGATTAGTTTTGCTTATAACGTACATTTGCTTAGACAAAAGTGGGGCTAAGAACGATTAATGCAAAAAGATTTAATAAATAGGTCAAAGACTTTTAACACTTAATTACTAGATCTTTAAAATCATCTGATATTTTTTAATTATCAATAATGCATGAAAAACAATCGAATCTATTATCAGAAGTATTAAAGCTCTTTAACCTTATCGTAGCAGGTTAAAGAGCAGATCTCGTAAAGTTTAAATAAAATCCAAAAGTACAATTACAGAAATGATAGATACTACTAAGAAATGATAGTTGATTATTATAAGAAAAAACTTTAGGGTCGGATTAGCCTAGTTGGTAGGGCGTTGGACTCATGTCCAAGAGGTCGTGAGTTCCATCACCGCCAGCCGAAGACTCCTCGTGTAATAAATGGTGACTGGTGCGCGTTAAATCTGTCGGGTCATGAAGTCCTTCATGCTCCCATAACAAATTATACCTCAAGAGGTACTAAATTGGAGATTGATCATTCTCTGGCTCGCGTCTAAAATTACGATCTGTAGATGAATGAAGGATGTATGAATGGGTCCGCCTTATAAACGAGCTGCATCATATGTGTGGCTGAAGTCGTATTTTTCTCCTTAGATGGCACCACTTAAAAATAAAAAACGCACCCTCTGCTGTCTTGCTGATATTGGTAAGTGACATTAGAAACAACAGTAACAAACTTTGTGATTTTGTTTTCTTTCTGTCGAAATGAAAAAAAAACATCTCTGAAATCAATTGTACGTTAATATTTCACGCGATGGTTAGGCATTTGTATTAAATTCCTATGTTTTAAAATTCTACAGTCCATTAATTTCCATTTGTGAGTATATGAAATTAATATCTCAATAAGTAACTTCAAATTATAAATTCACTTGAATAATTATATAATCGGTAAAATCAATCTATGTATATCCTGAACTACAATGAATTGTGAAAATAATAAATGTATGTTTTTGAAAACGGTTTTTATTTTCAAAAAATATACGTTATTTTACATTATAAATCTAGTTAACAAATTGATTTCAACAAATTATTTAAAATAAAACATGTTTAAACTAACAAACTCCTTAAGATTAATTCTGAAATGTCATACATACAATTATGCAATCATGGACCACAAGAATAATTAATAAAAATGAACAAACCTTAAAGAAGTAAATATATTGTCTATTTTAAGAGATATAAGCATTAATTGATGATATCTTTATTAAAATAGTTTTAATAAAGGTAAACGTCGCATTAATTACTTAGGAAGAATTTTGTTTGACAAACATTGATTTTTTTTTAAGCTTTTGTAATAATCATTAGTTTTGCTAGTGTAGATTGAGTGAAATATTTTAAAATTTTAAACCATTTTAAAACTTAAAAAACACCCATTAATGGTTATTACAACATTTTTACCGCTTTAAAAACATTCAAAAATTAAAATTTTCTAAATTTTGTAAAAATATAAACACTTTTGTACAGCTTATACTCATTGAAGAATTAGAATACTAAAATTTACTTGTCGGAAAATGATTCTTTATATTTCTGTTCCCTAATCTTAATGTTTCTAAAGCTTTTAACTTTCCACAATTGTCTGTGTCAATACAAATCACGAATCTGCTAGAAAAGATAACTCATCTCAACTGTCACACGAAGTCCTTCTCTCTTTGACAAAATAGCTAAAAGAAGGGAGAGCACTGACGTTTAGGATGAAGAGAGGAGGGGGAATAAAACAGCTCGCTTGCTCTACTTCTATTTCAGCTCTATGGTTCAAACTTTCAGAGCTGAAAGGGACCAGCAATTAATTATGAAGAAAAAAATTGCGTCTTTGAGTACTCTAAAATGGAATGAACATATGAAATGGACAATGCAAAGAAATTTATCAATATGTTATTATAGAATTGTTGGACCAAATTTATTTGAAGAAAATAAACGAGCATATTGCTAGTCTTATCATTTATAAGAAATGGTTTAACATATGGGTCATTCTCACGAAAACTGTCATTTTTCAGTTCATAAAATCCCAAAAAAGTAAAGTNCCCACAACAAATCAATACCTCTGGGGGTACTGATCCAGGAGTTTCCTTGTCTTCTGGATTGGTTCAAAATTACAAGGCTACGGAGTTGAACGTAAGTAGTCGTAAACCCATGAAATTGGGTCGGCTGTTCAACGACGGTTATAAAATAAAAAAAAATAAAAAAAAAAATATGTTATTATAGAATTGTTGGACCAAATGTATTTGATGAAAATAAACGAGCATATTGCTAGTTTTATCATTTATAAGAAATGGTTTAACATATATAGTTGCCAATTTATGCAGTAGTTGGGGGAACATTTCTCTGCGTGGTAGTAAAATATTAATTAAAACAATTAATTAAAGCACAATTAATTTTTAAAAAAATCAAGCTACTTTGCATACAATTATAAAACATAACTGCTGAATTAATCGATCTTATTTAAACTCTATTTTGTCTGATTTCTAATGTTTGGATGAACAATTATTTTAACATTTAATATCCAAGATTTATACATTAAAATATAAATGTTGATACTACTAAGGGATACTTGCCTCAACGTCAGTGCAATTTTCAGTCCTGACTCAATAGTAATAAAAGATTTCAGCAAATTTCCAGAAAAGATTTACGTTATATTTTGTCTATACGTAAATATAATGTATATAAAATGTTGTACTCTAATTAAACTAACTACCAGTTTTGGTAAAAGAATATTTATTTCATAAAAATGGATAACTTTTCCCAAAACACGAAAGCATTGGATTTTACACACATTAAAGTAAATGTGTTTCGAACTGCTTCTTTAAAAGACACGTTACAAGATGATCCAATGGAAAAATTAATGAAATGTCCACATAAAAAGTCTTTCTAAAGCAGTACGTGACAAATAATACTCGTTAAGTTCTAAAAGGTTATGCTGACATTGCCATTACAACATCCTATGTCATTTGAAAACAGGACTCTGCTCATTTTTTTGAAAAAGAACACTCAATTAATAATTGATACGAAATATATTTCAATCTCTATATGGTTATTATGTCTCAAAGTCTCTGTTATTAGGGATTTCTCCAGTATTATTTTTTGCCATAGTAATTATGGACTAAACAAGACTCAAAGGATAATTTAAGAATAATTGCGATGAGAAAAATCGGGATATTGGTTTATAAAAAGCTTTTATTGCGTTCGTTTTAAAAGATTATTTTAGTACCATGTCTGCATTTTGGTACATATCGACCATCGTTAATAAATGCATTTTGCCGCTTTTTCACCGCCATTTATCATGCATGCACCCTATTATTTTAAGTTTCTGCAATTTATTGTATTTCAATAAACATTATGATTTTTTTGAGGCTTTAAATTTCCATAAATTGTGTCATTACATTTTAGAAATGTTCTTCTTTTCATATTTGACTTTCACTTCAAAGTAGAGAGATAATATTTTGAATTTATTTATTTTCTAATTGTTTGGAGTAACCTTTACCTTAGTCAATAATTAAGTTTTATATTTTGTCAGTGTATTTCATTGTTAACAAACAAACTGTATATTTTAAATTAAGTGGTTAATCATAAAATTATAAAAATAATGATAATTAATTAAGTTAATAATTAAATTGTAATAGGCTAACAAATTATATATTTTGTCAATTACGTAAATTTTAATTTTTTATAACTAAATAGCATATTTTTTATTAGAATTTCCCAGTTTCTGCAGTATCATAGACTGCACACATTTAAAAAAGATTTACTTAAAATAGTTCGTTTTCAAATTTATTATTATTTAATATTTTTTAAAATTTATTTTCAACGAAACGCTTGGATGTCGAACAAAATTTAACTAAGGTTTATAATATAAAATCTAATATTATAAACAGATAGAAATTAATATAAAATTATAAACAGATAGAAAATATTTAAAAGTAACAGACTACAGTAATCCAAAAATCACTAATTATTTTTAAGTATTTACTTTAGTGTAGCAGCACCATATATAAGGATCACCTTCCAAATTTTTTGGGTTTAGATAGAAAAAAAATCAAAAGTAAATTTGATGAAAATTAAAGTTATAGTTTTCAGGATACCAAACACAATAATTTTAAAATACCTGAACTGGCTGTCCATGTGGCGTGTTTACTTGTCCTGCTGCTTCAATCATTTTCAATGCCATCCACGCAGTTTGCTGCGCATGCGTAGTACTTTGACGATGAAGACCACCAGCTACACAATAAGCATCACCTATTGTTTCAGTCTACAAATAAATGAAAACATTTCATGTTCTGAGAAATCAACAAATGCGTAGTTACAGGGTGTCTCAAATTTAAATGACGGTTTTTAAAAAAATTTAATAAGTAAACGGTTATGTACTTAAAAATGTATTTAGTTCACCTCAATACCAGAAATAGTGGCAACTATACATCCATTTTTTTACAGTGTAATAATGTGTTAACGAAATTTTAGGAAGTATTGTAGCTCACCAGATATCAAAAGAAAAAGTATGAAAAATCAGGTTTTTAGCCATTTAAAACATAGCTATACTTATATGTTCATTTTGTTACAAAAGCTTTTAAAATACGATTTGTAAATTGGTAAATATAATTAAGGCAAATAAAATTTAATATGTTTTATTATATAATTTATTAGTGCAAAATTATTTTCCCAAATCTTACTTTGGTTGTGCATTCAGTTAATACGCATTTCAATAAGACAATTATTTTAATTATAACATGTTCAGCGCTTATTTCAATAAATTTTATACTATTTTCTTTATCCTACTGTTTTCTTTATCCTTTATTCATAGGTTTGTTTCGGAGATTTCAAACTATTTTGAGCATTTAACGCTCAAAACATTTTGACGATCTCTGAAAACACTGGCAGGTTGTTAGATGTTGACAAGTAATTGAATGAAGATATTGTAAATGTAATTGGAAATTTTACTTCAAAATATACTTTTCTAGAAACATGACTGATATAGGTTACTCTAATGATTACTTTATTGCTTATTCCTATAGGAAGTACCTATATAATATGTAAGCAGCTGGAGTAGGGGATATATAAAATAGTTTTCAATGTATTAATTTTTTGAGCAATTATAACGAAACACGATTGTAGAAAGTTTTTAAAAGGTAAGCGCTCAAGAATATTGTTAAAACCACGATTATCTAGCTCTCACCGTTGTGGTTATAATGACAGAATTTCCAAATGACTACACTTTTTTTTAAATCGAAATTGGAGATTATTTTGTTACAAAATTATTATGGGGTTTAGTGACAATTTTTGCGGAAAAGACGGCGGCACTAGGAGAAGATAATGAAAGGACTTTTTTAAAGTTTAAATAACGCAGCACTGCTGAAAGCATACTAACGATAAAGAAAAGAGGGAAGAAAGCTCAGTGAATTTTTTGCTTTACATTGTTTTCTTCATCTTTGTCACACGTTGTCTTTATTCATATGAAAAATATCATTCCAATTCCATTTTAATTTATTTTTGTAAGGATCCAGTTTTATTGTAAACAAAATTTAAGTTTCATCATTTTAAAACAATCAAATTCCTCCATTTTAGCCGTTTTTTGAAGCTGGTTAATCTTTTTTTAAATAATATTATTTAGCGCCTAATTTCTAATATATATTTTTTTCAGTTTTCTGACCACACAAAAAAATAGATAAAAATAGTCAATTTAATGGATAACTGTCTGATATTTCACAAAGAAAATAAACCAATAAGAATTTTGCAATGCTTTACGCATATATATATATATATATAATTACCTGC
>NC_092214.1:71520853-71529548 GCF_043381705.1 Parasteatoda tepidariorum | reverse complement strand
GAAATATTTGTTATATCCAATTTTATATTAATTTATTCGTTAATATTATTATATTTATTTGATATATTTATATTTATTCTATATTTTAATACTTACTGACGATAGATTAGAAGAAACATCAGTGTTTGGAGAATCGGGCAAATATATACCGGGCAATGGCACTAAACCGTAAAAAAACATCAGTGTTGGGTATACCGGGCAGTGGCACTTAACCTTAAAAAAACATCAGTTTAGGGTGTACCGGTTAGTGGCACTTAACTTAAAAAAATATATGTGTAGGGTATACCAGGCAAATATATACCGGGCAGTGGCACTTATCGTTAAAAAAACATCAGTGTAAGGTTAAAATATCGAATAAATGTAATTATATCCACGAATAAATTCATATCAAATCGAATGTGATAAATATTTCGGACATTCACCAAAGCATATCTGTGATTGTCGACATACACCGGTGAGGGTCTGAATGTACAAGAATGTAATGAAATATTCGATCTTTCGCCGACGTATTTGGTGTTTGTCGACATTCACCGGTGAAAGTCAACAACCACCGATTTCGGTCTTTCGCCGTGACATATATATATATATAATGTAAGATTTTTGTTCTTAATTTAGTGTATTTTTATTAGTTGAATTTAATGGTACAGTTGTTGAAAACACTTTATTAAAAGATAGCTAAAAACAGGGCAAATAATTGCATTAATTTAATCTGTATGTCTGACTCATGCCTTATTTTTAATTATTCAAAAAAAAGTATTCTGGAAATTAAATTGCACCGTTAATTTCAGTTAAAAAAACATAATAAATCAGGGACAAAAAGCTTTTAAAACATCGATATTTTGTGTAGCATGTAACAATATATGTTCTGTTTTATGAATAACAGTCAGCAACCCGTGAAATTCACCCAATATAAACATGGTATGATTAATCTAAATATTACTTCAAATAAAATTCAACATTAAAATACACATTCAACTTTCACTTCTGTAGTTAAAGTTCTGCACTTTTTCAAGCATAACGATATATCAGTCTATATTGTTTATTTATTAAAGATAAGAAAAGCTATTGTCTTTTTTGAAACCGAATGTTATGAGTCGATGATGGTACGTGCTTAAGAGGAAGTCTAAGGACATAAGTAAATGACTTGAATGGGTACTTACCTTGTAAACATCAAGCTCCCCACAAAAGTTATCAAAACGAGTATAAAGATTGTTTAGTAGATCGATAACCATTAGTGGTGTGGCAGTAGAGCATATAGACGTAAAACCAACAATGTCAGAAAAAAGCATTGTCACATTTTCTCTTTGTTCGGCTTTTACTGATTCACCTAAGATAATAAAAGCAAAAAAGTATCTTTAGCTTAACGATTATATAGTGTGCAATCATAAAAATCATTTTTATATACACTACTAAATTCAACTTTTGTAAATATCTCCTTACGACAGGGTTATTTAAATGTCTTACATTGATAGGTTTATATATTTTTGAAACGATGCCAAATTTATGTGCGAATGTAAATTGGGTATGAGTTTTATGAAATTGACAACAAAGATAAGATATAAGAAGTATAATTTTACTGTGTCTTGTTTACTTGGATGAATTGTGATTTGGTGAGCATTTTACGTTATATATAAATTGTTATAATAGTATAAAAAGGAAAAAAGAAATTTATTTGAGACTTAACTTTCATTGTAAAGTATGATAGATATATTTATTAAAACTTTTCTGTAAGAGTTAAAACACTAGTTTCATTTTTTTAAGATTAATATTCCGTATGAAAAATAAACTCGGAAACACTGAAGCAAAAAATCATGTGTTTTATAAACAGTTATATGCTATATTAAATTTTTCTTTTAATGGATTTTAGAAAAAATGGAAATTTTAGGAATTAATTGTTATATTAACGATTTAAAATTAAAAAATGCGCATTGAACTATTGGTTAAAAAAGATTGAAGATAATTGCTCTTACACAGACATATTATAAAAAAATAATTTAATAAACAAATTTCAATGCTTTTGTACCTTAAAAGCATTCTCTCAGTTGTATCGAGGATAATAAGCATTCGAAAATGCTTTTTAATAATGTAGTGTAAAATAAGTTTATGATTTGATTATTTTGCTACATTAAAGCGTCGCACACTAGCGACGCTTTAATGTAGTTACGTTATTCTTACGTTATCATTTTCAATGATTATTTTCAAAAAACTGTTGGATACTAAATTAATAGCTTTGATTGCAGAAATATAAAACTTATTTTGTTAAAAAATGTTCCTTCCCAGGGTCTTCATTAAAGACCTCGCTTAAACTTTTTGTTTAAATTTCTTCAGCAAATAGTGAATTAAATGCAAAAATCAAGATTCATGGGAATCTCCAACGAACATCGAAACCTGTTTGGTTATATACTGGCTTGATGATCGTCTTTTAACCCTTACTATTTGCTTCCGCAATCGAATGTAATTCGGTGTTTTGCATATCTGCTTTACTTGACTCTGATTCGTTAGATTTCAAAGGTAATTTAAATTTTTTTCCTCGAGTAAATATTAATTTGAAATCGCTAATGTGAATACTTTTAAGTTAAAGCTCAATTAAACTTCAATAGGTAAAATATGTAAAATTGGGAAATTTATTTGATTGTCGGATAATAAAGATCAGAAAACTATATTTTATAAAACTACCAGTAGATTGCTCGATCTTTACTTCGAGTTTTTTGAAATTAATTTTCTAAAATAATATATTTCTTTTATTACTGTTTTTCTAAAATTTATTTTAAATTAAACATTGAAATATATCATTAGCAAAGAATTTCTGGTTCCTTAAATTTGCTTCAAATTCAACAAAAACGTATCTATTACTATTTTGTATCCGACTGTAAAAACAGAAATTGTGCAAAATCTACTTTTTTCTCAAAAGTCGAAAGAACTTCGGTAATTACTTTTTAGTTGCATTAGTTTAAATAATTGAAAGAAATAATTTGACGGAGAAATTTATAACTTTCTTTTAAGATAAGTTTAAATGTTTTTTTTAAGTATCATTAAAAGGAAAAAGCATTTTAAAGAAAGCAAAATTGTGATATTTTATGAAAGTAAATGATACCACAACCACCTGCATAATTATAATAGTCACGTTTCAATGCCAAATGGCAAGCGAGCGAGTGCGATGGTGTCAAATTACATTGTGTCATCATTCGGGGTTGTAAAGAAAAAAAGAGGACAATTCATTATTTTTGTAAAATGTCCTGGTTTATGAAATTATGAAAAATCCACTTATAATTTTGTGAAACCTAAGAAAAGTGTTAAATCGGGTACTAGTTTTGTCCTTTTGAAGAATTTTTTTTTTTTTGATTTTGTTAAAAATCGCTAAAAGCTTTACCTTGAAGGAAGTTGCTGTTATTTAATTCTAAATAAATGCAAAATGAGACTCAACTTAATAAAATTACATCAGAAGAACAGACGCACAAAAACAATAACATATCATTCAAGATGACCAAAAATGCAAATCAACTACTAGTACACTACATTTAATTTTCAAAAAAATGATGCATAAATTATTGAAATGGAAAAATTGAAAATGAAAAGATTAAAAATTACTTTTTCTTTTATACATTTTAGAATTTGAACTAATACTTAAGAATATTGCATCTGAAACTGGAATATTTTAAATTTGTTTTTATTTGTTTTATTGTGAAATTTTAAGAATGTGAATAAAATAAGATAAGGTCATTAGCATTGGAATTTAAATGTTAAAATAGGCCAATATATGTCTATCATCAGTAGAATTAAAAAAATTTCAATATAGTTTTAAGAAAGAAAATTATTCTGAATATAAAATATGTCATCCATTCTCACGTAATCGTTTCACAAAGGATCAGTTTTTCCGATAAATTCGTGAAAAATTCGTTTTTAAGCTAATTTCAAAAATTCGTTTTCGTGTTACATTTGAATACTTAGATTAATCTTTTTTCAAAATACTAAGAAACAAAGATGTTTTATAAAAAATTTTCCAACGCTATTATCATATATACAGTGAGCCAAAAAAAGGACCACCCTGAATAACTCTTGATCTAATGATCGGATCTTTATGTTCTAGGACTCCATCTCAATGGTTCGAGAGGGCATTACTTAGCTTACGTTATTTATATTAAGAAATCAGGCAAACATGCTTTCACTGAATAAACATACCTCTTTTATGCGGATTATGATTCCTGTTCCCCAAAATATAGGAGATAGTCGTAAACAAAGAAATAAGGTCTCAATAGACGAGAGCGATCGAAATTTGCTTTTCTTAATGGTAATTTTACTTTCTCGGTATTTCGAGATATCTCGAAAATTTTTGTCCACAATTACGGAATTCGTTCACCCAAAAGATAGTTCCATGTAAAAATAATTTTCAATAATTATTTATTATTAATTATTATTTTATTTAATAATGGTTGAAAAAATTTATTTCGAATTGCAAGGTATACAGAACTTTGCATCATTTGGAAGAATGTCATTTTATATGTCAAAATACAAAATTTGAACGAAATCGGTCGAATAGCTCCGGAGAAATCAAATTTTAAGGAAGTCATATACTTTGTTCAAATTTTGTATTTCGCGATACTTATAAGAAAATTGTACATATATGATAATTTTAACATACATAAAATATTATGTATAAAGTGATGTAAAAATTTGTATCCCATGCAATTCAATTTTTTTTTTACTATTATTGAAAAATAATAAAAAAATAAACAATTCTTAAAAGTAATGAAAAATAATTAAATATTAATAATAATAAAAATCATTCGATAAATGAAGTTCACAATTGTAATATTTTTTTTATTCTCCTATAAATTTCTCGAGACAAAATACGGAATTCATGACAAAATACGGAAAAAGTAAAATTTACATTGAATAAACTACGACCATTCTCATGTCCAAGTTCGGAACCATATTTTCCTGATTGGGGCTATTTCCTATATTTCGGAGGACAGAAATCATAATCTGTCGAAAATGTTTATTGAGACAAAGTACGTTTGTGTGTCTGATTTTGTAGCTCAAAACATCGTCTTCACAAATCAATTAGCATATCTGAGGTCACTCCTTCAACCCATTGAGTTTATGAAAATCCTATTATTAGATCAGAAGTTATTCAGGGTGTTTTGTTTATTTGTTTTCCGCACTCTACTCTAAGTATGAAGTTTTAAATCGTTCCATGTTCTACAGAAAGCAAAGATATGGAAAATCATTCTCATAATTTAAAGTATTTTGAAATATTATTAAGCATGTGTCTTTTTATTTAAATTTTATACGCTTATTTTATTAAACATCTATTACGCGAGGCATTCCAATATTTCGAGATTTTTTAGTCATCTTACTTGAAAATACAGGCTTATTAGAAATTTCAAAAAGCAAAATTATTAAAAAGCATCGAAGTAAAAGTTACTGCACATTGTTATTAATGACAAAATACCAGTTTTTCTTTAGCTTTATTTCAAAAAAGAGCTATCACAATATTAAAAAAATGAAAGAGTATTACTTTGTTTAAAAAAGCAAGAATTCAGTGGAATAGGTGAAAAAAGTCTAGCATTTGACAGAAACAAAACATAAAAAAATAAAAAAAATTTTTTTTATATAAATACCAAAATAATTTCCATACGTTCATAAATTAATCTTAATGAAAGAATTCCGAATATCTTGATAATGACAGAAAAGAATTGTTTCTTACATCAGTTCGGAATTTTTTGTTTCGTTTGTTTATTCAGGCAGCAGCCACAGAAAAAATTAATGTTTTGTTCATAACCAACATATATGTTATGCGCAAAAAATATCTACGCACTAATGTCACAGAAAGTTCCACGATGTTGAACTGTTGTTAAGGTAATTTAAAAAAAACATAAAAACTCTGAGTTTGTACAGACTTTTATAATAAATCATTTATTTTAAGTAACTAGATTATTAAGATTAAAGAATTTAATTGAAAGCATGTAGGGTGTCCATTAAATGGCATGACTGATTCCTGTTGAACACATATTAAAAAAAGCAATTTAAAATAAATGCGCCGTCTGTTACATTCTTACAATAAAAAAAAAGTAGTTTGAATTTTTGAAATTGATTTTTGTGTAGAAACTAGCACATGCTAGCCAACATAACAACGAAATTATTGACCGAATGCTCGTCAGTACATTTTCACAGTACCACTGTCAAGCTTATATACTTTTTCTCAGAATAAGTCATACTGTCGTCGACAAAGCAGTTTTATTTATTCCGACGGCAGGTTGCAGGGATTCACTTAAGCTGTCGACAGGTTGTGGGTTTTTTTCTTAGGTTATCGACAATATGTGGGGTTTTTTCTTACTTTATCGAAAGGTCGTAGGGGTTTCACTTAGATTGTTGAAAAGTTGCAGAGGTTTTACTTTGGTTCTCGGCAGGTTGTCAACGTAGTTTTTTTTATATCCAGAGCCATCTAGTGGCAAAATTGAAAACTATTCGAGCACAATTTAAAAATGTATTGCCTTTTGAATTGAAAATTGAAAATTGGGCACTAAAATCTCCACACTTAACATTCCTAAAAAAAAATTTTTGCCATACGAAGCATTTTTGAAACAAAACTAAATTTTAAAGCATAAGAAAATTCGTTAAAAAATTCGGAGCTTGTTAACTAATAATATCGTTAACAGTTGCTTTAAAATAGGGTTTATTTGAACATTATTACCGTACTTCTTAAACTTGAACACACAATACAATATATGGCTGAATCGATACATGGTTAAATTGAACCAAATGGCACCGTATTATAGGTTAATATTGAGGACGATAGCGACTTTAAGTGAAGTGTATTACCAAAGACGGTCAGAGAAATACCTTTGGCATACTTTAACACGTTGAATGCCACGCTAATTTCACATGAGTTGTCTGTCTGGTCAAAATGATTTTCTCAGTATGCGTTGCATATTTTGATGAAATATTACTTACAATAACAGTTAATTTTTGTAATCATTCGTGCAATCAAAATTTTCTCGGATTATGTATTTCTGATAATC
Organism: Parasteatoda tepidariorum; assembly: GCF_043381705.1. NCBI lineage: Eukaryota > Metazoa > Arthropoda > Arachnida > Araneae > Theridiidae > Parasteatoda > Parasteatoda tepidariorum. Next base: position 71,522,526 of record NC_092214.1, on the reverse strand, counting down.
TTGACTTCACCAGTCACCGGTGACCCCCATGGCGTTACGAACAAACTCAGTGGCGGTCACCGGTGTCCCCCATGGCATTCAACGTGTTAAAGCTTTATACAAGTTAGTTTTTTTTCTCCCAATCGAGTTATTTAGGGTAATATTTACATTGATTGATGACAGCTCAGGTACAACACTCGTAAAGTCAAAGCTAAGTGCAAAGCTGAAAAGTGAATATTCATTTAAAAAATCTTATTCTTTTAATTAACACTAGAAAGACTACTTGGGCCACTTTCACCCCTCTCTACTTTTATTGCTCTGTAATTCAAAAAATAACTTACTGGAAGTATAGAGTATTTCTCACTTTTCATAATATTATTTAATTTTTTCTCCTATTTAATCATTCATATGTTAATCTTACAGAAACGTATATTTAAAACCCTTATAACTAGAATAACAGAAGGGTCCAGGGGGGCCCCTAAGGTATTTTGGTAGGTACCTCATAACCCCAGGTAGATTTGGGTATAAATAACACCATTTTCTTTTCATAAAACAAGAGTATTTCAACAAATCTTCAATTATTATTGATCGAGAAAAGGAATACAATTATATAAGAAACTATAATATTTAAGTGTAACTGGAAAGTTAGTGTTCCATTTAATCAAATATTTTACGTCAAATCAGAGAGAAAATACCACAGAATTTTGATGAGAAAGCCTCTAATGCATTTCATATTAAATAAATTTCTTATTAAATAATTTTAAAATTTTGGATGTCTATGTGATCTAGACACAAACAGTCTAGAAAGAGCCAGACTGATACTTTCATTCTTTCTAGGTATACAGCGTTGTTCAGTCTTTCTAGAGTTAAAATTTCCCGGGAACTCTTTAATTAAATTCCTCAAATTTTATTTTTTGGCTAACATTTAAATTTACTTAACTTAACGCGAGGTTAAATTTTCAATGCATTGTATTTCAATGATTTTTTGTTCATTATCAAATTAAATAGAGAGTAAAATTCTGAGTTATTAAAAATTATTTTTGTCAAAAAAAATTTACTTCAATAAGAAGTACTATTATTCTGTGAAACAATTCGTTTTAAACTTATGATAAAATAGCTCATTATTAGTTTTGATACTGTTCTTCAAGCTATTGAGTGTCCAAGCAGGAAAAATAGAGTTTTTTATTAAATAGTTTAAACTTCTCCAAAATATTAATTTATGTTCCTTGATTTTAACCTAATAGCAAATAATTTCAATTTCATTGTAGAATGAAATTGTGTTTCAACTTAGATTCACGACCCATCAACTAAATTCAGAATGTTAAAAAAACACGAAAAATATTTTTCGAAAGAAAACAAATCTGTTAAATCCATGAGAGCAAATAAAGCAACTAACTAACAATTCTTAATAAATATTTTATTTTTATCCTATAATGGTAGCAATTTTTGGAGAATGAGAGAATCTTTTTACATTCTCCCCCTTGTCTTGTATCCTATTTTCAGCTACCTATTAAATATTAATTTGACTTAGACAGATTCTATAAAAATGAATTTTTGATAAAAAATGGAATATATATATATATATATATATATATGTTCAAAATGAAGAATAAAACAAAGAAAAATAATAGATATATGAAAAAAGGGGGGGAAAATAATAAGTAGAAAAATAACAAACAACAGCTTAAAAAAAA
>NC_092214.1:71422734-71519917 GCF_043381705.1 Parasteatoda tepidariorum | reverse complement strand
TGTCAGTAAGCTGATTATATAGTGATAAGATAAACAAGGTGTTTGGTTCTAAATACTGCTCAGTGCATTAGAAAAAAAAGTTTCTCTAATTTATGTGAGATTTTCAGTGCTTTCGGAAAGAAAATTCATAGGTTTATTATAGTAATTTTTATTTCGAAGAAAAAAACTATAGCTGGTAAAAATACTTTAAATTTGGAGAATTTCTTTCTCGAACTGATCTTATTTATTGCACTTATTTTTCACAAAAAATACCAACCTAAACAACTACACCTTTAATTTGTGATTTCGAAGGAAAACTATTAATTAACTAAAACTATTATCATGCATAAATGATTCTTCTTCTGTGTCAGCGCAACAGCCCCTTACAGGTCTTAGCTGCCTCAGCAGCTGAAAAACGCCAGTGCATCTAGTAGGGAATCTACATCTGGGACGTGACCCCTCGGGATTCTGAAAGGTGACAATTCTCATGGCGCTATTTTCAGGACTTCTCCATAGATGGCCCAGCCATCTCAGCCTATTACTGCGGATTATTTGTGTGATTTGGGACTGTTCATAGAGTCGGTAGAGCTCGAAGTTATATCTGGTTCACCAGCATCCCCTTTCTTGAATTGTGTCATAAATGGCTCTGAGGATCTTTCTTTCGAAGGTGTCCAGTGACCGCTGTATATCTGAATTTAGGTTTCAAGTTTCGCTTCCATAAGGCAGTACAAGAAGTATGAGTGTCTTATAGATTTTAAACTTTGTTTTTCGGCTGAGAAGATTCGATCTTAATTGTCTTCTCAGTTCAAAGAAACACTTATTAGCTATTTTGAATCTATTGCTGATTTCTGTTCTAAGTATGTTTTGATCGTTAACAACAGTGCTAAGCTATTTGAATTCGTTAACGCTTACAAAGGTATAACGATTAATACATAAAGGGGTACTGCAATTTACAGTTGAGGACGAAATTTCCATCAGTTTCGTCTTATCTGTTCGTTAATAGAAAGGCCCACGTTTGTGGTAGCAGCTTCGAGAGCTCAAAAAGCCTTTGACTTTCCATATCTTATATCGATGTCACCAGCGTAGACCAAAACTTGAAGAGACCTATTCCAGAGAGAGCCTCTTCGATCCAATCTACTATCTGGGAAACACTTCTCTAAAGCAGTGTTAAAAAAGTAGGCAAGTAAGGGAATCCCCCCCTGACGCAAGCGTTTTTCAGTTACAAAGGGTTCAGAAAGATGGTTTTGAATTTCATTCCTGCATCTCACATTATTGAGTGTAGCTCCGGTAAACTTACTAAGCTTCGCAGGTATACCGAACCCATTCATTACCTGAAGCAACTTATCTCTCTTGATACTATCATAAGCAGCATTGAAGTCAATAATTAAGTGAAAAGTCCTGATGTTACGTTCTTTAGTTTTTTCCAGGATTTGTCTTAGAGTGGGGATTTGGTCAATGGTAGACCTTTCATAAATGATTCATGTAAAGTAAACCCGAATCATAAACGAAATAAAATTGAATCGTAATAGAAATTTCCTGAAATATCAAACTTCTAATACAAAAGCGTTTGTATCTTGATGCTATTTAATAATTGGGCCCCTTAAATTCATTTCCATTAATTATTATTTACTTTACTACCGAACCTTAAAATAACTATCATTTAAAAATTTAATCTCCAACTTTTAAAGAGAGAAGCTTTGGTTGCTTGATGATACTTACGAATCGTTTCAGTTAAATATAATCAGTGGAATCAATTTTCAGTTATATATTTTACTTTATTACGAAACCACAAAACACATTATTTTCCTGAAATAATTCAATTTCCAAACTTTTAAGCTTGTATTGGATTGATATTACTTATCCAAAAGCATGATTTTGATAGAAAAATATATATTTTTCTACTTCTAACCTAAGATTTTTTGTAGATACTATTAAAACTCTGAAGAAACTCAGTTGCTGAAAATAGTAAATGATTAGTTAAGTCTCGGTTGAAAGCATTATATTTTCCTAAGGCGTCATCTTTTGTTCAAATTACATTTTTGCTTTAGTCAGCATTTCTCACTACTAAGGATATCACTCTTATTTTAAAGATGTCAAAAGAGTTTTTGAAATTATTTTATGAATGGAAGTTATTTTTTTATTCACTATAGAACATTTGTTTCCAGTTCAGATAATTATTTCTGATCATGTGAACTGTAAAAGTTAAACTAAATATTTTTAATTAAATGCATATTTTTGATGAAATAAATTTAAATTGTTTTAAGTGCATTTTTATGTTATTCAAGAGAGTTTATGAGTAATTTTGAATTCATTAGGACTTATTTATATACAATAAGACGCATTAAACTATATATGATGTAATTTACTGCCTCTGACACTAGATAGACATTAAATTCGTTTCTTGTTATTTTTATGGGGTTTAGTTTGGATTAGAAAAAAACTTAATTTTATTTGAATTAAGAAACAAACTTTTTTCATAATTTTAATTCATAAATTACAAATTTTCAATTACGAAATACTTTAAGTTGGTATTAACCTTAAATGTCTCAAAATTTACAAGAAAATTTTTAAAAAAATTGCAAAGTTATGCAAGAAAACCTTAGCGAAAAATCCATATTTTGTAAAGCAAAATTCCATTATATACTAATAATGCACTATAAGACTAACAGTAATTTCAGATTGAAAATTCTAACAATTTTTTAATCTGAAAGTACTGTAAAATAACCAGTAGTAGTCGGTCTATCCTGTTATCTATAAAGTTTATGGTTAGCAACATTTCTTTACCTTTATGGTTTTGAAACCGTTTACAAATGGTACGGTTAAAAATCCATGATTACAATATACGGCTTTTTAACCATTTGCAACTAGCAGATTTTCTAAACCATAAATATAAAACTTAAACAGACATCGGAGCTTTGTGGATTCTGCGTCATTTAAGCATTAATGTTGTTTCGTATTGTAATTGTCTAGGATTACCGATTGAAGATTGCAAGGCAATCAACAGAAACTCTTCGTGTATTGAAGGAATGGTAGAAATATTGTGGTATCAAAGCTGGTATTCGAACCCCTGATAGATCATTCATAAGATTGACCAATTAACACCCCCAGCTGCAGTATGTACAAAGCTGCATGGAAAAAAATTACTTCATAAGATGGGCCTAGTTGGCGTGGATAGAATTCTGGTTGTTAAACTGTAGTAGGTAAAAACAATCAATTAATGTTTTTTCTCACACTTAACAGTTTGAATATAATCTTTTATGGTTATTTGACTGCTTTGGTTGAATATGGTCCAATAACAAATGAATAAATTGCTATTTAACGATTTTTATCGAGAAATTTCTAAGACAGCACTACAACTTTATGTAAGATTAAAAAAACTTAACTGCAAAATTTCTTATTACTAATATTTGATAAATGTTTCTACAAGCAAATAAATAATAAAAATCATAATTTTCTGGTAAGCATGGCCTGAGACTTCTTTTGATTTGAACTTTAAAATAAATAAAAAAACAATATTATCAGCTGAACGTTTTATATATTTTGATACTAATAAAATTTAAAAGGAAAAGGAACTTAAATATTTCATGTCTACTTTTGGCGAAAACAAACAAGTGTTAACTTTGGATTTTTTAGAACCAGCATTAAATACATTTCCAAACTTTTAAACAAATAATTCCAAAATTAATCAATTGAAAGTTTTAATTATTGAAGCAAGTTGAAATATAGTTTTACAAAGTATTCCCATACATTTTGCGCATGAAATATAAACAATGTGGCTGATGAAGAATTATTTATGTGCCTTGGTTTTTAACTTAATTTAGTTTTATTACTTGTTTAGAATTCTCCCTTTGTACTTCAAACTCTCACCATTTAGGGTAAAGATGATTGGAATTTTCCTTCAAGTTATCTTAAAAATGTGTACAAACAAAAATTGTATCATGGAAGTAAACATTAAAATATAACTTAGATTAAATTTAAAATCTTAAGTAATAATTATAAATTTCTGAAGAAAATATCCACAGAAATTATTCTTAAACCCATTAAAACAATTTTAATTCTCTTTCTAATAACGGACACATTTATTGTAAAACATTTTTTAAAATTTTAAAATTTAAAATTTCCTCCGTCATTTCATTGTATATTGTAATAACTTTTAGTTTAATTTTCTTGTTTTACCCATTTTGTTTTAAACTTGTTTAAACACTTGATTGTTTGTATTTTATTACTAAAAATTGAAGATTTATTAACATAGTACAATATTGTTTGGTCAGCGTGCTGCTATAATTCTATAACTATTCTTGTAAAAGTAAAGCGCTAAAACATGATGAATTAAATGAAACATAATGAGTTTTATAGAGAAGAAGAATCGGACTCGATAATAGTGCTCAAACGTAAATTGCATAACTTTATAGAGATAAGCGTATCAAACTGTGCTATAGATTTAGTTAATTTAGTCCATCATAAAGAATAACACAGAAAAAGGGCATGCAACTCGGGGCCTGTTTTTACTTGAAGATAATCCTCCTGATTAAAAATAATAATTAACCTATTGTTAGTTATTAGCAGTTTAAACTTGATGTTCTTTTTCTTGTTAATATCTGTGATTATTCTGCAACAGTCTTTTTTAAACGAATAACAATTCGAAAAGAAATCACGTTTTAATTTTTATGTCAGAAACATTTTTAGATATTTTGTTAAAGCCATTTTAACTACATTCAATCTTGGAGCCTTAACAATCGAATTCTTTTTGAATGAATGTTATAAGAACTCCTAAAATAAATTATTTTGCAAACGGAAATAAACTTTCAGCACTTGTTGTGAACTTCTTTTCAATCTAGAAATGAATATTCTAAGAATTACTCCTTAGATAGAGCTAAATCCAAGTCTAGAAAAGTTTTGAAACCTCGAGGTTTAAAGTAGATAGAAAAGTTTTAAAATTAAGTTGTTTCATCCCAACATTTGAAGGAATATATTTTCAAAGAAACATTGTTTAGTACTATTTCAATATAAGAGTATTATTTTAAGACACTCAGTAAAGAATCAATAACTTTAATTTAGGATGTTTATACTCAATCTATATTTCTCTAGTTTAACACAAAAAAGGAAAATTGATTGACTTGAGTCCTTTGAATTGCATTAAGTAATTATCTTAATTTAGGAGGTTTAAACTAACACTTTTTCTGTGTTTCAATTTTAACAAAAATGAAATGTTACACTTAAGTTCGCTGCCCATCATTTTTTCAAAAATAATATTTTTAAATAATTGTCTTAATTTAGAACGTTTATATTCAAATTATCCTTGTCTCACTTTTTTTTTACTCTTAACACGAAGAAAACTGCCAGACTGTAGTTTATTTTATATTATTGCTTTATAAAAATGCCTAAATTTAGGATGTTCTTTTCTCCCACTTTCCATTTATCTGTCTCTCTATCTATATCACACAACTCTAACTAAAAAGAGAATTGCAAAACTTAACTGCTTCTTATACGGTGACATCAAAATTCGCCACTCCATAACTTAAAATTTTTATATCTTAATAGTTAGTTATCACACTATTATATAAATTTTAGAAATTATAATAAAATATTGTTTCTGTCTCTTTCACATAACTTCAGCAGAAAGAGAATTTCAAAACTTAACATTTGCACTCCACTCTCTCTTATACGAAGACATCAAAAGTTACCACATTATAACTTAAAGTATTTTATATCTTAATAGTTAGTAATCTCATTATTTCATGAATTTTAGAAATTATATTAAAATATTGTCGCTCTTTATCTCTCTATCTGCTTCACATAACTTCAGCAGAAAGAGAATTACGAAGCTTAACGTTATGCATCCACTGAGACCTATTTGGTGACATCAAAATTCACCACTCTGAAACATAAAATTTTATTTCCTAAAAGTTAGCATCCACATTATTTTATGAATTCTAGAAATTATAGTAAAATATCGTCTCTATCTATCTCACACGAATTCAGCAGAAAGAGAATTTCAAAACGTAATATTTGCACTCCACTCATTCCTGTACGAAGACATCAAAAGTCACCACTCTAAAATTTAAAATTTTATACTTTGATAGTTAGTATCAACATTATTTTATGAATTTTATAAATTATATTAAAATATCGTCCTTCTCTCTCTCTCTCTATCTATCTATCTATTTATCTATCTGTCTGTTCCACGCAACTTTAGCAGAAAGAGAAATTCCAAATTTAACAATTTTCTCACCACTCAGTCTTATGCGAAGACATCAAAAGTCACCACCCTAAAACTTAAAAATTTTTATATCTTAATAGTTAGTAACCATACATTATTTCGTGAATTTCAAATTTTATAAATAAAATTAAAATATTTTACCATATAGTTTAAATTATTTAGTGTTTGCATTAGATCAAACTGCATGATAAAATACTTGGAATTCAAAAACTCTATTTTCTTTGCACGCTACTTTTTTTTTAAAATAATTGTTTTAATTTAGGACGTTTATGACATTTTCTACTATTATTGCTAAATATAAACATACAGTTGCATATATTTAACAATATTAAAGGAAATGATGTATCTGTTATATCAAATATTATCTATCTGATAAAAAATATTATGTTTTTGCATTTTTTATGTTATGTTTTCTAGTTATTACGGTAACACAATAGAAACATTTTGCATCCTATTTTAAAATTCTATTTCGAGCTAATTGATTTAAAATGAAAAAAAAAAGTCAAATAAAAACGCAGCCAGAATTTTACAAATTATCTTGTACCTTGAAACAATATTAAAAATAATGTATCCAAATTTAAATAAATTGATTTCTCGGGAATTTACTACCGAAGTCAAATGTTTCCTTACAATAGACTTAGCTTAAACAACAGATGAAAATTAACGACACAAAATGTTCTTATGCTGTTCTGAACTAAAATTATCCCCTGGTGCCTATTTTAAATAAATCAAATCGCAGTTTCAATGTATTTATTTAAATATTATTATACATATTGTTGTAAATATGTATAAGTATTTATTAGATTAAATATTATCTGAGGCATCATTTCAACTGTGTCTTAGTTTAGTTTCTGTGTTTTGCCCATATGATTTTAAGCTTTAAAACGCAATTTAAACATCTGAATTTAGGGATTAAAAATAAAATAAAAGAGTGAGTGAAATAGAAAATTATAACGAATTAAATATGAATTTAAAAATTTACTGTACTTTTTTTTGGTCGAAATTCTTTAATTCATTTCTGATATTGCGTTCATCATAAACTAAAAATGCTGGAACATTTCTGCAATATTTTAAGCATATTGTTTTAATGCTGAATACGTATTTAGTGGATCAAAAGTTGAAATCTGTAATACTTTGTCAAATTTATATGAAATAACACAATTTTACTTAACTGAACTATCAAATAAAACATGATACGAAAAAAAAAACGAGAAAAGATCACGAAAGAAGGATCCTGGGATACGTGCTGAAAAGAGCAAAAACTCTTTCGGGAATTTGTAAAATGTTTCATTATTTATTTTATAATTAACTAAATATGTGTCTTGGTGGTTATAATTAAGTTAGTTGTAATTAACTAAATATGTGCACATTTGTATCCTCACAATTTGTATTAAACACTCTCAGAGAAATATGTTTAATCCTTTCGTTAGGGATGTTCGCTACGTTGTATTGACGCCGTTAAACGAAGAATGTCAGTAAGCTGATGGTTGGATTTTTTATTTTATTTAAGTGCTCCATGAAAATGGGTATGGTGATTTTTAAGGACCGCCAATAATAAACAATCGACTTGCCATCACTGGGATTGGAACCCGGTTCACCCTATTTAAGGTGAACGTTCTATCCCCTGAGGCACTACGACTTTCCGGAATTTCGTACTCGGCTTGCACCGACCACAGTGCTGACATGAAATATTTTCAATGGTAGACGGATCATGGATAAGAGTTCCCTTGCCACCAGGCTAACTGTGGATGGTTTTCTTGGTTTTCCTCTCCGTATATTGCAAATGTGGGTTAGTTCCATCAAAAAGTCCTCCACGAAGGCAAATTTCTCCCAACACTTAATCCAGGAGTTCCCTTGTCTTCTGGATTTGGTTCAAAATTACAAGCCTACGAAGTTGAATATTAGTAGTCATAAACCTAAAATTTCGTTGGCTGCTTAACGGCGGTTATAAAATAAAGTATAAAAATACAATACAAACCAATCGCCATACAAAATATATTAAGTTCATTAAAACTGACTTTTTACTGGTTATCAAGCGATATCGCGGTGACGCAGACAAATACGGTACAATACGGCATTTGAATAAGAGTATCATGTAATAGGGGTTCAAGAAACTCGACAATTTAGCACTATATTTATAAAATCACTGGTAATTTTAATCAATATATAACTTACTAATTATGGATTTCGGAGCAATGGTATGCAAAATAAGTTAAATTTCGTAGTTTCTTTAAATGAGAAATATATCTCAGATTGCATTTCAACCATAATACAAATTCTTGAATATCCTACCCAAAGATTTTATTAAAATTTTGCTTTAAACCATGAATGTGTTTAAATAAATTAAATTCATTTCTTGAATTACAAACTTTAGTCGAACTTGTATCTAGGAAAACGTTTAAAAATTATATACTTCAGATACTGCTGTTGTATTTAAAATTAAACACAAACAATTTTCTAAATCAGTTTATACAGTGTCTACTTGGTTAATTTAAATGTATACAGAGAGACTTCATAATGTAATCGCGCATTAGAATAAAACATGGCAAATCACGTAAAAGGGGACTTAATGCGACAGAGGAAACCTTTCGGGCACTAATTGTCTGGAATCAGAACGCTTTACTAAGGTTAGTAAAGGAAAATTGAATGGGAAGCATATTATTCATTCTCTTTCACGCAGATCAAATAATTATTAATTGTCGTAAACAATTGTTATTTTTAAAACTACATTAGTCTGTTCATAAAATTTTTGTAGGCGAATGCAGATGAAGAGGGTAATAATAAAATATATTATAGATTTAAAATACAATTACAAAAATAAATTACATCTAGTACACAGACAATTCAGTAAACTTAGTGCTTAATTGTGGGTTTGTCAAAAACGATTCGGAAAATAAATGTAAAAGAAATAATTGAAAATGCATGGTTTGATTAGTTCCATTTAGAAAACAATTTTTTTATCTTAAGAAATTTCAAAATTAGTTATTAAGCATGGCAATAGAAGGCGCTACTAAAAAAAGAAGTGATCAATATTTCCAACATCTTGGCGTAGTCTCAGAAAAAACTTCTCATGCACTCGTATAAATATTTAATTCCCCGTACATTTCGATTACTTCCGTTTTTCTTTCATTTGTTTTTTAAATTGTCTGTCAGTTTTGGGCCAAAAGTAATAAAGTTACATGCGCTTTGAATTTATTAAAAAATATATTATGAAACACTTAAAAGTTTTTTGTTTTGGAATGCTTTGCAGAATGAAACGAACATAGTAACACAAAATGAATTGTTTTATGAAAAAGTTATGTAATGAAATGGTATAAATAAAATGAAACTAATAACCGAAATAATGATTCATACAAGCAAAAAATACAATACCATATATATTAAAAGAAAAGTATATCTTTAAATTGCAGCAGTTTTTATTTCTTAAAAAAGCTTAAATACTCATACTGTATTAGCATGAGCTTATGAAGAACTTATATTAAATTTGTAGACAAAACCTTTGCTTGACTCTTATCAATAATATCCGGAGGTTTCCTAATTATAGTTAACACACGAGCAACGGTATTTTATAAGGCTCCTCTGACTAGGATAGGCTTTAGTTCTTCAAATAGAAATTAATTGAAAGAGTACATTCTTTCACTGAACCACCGGGATCTTCCCTCTTATCCATATTTTAAGTCTAATTAAATTACATACAGGATGAAAGAAATCAAACTGACGGCTGTCAGAGGCTTCTAGCTCCAGTTCTACAAGATGGATTCGAATGAATCAAACTTATTTCATCGAAATCACGGGGCTGCAGTGTCAATCAAGAAAAAAAAAATAGTTTGAAATTTTGCCATCAAGTAGCACTATAACTCAGTATAAAGAACGATATCAGTTGAAAGTTCTACGAATAACAGACTATTCTAGTAATTTGCAGACCTATTTGCTCTGTGTGCATGCTTCGATGGTCAACAATATGCATAGTTGCGTATATGCATAATTTATACATGTTTTTAACAGATCAACGTCCCGCAGACGACTGATCGTAAAGACGCGGTTCCCAGTTGAACACCGAAGTCAGTCATCACTGGCCGCTATCAGTGTCACTTTGATCTGCCTGCGTAGGGACCGAAGGTGTGCGATATCGGTTCTCGTTGAACTGTTCTACCGTCAAATGCTTGACTTCGTGGCCAGGTCGTTGGGCTACCAAAGCAGGGGAGCCATCCCCTCTGCAGAGGATTAAAATTGCGATTGCATGTCTTCAGATCATAGCCCATTGCCCAATAGCCCATTGTGCAGCTCTAGTGCGACGTAAATAAAGTACCGACCAGGTTAACAGATCAAGGCCATCTATTGAGAAAGTATTGGACTATTTTTCATTAGAAATCTCGGCTCAAAGATCTAAATAGTTTTGAAGTTTCAATCTGCAGAATCGGACCTAGGAGCGTCATGGTACCATGAGTTAGATTTCAGTTCTTAATATTTAAAAATTATTTTGCTTGATATTAAGATTATATATAACGTTTGGCATCATTGGGAGTTTAGATTGACACATTTGTAGACGAATTTTCACCAAAATTGAAGTGGTGTTACGAAACCCATTATCCCAGTTATCATTAAATGATTAAAATTAAACTTTGAATGTATAAGATAATCTTTTTTGAATTAATCAGTAAAATTTATTTACAACTGAAAAAAAAAGAAAATTTGTCTATAAGGAAATTATTACGCATAGATCTTGTGGAATATTTCTTGAAATTTAATCGAATATTTCTTATAACACTACATGTTTTCAAATCTGTTGGAAATGAAAATAATTTTGAAATTATATATTTCCACAACTGTAGTTAAATCTCTATGTATATGTTTCTATATACGTTCGTTGGTTGTTCGTTATGTATTCAATACCTTAATCAGATATTGTCTCGCTGCTTCTAACATACGTTTAATTATTTCGGATAGAACTCAAGTTGTTCTCCCACTGGTATTAAACCAGACCATCAAATTAGTCTCTCTTGATAGAAAGGAGATATTTCATGGATTCTAAGTTGCTAAAAGTGTTTTTAGTGCGTAAAATAATGCAGATTGAGGTCTTAATTTTCCTTCCAAAATAACTCTTATAAGAGAGACTGTTTATACCAGAAAAGTTTGTTATAAAGGATATTTATATTTTATTCATAAGTAAAACAATAGCTTTCTATTGTGAAGAGATTTCTTAAAAGATATGTGTTTGATAGAAAAGGATGAGATTAGAAAGAAAATTACAGGACCTAAGATATTTTATCGCTATTTAATACAAAATGTGAAGAAAAAATAAATTTTTTTGCGACAGTTCTTTAAAAAAATCTAACAATTTAAGTAATATTTATTGAAGTACCTTTTAAGTTATATCATACTTTTTAACTTTTATGAAATAACTTTTAACTTTCATGAACAGCAGGAACTAGATTGTATTTTAATAGCATTTTTTGTCTTTTTTTATCTTTTAGTTTACATATTTTTATCCTGATACAAATCAAATTGTCATGGCTGTAACTGTGCTCATGTCTGTAAGTGCTATTTTTATAGAGGAATAAATTAAATATTAATACAGTTATGTAATTTAAATTTTTTTAACAGAAATTATTGTAAATAATATATTTTCTAATACCAGATAGAGTAACAGACATGGCAATTTAAAAAATTACAATAAAGGAAGCTGAATAATTCAAAAAAGAGAAGAAAAAAAATTGAAATAGACTGAAAATCTAGTAAACTAAATTACTCAGCTGAGAGAGAAAGAAAGAAAATAAATATATAAATATTTTTTTTACAATTAATAATGGTAAAGGACGTAACATATAAAAAATAATTATTCGAAACTGAAAGGAAACTTATTCTTGTTCAACCAAACGTGGAAAATTTCAAATAGCTGATATTTTAAGTTTTCTTAAAAGACTTCAATGGTTAACAGCTGTTGCCGTATATAAATTCCAACTGCGCAGTTTGAAAAAGGTGAATAAATGCATACTAACAGACATGACAATATCCTATTGTTTCCAACTATGAAAATATTTTTATGTTTCTTAATTGCTTCTTACAACCTTTTCAAATTGTAATTTAAAGTATGTAACTCAAGTGTGAAATATGACAAAACAGAATTTTTCTTATTCAGTGATTTAATTTTGAGAAAAACTTTAATGTTGTACAATGTTTAGAACATTTATATTTTCAGTTTCCTTTCAAGTATTTCTTTTAAATAATGTCTTATAGCTTTATATTTATAATTTTTTTTGTCTACTATTGGTGAAAGTGTGTGTGAAGTGTATGGAAAATCTAACTAACTATAAATCTCTCTCTCTCTCTCCTAGATAGATAGATAGATATACTACCCAACTATAATTGATTGAAACAATTTAGTATTCAGGACTTTATTCAGAAATTTACAATAACCTACTTAAATATTGAATATTTGGTTATAAAAATTGCTTGGAACTATTTAGAATTTTCAAGAAATTTAAATCGAACTTTTTTCATATACGATTCACTATAAAATTTTGGAAAAAAAAATTGAAATCTTTTTCACGCATGTGCAGAAAGAAAGCATTGTTTTAAATACCTATATTCGCGCAACAATTTTTTCTTTTCAAATTTTGAAATGACAATTTTGTTAATTAATAGAAATTGCACCTGACGTTCTGCTTAATTTTATTAAATATTTTTAAAGTTATTGCAGAAACAGTACGACAAAAAAATCAGTTTTTTATAGAAATGTACATAAATATTTAAGTCTTTATAAATGTTTTAGTTGTGCATACGAAAATTTATGCAATATTGCATAAAATAAAATAATATTGCATTAGTAACCATACAAGTTACAAGTTTCCTGCTATGTTTTTGACATAGGGTGTTCGAAAACCCTTTCTTTGGTTTGTTATTTATTGCCATTATCTAAAACTTTTGAATGCTTTGAACTTTATTAACAAGCATGAGAAATCACATGGCCGAAACACCTCTAAAGTTCAACAAGGCATTATGGTCTGGGGTGCCATTTCCTTTGACTGCCGGACCCCTTTGGTCGTTATTAGGGGTACACTTACTGCACAGCGGTACGTCGACGACATCCTAAGACCTGTTTCGCTACCGTTCCTTTTGCAGCACCCTGGGCTGGCTTTTTCAGCAGGACAATGCCAGACCACATACGGCACGTGTTGCTATGAACTGTCTGCAAGCTTGTCAAACTCTTCCTTGGCCTGCCAGATCACCAGATCTCTCTCCCATCGAGCATGTCTGGGATATGATGGGAAGGCGATTGCATCTGGCACGGAATGTTGATGACCTCGTTCGACAATTGGATCGAATTTGGCAGGAAATACCGCAAGAGACCATCCGGGAGCTTTATCGGTCTATGCCACGCCGTGTGGCAGCTTGTATCCAGGCTAGAGGCGGGTCAACACCTTATTGAACTTGTTACTGTAACTCTGCAATAAATTATTCAATTGTTCTGAAATTTTAATCATTTACTATTCTGTACATTGTCTTCCTATCCACCAATTTTCGTTTCAATCGGTCAACTCCTTCTTGGTGCGTCGATTTTTTTGTTATAGAGTGTATATATATATCCAGGGCAGTAAAAAAGGGCTTGTTTATTCACGGAAGTTTACCATCAAGAATAATTGATTAGCCTATTCAAGATGTGCTCCTTCAGACGTAAAGATTGTATTTTATAGTAAAATTTAAAACAATGTGAACGATTTTTTATTGTACCTAGGATTATCCAATACTAACATCCCATAAAAAAACTACGTCTCTTTCTCATGCTGCTCAGCTTGCAAAGAGACTGAGGTGTGTGATACTGGTCTTCGTGAAACTGTTCTACTATAAAGTGCTCAACAAAGTGCTTGATTTCGTGCGCGTGTAGTCGGGCTAACAAAGCGAGGGAGCCATCCCTTCTACAGATGATAAATAAATTAGAAACACCTACAAAATAAGGGTTAATATAATACCTTTATTTTTAGAGGCGATTCAATTGTTTCCGGTCCTTAAGATAAGGAGCCTTAATGTGTGTATCGCATTATATGAGACATTCCATCACAGGGACGGGAAAAGTAAGATAGAGGTAGGAAAAAAGTGAGATAGAGGTATAGAAATTCAGAATAAATATTAAAATATTATTCGTCAGAACATTTATCCCTCTCTTTTAATGATTATTTCCGTATTAAAAGAGGGGGCAAGAACAGTACGTTCGAGAAAAGTATGTTATGGTGCACAATCAGAAAGAATTTCATATTCAAAAAATTTTCATCGACTAGGGGACTAGTAGGGAGACTCTTTTAATGCACTGAAAATCCTTACAGAACCAGTGCCATAGTTCCCATCATAGCACATCATAGCACTTGGAAAAATTTTTAAAAGTTAGAATGAAATAATTCAAATAAACAGAATTTTTTAAAAGAATTAAGCTTCTTCATCAACACTGGTTGATAAAACTTTCCTTCAACGATAGTTCAAGTTGCCCAAAACGCAATGTACGCAACGCTCAGAAGAAAAAGTGATAAAAATTATTTTCTTTATTGATTTCGGAGTGAGAAAACTATGCGTAAAAGCCAATTAAAATTATTTTAATTTTCATATAACATTTTATTAGGAGAAATAATCATGTAATGATCCTCACATAAAAATTCAACACTGAATAGATTCTTGGTTGCGTTGTTGATTCTCAATTTATCATACTTAAAAGCTTGCTTATACGAGCACTTGTAAGCACTACTATTTAATGGCTGTTTAGGAAGTCTGATGCATGGCAACCCTATTTATTCCCTTTCTATTGTTTGATTCATGGAGAGATTTTAAGATCTGATCAACTTGGTGTTCACACCAGAAGTATGAAGTTGTGTTACGTAACATTTCTTAATGTTATTTTCTTAACATTTTTCCTACCAGGAGTGTCTGCTCGAAAATCAACATAGTTAAAATGAGTTCTCCTTTTTTCGCTTGTTAACTAAGCTGAATAAAGAGTAAAACGCAGATCGAAAAGTGAAAATTACGGAAAGTAAGTAGAAACATTTTTAATTTTCAAGCACTTTTTAAATAATTTGTAATTTGAATATGTTAAGTTTTTAGAGAAACAATCAAATACATTATCTATCAAATAAATAATACTAGAAGTTATAAATACTGGAGGGATTTGCAAATTATATGTTTTTGTTAATTATATTATGTAAATTATATATTATTATGTAAATTATATGTGCAAATTATATCGTTCTGAGTAGCATTGATGTAACGCGTGTCTCTTTTAGTAAAATTCTGTAGTATTGGTCATCTTACACATCTTCCGTAGTATTGATCATAAATATTGAACACGCGTGAAGATAAGTGTAAGCAAAATGATTTAGTACTTGTGCATTATTCAGAATTCGTAATCCCCTCTAGTTGCTGCAGATAGCTTTCGCAGCATAATATTGAACTCGTATGGAAATAATTATAAACAAAATGATTTATATTTTTTGATTGTACTTGTATATTATGCATAATTTGTAACCCCCACAAGCGGCTCCAGATAGCTTTTGCAACGTAATAATGAACACGTGGGGAAATAAGCATAAACGAAATGATTTAGATGTCATTTGGTTATTGTACTTGTGCATTATGCATAATTTGTAACCCCCACAAGCGGCTCTAGATAGATTTTACAACATAATATTGAACACGTGGGGAAATAAGTATAAACAAAATAATTTAGATATCTTTTGTTTATTGCGCTTGTATATTATGTAAGATTTGTAAGCCACTCTAGCTGCTCCAGATGGTTTTTGCAACCACATGCATATATCTGGTTTTTAGATCTCTGTGGTTGTTTTTCCTTTTTAATTTCATAACGCTATTTCGAAACATCCTGCATTATTACGTTTGAATCTTAAGGTTGATAACTAATTTTGTCACTTGAATGAATATGCTACTTGACAAAATCTTATTGTTATCTTTTCATTTTCTTATTTCGTAATAATTAAAATGAAAGAGCAAAGCCATATTTTAAGTGCTGAATTTATAAACAAAAATAACAAAAAAGTACAATATATTTAAACAGGAAGTATATATAAATGACTGGTTAATGAAGGATATTACCCAAGTTCAAAAATATAAGTAGAACATAAAATAGTTAAATTCAAGTATCTGGCTACATGGTGTGACCGTTGTTAAACATTATTTTAATTCTTGTGAAAGAATTTATAAACTCCTGAATAATCACCAACTCTGATGTTTTAAATTAACCATAGCACGATGACTTAAAATTGCTATACTTCAGTTGAAAGATGTAAAGAGGAGATGGGTACCGTACCGATGGGACTTGTAAATTACTCCCAGTCTTCAGCTTTTGTTTGAGAATTATGGATCTTATAGATGACTTTTAACCCCGTCAGAATTTTGACGGATTCCACTAAGTTCACTTGAACATTTAAAGAGATTATTTTACACTAGAAGCACCGGTCATTTCGATCATTTTTTGCCCTTTCTTATGTTATTTTTGAGGATACACGTGAGCTTCGAAGCTCATATTTGTTTACTTTTCTTAAAATGTTTTTAAGTATACTATATCAAAATTTCATGATTTTCTGTTCGTTAGTAAAATAAAAAATTATGAAAATACCTAAAACAATCAAAAGGGGCCATTTTGACCCCCATAAAAAATGATAATTTTTGAAGTTTTATGTCTGTTTTTGATTTTGTTAGAACTGCAAATATTCTGAAGATGAATTGTAGAACAGAAATTAGAATCCACTGTGTTAAAAACTGTCAGGAACAACAGTTTTCATTACATTATATGGTATCTTGAATTCGATTACCGAAGTAGCTTAGTTTAAATTTTTTAAAATTCTCATTTCGTTATTGCTTTTAATCGAAACCATAAGCGATTATATTTGTTATAATCCTGGACAAGATAGTATTGTAGGGGAACAGTTATTGTCATGTAATTACTAATCAAAATTTATTGTGTGATATTCAAGCCACATAACTTGATTTCAACTGACATAAAGTTCAAAAAAGAATTTTTTTGATTGGTTACTGCTTTTATTTCTTCCAGTTGAAAAACTGGCAAGTAATATACGACCTTGGAAAAGTATAGTGCTCTAACTATGATGGAACCACACCTAAACTCCAATTACCGCGGAATTACTGTCCTTTACCACAGTAAAACTTGCAGATGAATTTTTTTCATAAAGAAAAATTCTCAATCCAGGGATACTACTGTTGAAAATGTTATTCTAATTTCAGTGTCATTTCGTTGCCTTAGCATTCATCTTTTGCACTTTAAATTGAAAACTAAGTACTTACTATATAGGTACCAAAGAAATCATAATTTGGAATAGTATTCATCCGAAAGGGTTTGCACACGATAGCACAGAGTAGAAGCCAAGCACTGTCACTTACTACAATAGTACGAAATGTGACGTAGGCTTAGCAGACTAGACGCTAATAAATAATTTTACAAGAGGTGAAAATTGCAGGTGTTTTGCATTGTTTTACAATATTCGTGATATTGTTCTGCTAAGTGCTCGAATACTTCACCAACCCAATTACTTATTGCAGATTAATTCTTGCGTTCGTTGAATGACTACAAATTAGTATTTTGCGCATTAGATTGATAAAATCCTAAAGTATAAGAAAACAAAGTATAAGAAACAGTCCCTAAAATATAAGAAACATGCCCCTAACATCGTAAGGCATAAAATTCAGACCCTAAAGTATAAGAAACACCTCCCTAACATCGCAAGGCATAAAATTCAGACCCTAAAATATAAGAAACACCTTCCTAACATCGCAAGGCATAAAATTCAGACCCTAAAATATAAGAAACATCGCCCTACCATTGCAAGGCATAAAATTCTGTCCCTAAAATATAAGAAACATGCCCCTAACATCGCAAGGCATAAAATTCAGTCCCTAAAATATAAGAAACATGCCCCTAACATCGCAAGGCATAAATTTCAGAACCTAAATTATAAGAATCATCGCCTTAACATCGCAAGGCACAGGATGAAACGAATATGAGAAATGCTAGAAAATAATTTGCGATGTTTTGTTCTCACTTTCATGCCATGCGGATATACTAAAGAGGCCTACGCAAATCCTAATTAGTGATGGAACTTAACATTTTAAAACATGTTGTGTGCTAATGCATATTATTTATACTCATGTCGTTTGTTTTCAGTTATTCATCCTTATGCAATTAAGCGGAGACTAGAAACAACAAGTATCAGTTTAAATGAGAAAATTTAACATTAGTTTCATATATAATGATTTGGTTCCGTTAAATTTTATACGTATAAGCGGATTATTTGATTATCCGATATGCAATTAAGGGGAGACGACTATAATTCTTTTTATTCGAAAAAATCGGAAAATTAAAATAAACATTGGAAAAAATTAAATTAGCACTTTTTTTTCGAAAATGAGAAAAATTTGTGTTGAGATCTTTTATTGACGATATATTGACTTTCCTGAACATGCTGGCATCGATTCATACTCTTATTATTATGAATTTTATTGGTCCCTGTAATAAATTCTATTTATTCATAATTGATTAAGAAAACCATACGTGTTTATTTTTTTTAGACATTCATATTACTCGTAATTATGATGAATTCTTCAGTATTGTTGATGGGAAACTTTGCAGCTTCACCCCTTTCATAGTGATTCATCTTATTCCCTAATTGCACGCTGGTTTATTGTGCCTCTAAAATTCTTTCTAATTGTATTTTCTTTGTTAAGGTACTCTTTTACGTTAAAGATATAGCTGCTGACTGGCGAAACACTGAATGTTTGAACATTTTTACTGTTAAAATAGGTATCGAACTGCAATTTTTACAAAACTGTAATGTTTCATTATTTTGTGCAATATAATACATTTCAATTTATAAACTTACAGCATATACTTATATGCCATATAATTTGTATTGTAAACCTACATCTTTATGTATGTATAACCTCATGTATAACCTTATCGTATGTTTAAGGATTTGAATTTCTGGCTTGTTTCTTGAATATAACTTACCGCATTTTTTTAAAATAATCGTTATGTTTAACTTTGTGATAAATGTCTTTAAAATTTCTCACATACATTTATGGTATAATTGAAGTAATAGTTACATCATATGAGAGAATTGCTTTCAAATAATAATTTCATTTTTACTCTTCCGTGAAAAAATTAAAAACATTTTTACATGATAATTTTGAAGTCTTTCGTATAAGACAGCTTATGAAAACAATCCAGTTTAAGGTATCTCCAAAATTTAAAAACAAATATAGGAGAAATGTATATATAGAGAGAAGGAGTAAATAATAATTTTTATACTATTTACAAATATTTCAAAAGAGAAGGTAGAATACTTTTCCTTGTCTTTTTTTTTCTTCATTTTTTTTGCTCCAATGAAAATGGGTTTCTTTTCAGTTATCATTCTTAATCTCAAAAATTCATGAGTTGTGGACAAGAATTTTTCTTTCTATTTATGTTTCGAATGTACTTAGAGAAGAAACATAAGAAAAGTTTTGTGATAAAATAAAGCTGAATCTTTTTCTTTAGACAAATCTACTCTTTTTTAATGAAGAAACATATACTATATTTCAGAAGAAAATTTAAAATCAGAATAATGAAAAGAATTAAATTTAGCATGGTGGTGCTAATAAAGAGTTTCTTAAACAAGTGTTTGGAATATAATAACTTATTTTAACCCTTAAAATAATTGAAAAAAATTATTTTAATTATAACAGCATAACTTTTTTAGAATCAACCTTTCTGAACTAAAAAAATATTCGTCTGAAGTGAGTATTTAATATAAAATATGTAGCCTTAACCAAATTAATAAGTTACGAATAATAAAATAATCACACGCAAATTGTAAGAAATGTGAAGAAAAAAACAAACAAAACATATAGAGTAAAATCTGGATTAACAACTTAAGTGGATAGCGGGACGATCACGGACAAACTTATTGCAAGGATAATCTTCAAAATGGCGCTTTTTCGGAATCTGTAGCTATTTTAACCCTTTCCTTCTCGCTCCCGTGAAAATGACGGGGTCAGGTTTCGCCCTCTATTTCTCGCTCCCGTGATACTGACGGGCTGGATTGTTCAGTAGTAACGCACCAATGAGAATAAAACTAATTCATTTCTTTTGACCGGAAAACATTTTATTTCTCATTTTACGCACCTGATGTCAGTACCAGGATATTTTTAAGGTAATTGTAGATAGTTAGTTTATTTTAAACTAGATGCCAGCACTAATCAAATACGAAATACAAATACAAGAGCCAAAAAAATAGGCACTTTTATGACCGTTTTGTTGAAAATTAACCGATCGTTAAGGGGTTAATGAACTTAATTTTGACAATGCAAAAAATATAGATTTATCAAATACGTGCATAAAAAAATATGGCAGCAATATATCCGGTCGAAATGACGTGCGAAATAGTTTCAAGTACATGAAAGAGAACATTCTGTGAAATAGACTCTACAATTGACAAAATAAGACAGAACTAAATCTATGGCAATCAAAATATCATGGACCAGAAACCACAGCAGACAAAATATCGTGGAACTGAATCGAAATTAGACAAAACATCTTAGATTGGCCAAAATATAGTAGAATAGTATCTCACTCAGACAAAATATCATAAAGCAGATTATTATGTGAACTAAATGCTAAAAGATTTTGTTTTAAAAAAATGAATTTATTATGGCATTTCTTGGAGTTTTCAAGATTTCCGCTAGAAAAAATAAGTAAAAGAAAAGCGAGGCGAAAACACCACCATCAGATTATAAGAAATTTACAGTATTTGCGAATATTACATTATTTAAAGATTAAAATTTGTGGGCTAAAAATACAGATATTAACTTAATTTTTTTTGTATTTAATTATTTTTAAAGTACAAAGTTTCAATATTTAAAATTTGAATTAATTTAAATATACCTCATAATCTCTTAACTTATAAGAAAAGAAAAACGTCGAATGATATATAAGATAATTAAAAAGCACACAAAATATTCAATCAGAATAAGAATTAAAATCACCATCTTTTAAATTTTTTTTAAACAATTTTTAATTATTATAATATAGTTATTGACATATTTTCTTCCTTTTTTAAGGTGCAACATCTCTGTAAAAAATATATACTCTAATTTCATGAAACTTTCTTCGTTTTTGACGAAACCGCTTC
The DNA here is from genome assembly GCF_043381705.1 of Parasteatoda tepidariorum. NCBI lineage: Eukaryota > Metazoa > Arthropoda > Arachnida > Araneae > Theridiidae > Parasteatoda > Parasteatoda tepidariorum. Next base: position 71,498,536 of record NC_092214.1, on the reverse strand, counting down.
CGGGTATATGCTTCGAGTAAACATTTTGTCAAAGTGACGAAATAACTATCGTCGCTTTTTCAAGGAAACGAGTTTCATCAATAGTAAACAAATTTATCGTCATTTTTTTCTTCAAAAAAATTGTAGTTTCTAACGTATCTAACTTTTCTAATGATCCCTTTATCAATATCATCTTAACAACATAAGAGAAACAGATAATAGAGCAGACAGATGCGGGATTCGATCCCCGGATCTTCCTGGTACAAGACCAGCTCTTCGACTTCCATATAGAACTGTCGGCTTATTTTGTAACTTTATTTTCGATCGCCTAGTCTTCATTCTAATTTCCATAATGTACAGTCTCCCTCATTGCACTATGATGGGATTCCGAGATGAGGAAACATTTTCGTCATATTTTCAAGAGGTCCCGTTTCGTCGCAAATAACGTGTTTTTGAGACGGAATTATTCTCAAAATTAACGAAATACAGTTCAAGCACTGTTGAATCGTCAAAACTGAGAGTTTTATTTCTGAAAGGGATCATAAAAAATTCCGAAAAATAGAAGCCTTTAAAAATAGATAATTGAAATGTGGGACAGTTCTTTGTTTTCAATTAAAATTTTAGTTGTTTCGCATTAGAAATCTTATTTTGCATTCAAGTAATATTTTTTCTAGTCTTGAATTTACAATAAGTTCAGCAAAAAATCATTTCAATGGAATCCACCACTTTATAATATTTTGATGACTACTTTAACTCTACGAGGGTAGTTTAAATTATAACAAAAAAAGTAATATAATATAGTTATAAAGTAATATAACAGTAGTATAGTAGTTCTAGTGAACAATTATGACAAACTCAATGAAATTTTCATTAAGTTCAATTGTTTTCAATTAAAGTTTTTGCTGTTTTGCATTAGACAAAATATTTACACCGAATTCCTTTTCAAAAACATATAATGAGGTAAGTTGTAATATGTTATAAATAGTTTCTTTTTTCCCTTTAAATTATTGAAACTAAGGGCTTATACAGTATACAAAAAAGACTTGATTAATGAAAAATATTTTGTGGTATAAAAGAACAGCTTGATTAATTGAGGAATTCTGAGGTTTATTTTGATACAAGTACAAAAACACTAAAGTATCTTAGTCCAGACAAAAACAATTTTTCCTACTTTCTTTTTCTATTACTTAGAAAAATAGTGCGCTAGTAAGAAAGGTGAGATCTTATTCTTTCCTGTAAGCTCGATTGGCTTAAAATATTTTATATTTTATTTAAAAATAATAATTGATTAAAAAATGATAAGTTTATTTTCAAACATAAAAATGTCAGGAATTACTCCAAATAACAAGCTTTTTTGACTTTTATAAAGCGATTTCATAAGACTATAATGCAGTGAATTTTTTATTTTTAATATTTCTGGCGTTCAAAAGTATTGGTTATCTTTTTTTATTAACATTCATGTGTCACTAGTTTAATAAAAACTATCATCTCTACGTTCTAAGACAAAAATAATTTTCATTTTATTTTGCTTTCTAAAACTTTCACTCGTAAGGCAAATGTTACATTTCCAAGAAAATAGGTTTGATAAGTTTGCTTTTGTAATTAATTAACATAATTTAGGCATGAGTAAGTTAAATTTTTTTTTATCAGAAACTATCCCTTATGTGGTTTTCCTTAATGTATTGTGCGCTGTTCAAATTTGGTCTTTGTGTCAAATACTCGTGACAAGAGAACGCAAATTTTTCAAAATCTTTGCACATTTTGATAAATATACTTCTAATTAAAAATGATTGCTTCGTATACTATTAGAAATTTCTCAGAAAAATTGTTAAATAAAAATTTATTTAATGTTCATTTCACCATATTCAAACAAATATTAAATAAGATGGTAATCAAACTGTTAACTGTGAGAAGAACCGTTTATTAACTGCTTTTACCTAATACGGTTAAACAACCAGAATTGTATCGTACCAATTAGACCCTCTTATTGAAGTAACTTAGTTCCTTGTGCAGATAAGTACATGTTATAGCCAATAGAGCTAATTTGTCAGTCTCATGACTGACAAAACGGGGACCAAGTCCCAGTGTTGACACCACAATATTGCCTCCATTCCCTTCCACACATGAAGAGTTTCCGGTGTCCTGCAGTCCCCAATTTGTGACCCTGGACAGTTATAATACGATACTCTCATTCCAGCATAGATTCTTACAGGACAAAATTTACATCAATGCTTTGCTAAGTTGGTCTGTAGAAACATTGTTGAAAAATTATAAAGGCAAAATTAGAGGACATTCTGAACCACATTTTACTCTGCTCGGAGACTGCGAACACTATTGCTGGTGTCTTGTGATTTTATCTACCATCATTCTAAACTTCTCTAGGTTTTAACTTGTATTGTTTTTATCAATTTTTAATTTAAAAAGTATTGTTTTTATCAATTTTTAACTGATTGTTTTGATTCTTAACTTGTTCTCCTTTTTAACCTTTTTATCGAATTTTAACTTCTAATATTTTATTACTGTTTTGCATGCTTCTGTAAAGTTTTAACATTTATTGGTTTTGGGGTGATTTTGTTTTTAAACCTTTTTGCTACTTTACTATTTTAATTGGTTTACACTTGTTTTATAGAATTGTATTGAACATTATTTTAAATATTCTGATTTTTATACTCACTGTTGATGTAAGTTTTAGAGATTTACGTATTTTTAATGTATGCTTTGTGTATGTATCTACTCTCGTATGCCCTAAAGTAGGGAGGGGCGAGATACAAATAAACTCATTCCAGAACCATAGGCATGAACCATAGAACTGCTAAAGTATGTCTAGGTAAGTTTTTGATTGTTTTGAAACTATGCTAGTTGTAAATTGTTAAAAAATCGTATAGTTTTGGATGCACGGTTTCTTAAACGTACTAGTTGTAAACTGTTTCAAAACCGCAAAGGTAAAAAATGATTTTCATCGTAAACTTTACGGTTAATTGGATGGACAGACTGTTGCCGGTTGCTTTACTCTAAATTTAGAATGAAAATTTTAACAGTCAGCGTTCATTATTACATTATGGCGAGCATTTCAGTAATAATTTAAACATTAATTTAAACTTTATTTTTGTGTTTTAATTATTAGGATTATGTAATAAAATTAAGAAGGAAATAAAATTTTTATGCAATTAGTATATTATTAAAAATACACACATCGGAGTCAATAATGGAATTTTGTTTTAAATAAGAATAAAATATTACAAGTGGCAAGGCATTGACGATTAGGGTGATTAAATGACAAATGCAATAAAAAAAACTAAAAATACCCCAGCTGTAATTAAAATGACGATTTTTTTGTTTCCGTCTTGAAAGAATCCTGAAGACCGTGAGTTTTTTAATAATTTAAAAAAATAATGCAATTAATCATCTTTTTTACTGTAGGGGAAAAAAAGTTTTTATCACAAATACAACGTTAGATAAGGCTTAGAATTATTTTTCACCATATTAAACTTCAAGTAATGCTGATAATTTAGTAGCTGCTTTCCCTATGATCATTTCATATTTTTCGGACTTCAAAGCAATATTTCCTAAAACCCAATAAATATAACCGCTAAAAATTTGTACTACATAGATTTGCGTTACTTTAGTTTAATTGTGATGGGTTTAGTTATTGTTTTATAATAGAGTTCGCTGTTTGTGATTTTATTTGGCCAGTATATCTTTATAATTAGTCTGAGGATTTAAGTTTGGAAAGTATCTAGTTTGTTTTCTTATTGCGTTTCGGGTTTGCTGCCGTATACGAGCACATATTAAACTGCAGCATTAAAAATTTATTACTTGAATCTAGTATTTTAGTCAAATGATTTCCGAATTCTTTGAAGTTTTCTGAATGCATATTGTGCATTTTTATTTTTTTGTTGAGATGTCTTTATTTGCACCTCCTTCAGTAGTTATGCCTATTCTATCACTTACGTTGTTTATTAAATTCTATTTCCATTTATGAATATGACATAATTTTACTGCTATAGCATTTTGGTATTTTTTTGTAATTCAACGTTTTTCGTATTTTCTTATAGTAGATTTGTTTTGGCTTTCTTGCCCTCCGAACCAAAAAAATAATATTGAAACATGATATTTTCAGTTAAATCAAGAATTAAAACCATCAATTTATCAAAAAGTTTTATAATTATTTTAAAATTTGCAGATGTTTTTTGTATAATCTTTCCATCACCCAACAGCATAGAAAAACTAAAACAATGCATGCATTAAAGATAAAAACCAAAACTATACCCGAGACAGACAAAATGCAAAATGTAATCGTGAGGAATATAATTTCAAAACTGTTTAGACATTAAGAAATTGAAAAAAAAATGAAAGTATGAATTTTACTAGTACCAAAACTAAATGAAAGTACCGAAATCATACCAAGACAAAATGCAAAATGTAATCGTGAAGTATATAATTTCAGAAATGCTTGGATACTAAAAAAATAAAAATAAAAAAATAATTCGTATGAAAGTAAGAATTTTTTTTCAAAAAAAAACTAAAAGTAAGTTATTATTAATTCTTGAGGTTTTCAACTATATCAAAAATTAGAAATTTAAATTTTTTGAAATTTTAAAGCATTAAAACAGATTTGTTGAATATTTACAATGAAAACCTTTTTTTAAAAAAATCCGATTCAAAATATATGTGAATATTAATAAAATAGTCATTACATAATATTCAATAAAATTGTATTTTGAATAATAAATATGGAATGAATTAAAAATATCTATATAAACATTCAAGTAGATGCGAAATATCTTTAATGAAATTATTTCAAGAACTTTCCTTAAACTAACTAAATATAGTGTCAAACAGAATTACTTTTAAATACAAAAATTCAAACCCTCTCTTTAAGCTCGTAATGGTTCAAGAATATTTGAAATTAATTTCAGAGCCAGGCAGCTTGAAATTCTGAAATCTGGCATCTAAGCTTTTAAAATACCTTTGGTCACTGTTAAACATGTCAAATTTAATCATAGGAAAGCATTAGAAGTACTAATGATTTTTCAAAGCATTAAAAATGCGCCCGCTTTGCTTTTCATTTTCGATGTTGTTTAAAGATTCGTGCCAGTTTTAATTTTCCTTAAAACACTTCTTGTAATGAAAAAGGCGCGTTTAAACTTTTTATCGGTAATGCGTGTTAAATTTAATTTAATTTAGTGTTGTTGGATTCATACTTCTTCGAAAATCGAATATTTCTTCTAACAATGTTTTTTAAAAAATGCCTTCTCATGTCAACACTGTCATTAAAATTATCTTAAAAAAGTATAAAGTCAGTTATAAAAAAATACAGATTTTTTATGAAACTAATCTTGGTTTAAGCTAATAATAGATAATTTGTTATAAAGTAAACCGCAATTTTTTAAAGAGACATTTAGTCGAAAGTTTTTTATACTTTATTTGGACGCATTTAATCAATCTTAATGTAAAACAAATACACAGGTTACTTTATTAAAAACTTATTAACTTCAAAAAATATACAAAGTGGAAATAAACAATCGACATGTTTCAAACAATGAGGAATAGGTGCCAATTTTTAAGATTTGCCAGACCAAATGGGCACCTATTTCTTAGCTATTGAAACATGTCGACTGTTATTTCCAATTTGCATATTTTTAAAGGGAATGATTAATTTGATTAGACGATTTTTTACGCATCAGTTTCTTGGGATTATTTATTGAATACACAGGTTGTTTTTTAACAATCAGGGCCTGTCTAATAAAAAAAAATGCTAAAAAGCATTCTTCCGGTTATTAAGACGAAATATACGGTATTTAAACCATTCATTTGACAAATTTTTTGCTTATATGATAACAGTTTGCCGGAAATTCAATTTTCAAAATTATGAATCTTGTAACTAATTATTGACTAATCAACACTGAAGTGAATGAAACATTTAGTTAATCAAACACTGTTCTGGTGCTTTTAAACATAAACTCGTTAGGATGCATTTTATTGTTTTGATTCAAAACAATATTATTTATATGAAATTCATTATTGAACCAGAATTAATTACCAAGAAAAAGCATTTGAAAGACCAAATTACCCGTTATTTTTCCACTCACAGGAAATCAGTTTTCTTCGGGTTATTATTTTGGAAATGATTTATACTCCCAGGATAACCTTTAACCGTAATACCGGTACCATGAACCATATTATCAAGCAAATTTTCTTTAACTTCAATGAGATAATAATTAAAACTTGGTTCATCGTTCCAATTAAACCACAGAATCATGTCATCAAGTTATAGAATAACCGAATTTGCACGATTCTTTGAACAAGGCACAAGATTATAGTTACAGCAAATTTGAACGACATCACAGTTCGAATAGTATATATGGAATACAAATTCTAGAAATTTGCTCATTTTTAAGACTATCAAAAAGGTAAAGGATGATTTTAAAGAAAACAAAAGTTGCAAATAATTTTCAATTTTGTTGTTACTAATTTCAATTATTTTTATTAGTTTTAAATATACTGTTTATAGCGAAAGTATAATTAATAATTACACATTTAATATTTAAAAATACCAGTTCTTTAAGCCCCTACTAACTATTCCAATTAATCTAAAAATATTAAAAAAAAAGTTCAACCTAAGATTTTGATTTAATAGCTACCTTAATTTATTTAATGATAACATTTTTGTTTCCGAAATTCAGTCAGATAAATTGAAGTATGTAAGATGTTGGAATTAATCCTCGAACTTAAAGATTCTTAATAAGGTAAGGGCGAATATTCAAATTAGGCAGCCTCATTTACAAGCAACTAATCTCTTTATGGACAATTTTAACGACAATATGATAGAATATTCATTGCTTCCAAATTTTAATCAGCCAGAATGTCTTTGCTTTCCTTTATTAAATAGTAAGCAAATTATTTCGAAAATTTTCCTTATTGGAACACTAAATTATGATAAAGTTTTCCCACTATTAAAAAAAATTTTTTTTTCGCTAACTATTAATTTCACTTTATTTTTAGACTTGAGTTAAATTTCCTTTTCAGTTATTTTTAACGATAGATTTGCAATTTATGTCTATTTAAAGTTCTGTGAAAAAGTTTAAAAGCAATTTAGGTGTAATTTTAGAAAAAGAAATTCTTTCTTAACATTTACTTTAATATATTCAACAGTACGCACAGTTTAAAATCTCTGAAAATGAAATATTTAGAGCTTTCATTGCATTGTCTCAAAAACAAGGTTACCCCCCCCCCCCNCCCCAAAAAAAACCCGTCGATTTGAAAAAGCAAGCAAAGATAAATTAAAAACTTAAGAAGATAGAAATATACGAGTCTGTTGCATTCTTTTTTTAATAATCAGATAATTTTTTCCCCACTAAACATCAAAACGAGTTACGAACTTCATCGACAAGCGGCGCAGCTAAATGAAAAAACTAAAAAAAATGTTTTTTCAAAGTAGACAATGTGATGCAGTTTGAAGAAAAAATTCGTAGATTTATGAGTAAATATTCGAGTTGGGGCCGGTGGTGTAGTATGAACAGAAAACATAGCTATATAGTTCTTTAAAAAGTAATGCCATCTGTTGACGTACTTAGCAACCAATTTTGAAATTCGTTGAGTTTAAACTAAGTTTTCTAAGCAAAACACAGCAAACCAAGCGTTTCTATTGCTCTTCCTTTTTCTTTAATAGATTTTTCAATTCGCCGGTCATTTTTTGAACTCTTTATATAAACAAAATAACAAAAAGTAAACATTAACAGTGCTTTTTCTTTAACTTTTTATTACTTGCAGAAAAGCATGCATGCATATATATATATATACATATATATNTTAAATTTTAAATTTGTTTTGCTCCTAAAGCTACAGATTTTTAAAAATGACACTTTAGCCTATTTTTTTGTATAAATATGCAAGTTTAAAAACGTTATATATAATTGGGGTTTAAGTAAATGTTACGGCAATGAAACGGCACATTACACTGCATAGAAACCCTTGCCTGAAATGTCCGCGTATGTGTGTAGGGGCATTTTTTCTATTGTGACCTGTTTAGAAGCATACGAACTGATGGTTTATTATAAGTGCCCCCAGTAGCGTATGACGACATTTCCAGACATGAGTGGCTATGCAACTTTAATCCTGATAATGCACCCTAACTCTCGTAGAAGTCAGTCGCAACATTTTGGTGACCCCGTGTTATATATAACGTTTATAAACTAGCACATTTCGATAAAAAATAGACTAAAAATGTCAGGCAAGAAACTGTAGCTTGAGAGAAACCAATTACAGATTTGAAATCATTGACGTCAAATTATTTCAAGATCCATTAAAAAATGTCATATAATAAAAATAAATCTCGAATTTTATTTGCGACAATAGAGATTAGACATTATGCATTTAATTTTAAATTTCTTTGAACCGCAGCTTTTAATATGAGATGAGCTAAAATTGCTGTACCGCAGTTTCGAAATTTACAGGCAACTTAAACAGAAGGAAATGGAGAAGATCAACATTAAAATAGCGAGTGAAGCTCCATGACTTTCTATGAATACGATTTCAAATTTCAAACGCTATCTTTGATGGCATTAATATTCTATATTGTGCTGAGATATCCATAACCTTAAATTAATAGATGAGGAGGGGACTTTGCAAGTTTGATCTAAACATCTGTATGTTCATATATAAGTAGGGTTTATTTCGCTTCATGAGCGTAGTACTGAGAACTGATCATATATCTATTGAAATCATTAGCGTCTAAGGGTATTTGATTTTAAGATATTTGGAATTTAGAACCTTTGTGATGTTTATACGATAGAATAAATATTTTTCAGTAGTTGATTAGTGGAAACAATAAAAGGCATATGTTTTTATTATTTTATTTAACCTATATTATGCAATATTATTATTATTTAATATAATATAATATAATATAATATAATATATATATAATATAATATACACATCATAGCCGCAGCGTTCGGGAAAAGAAAATGTGATCGACTGTGGTTATGGTTAGTTATATAGCAATGTTTTATCCTCACAGCTTTCAGATTGCTCCCACTGGAGCATTTCTGTGACATTTTTCAGATTAAGGATTAACCACATACTCAAAACACTGTTCTTTTTTAACAAACAAAATATTGCTTTGTGAAAATATCATTGAAAAGTACCTAGTCGGATGTCTAAATAAATTAAATATCTAACTAATTTGGGTGTTAAAGCAGCCCAATTTACAATAAAGTCAGATAATGTGCTTAAGAAGATTGAAGTATAGTTGCATAAAAGTTTAACCGATATTTCGGTATATTGACAAAGTTGTAATTTTTGACAGTTTATAATAACTGTACAATAAGTGTTTTCCTGCTGTGTAAAATTTTTTTGCAATAAAAAAATTAAAAAAGAAAAAGAAATGCTTTCAAAATGTATCGTTAAACAATACAATATTAAAAGAAGACTGAGCTAAATACTAAAATAATATTAAAATTAATCTTTAAATACTTAAAAAAATTATTCTATAGAATTTTTGTTCGAAGCTAAGGAAGAAATTAAAACAGATCATGGAAATGGTTGACCACACCATATGTCAGAATTGTGTCAAACTCTACCCAATTATATGTCTTATTAAATTATGCATCTAGAAAATATGCTAAGGGGAAGTATTTTACAACAATGATGAATTTTATTTTCTCATAGTGAACAGATATTTATACTAAACTGTAGTTGCAGTTAGTATGAGCACCATTGCGGTGAAAAAAATTTGTAATTCTTAAATAGCGTTGAATCGACTTATAATAATTTCTTTCCCGTTCTGAGAAAATAATACTCTTGCATTGAGTCAGAAAAAAAGTATATCGTTAAAAATTAAACCAAAAACTTTGACTTGCATATTATAAATTCTCTTTTGTCTGAAAGAGATTTATTCAAAGAAAAAGAAGAATTAAATATCGTTTAAAGAATAAAAGAGGATTTAAAAATAAGAGATCAAAAGAAGGATTAAAGAAACAAACCTCTCCAAAGTTTCCGGGCAACTTCAGCGGGAAATATCAGATGGAGCAAATCTACATTCTTCTGTCGTTCTTCTTCTACTGCTTGACTTGCTTCTTGAATTGAATTCTTAAGCTTATCCATTCTCTTTTTCAATCCATCTTGCGCTTTAGTTTGTTCTTCTACTAGCATTATGTCTCGAGTGGCATCATGCACTGGGATGTCAGAAATATAAAGTCCTTTTCCCACTAGTCCCGACAATCCCTTGACAACAGGTGAACCTAAGAAAAGTAAAGAATTGGATTCCGGACATAACACCATCTGGCCCTTTATATTCATTCCCTGAAAATGAAACAAATAAATAAACACTCAGAAATGCAGTATGAATATATAATTACTTACATATATTAACATTTCAGATGTGAATACTTATTTTCGCTAGGGTACAATTTTATTATTATTATTATTTTTTAGTTGATTTTGATTCGAACTTCAGTCACTCAATTTACACTTGCAGGGAATTGACCCGAAGTATCATTCGCAAATCAAGCTGTATTTTTTATGCACTTAGTTATTTAGACGCAAAAATAATATGCATGTAAAATTTTGTCCATTTCATTTCGATTGTGGAGTATTATTATTATTTTTCATGCATGTTATTTGTTATGCATGTGAAATTTTGTCCTTTTCATTTCGATTGTGGAGTATTATTATTATTTCTCTTTACAACTGGTGAACAGTTGACCCAGTTTACGACTATCAATGTTCAACTTCGTAGCCTCGTAATTTTTAACCCAGCCCAAGAGAAAAGGGAACTCCTGGATCAAGCATTTAGGACAAGCTACCCTTCTTGGAGGGCTTTTTAATGTAACTAACCAGCATTTGCGTTAGATAGTAAGGGAAACCACAAAAACCTCGTACGGTTAGCCCGACTTTAAGGTGATTCCAACTCCTGATCAGTCTACCAATTATGATATTTATGTTAGTACTGTAGCCAATGCAAGCTGAGAGCATAATTCGTATCAACCAGCCACAGTTGGGATTCGAACCTGGGGCACCTCATTGGAAGGTGAACGCTCTGTCCCTTGAGCCACCACGGTTTTAGGAAATAAAGGTTTATGCAGAAAGGAACTAAATTAGCGATAATGAATAACAATTAGAAAAGCCCCTTTTGAGATACTTAAAAATTCTTTGTAATAAAATGTTTACTTAAATATAAATTAAAGGAGTGATTTAAATACAAACGAGTGATTTCTGGTTTTAAGCTCTAATCCGGCTATTAAAATGTAAAACTTAAGATCATAATTCAGAGTTATGCAGGAGCTTTTGGAATTTATTCCAAGAAAGAAAGAATTTCTATTCTAGTTATTAAATTTAATCTTTAAGCTCTAGCTTTTATAAATGCAAAGATTTAAGTCTTAGATTAAAATGAAAATCTCTTGACTTAATGTAACCTTCCAAGCCAACATAGCAATTCGTTTGTGGGACGAAGGTGACTTACTTTAAATAAAAATTGAATTTTTTAAATTAACTTGACAATTACTTCGAAATAGTCAGAATAAATTTTATATAATAGTTATAACAAAAACTACTTAAAAAATCACCCCATTCTTTATCAGTTATTTATACTAAAAAAGTTAAACTCCTTTTTGTAATTATTTCGGGTACATCGTTTTCTATTCTGCAGCAACAAATAAATTATGTATAATTAGTTAATTGCTTGACACCCTAAATTAGCACTGCAAAGTGCATCTAAAAGTACTGCAGCATTCCCAGCACATGCGATATTTAAGATTTAAAAAACAAATCAAATAAGAATGAAGCGTTCAAATGCGAGATTCTCTGACCTAAATTTGATGAAGAAACTAAGCAGGTCAAAGTTAAACCTCTGTACGTCTTCTGCATATTAATAACTTTAGTTAACGAGTCCGAGCATTGACGCAAATCAAAACTTGTGTATTAAAGTAAATAATGTTCAACTAAATAATGTGATTTCCAAAGAATTTTTTAAAAACAAAATATTTCTTATGACTGAAAATTTGGTGAGAATAAAATTCCTATATTAACAGTTTTTGAGCATTTGGGCTACTTATTATTTTTATATCTATCATATTTCTAAATATCTGTGAAACTACTCATTTCTATTAGGAGTACGCTAAATCTGACAGAGATATACAGTCCTTCAAGTTCTCATAACAAATCAATAGCTCTGGGGTACTGAATCGGAGTTTAATCACGCGCTGGTTCTGGTTACAATTATGAACTGCTGATGTATGGATGGTGCGTGAATGTGTTTTCTCTAAAAAACGGGCTGTCACGTATGTATGTGAGAGAAGTTAAATTCTTGATCATAGATGGCGCCACTGGAAAGCAAGGAGGGCACCCATCTGCCTTAAAGTAGGCTTTTCCGTATTGACATTTGACATGAGACAATAATGTCAGCACTGTGGGCATGTTGGCCCAGAGCGAAATACAAATTCCGCACTGGGCTAACACCGACCACAGTGCTGACTTAAAATATCCTCACTGCAAGCCGGATTATGGATTAAAGACCCCTCACCGTCAGACTAACCATGGGGAGCTTTCGGGGTTTTCTTCTCCATGTAACGCAAATGTGGGTAAATTTCTATCAAAAACTCCTCCGCGAAGGCGAAATATTTTTCGATATTTAATCCTGGAGTACCCTTGTCTTCTGGATTGGGTTCAAAAGTACAAGGCTACGGAGTTGATCATTGGTAGTCGTAAGCTTAAAATTGTGCCAACTGTTCAACAACGGTTAAAAAAAAACTTCTTAAATGAAATAGATTACTTTTCTTGCAGTTAAAAATCATTTTTATCTGAAGATAAATTCATTAAAAATAATTTAATGTTACTATTTATTAATATTTATTTTAAGATTGACCCAAAAAATTTTGAATTAAAAGGTTTGATAATTTTTTAATAGACAACTACCTAGTTTCAAATGCTAAAATCTAAAACTGGAAATAAAATTTCACTGGATCTACCTCTTCATAATAACTTACATTAACAATTTAGTTTTTTTTCACACTTTTCTCTAAAACGTTTTACATTAACCATTTTATTTTATCACGTTAAAGTGTTTTATATTCAATATTTTGATTTTTCATTCCTTTTTAATAACTATGCATTTATATTTTTTTTTACCTTTAAAAAGGTAAAGTGTTTTTTTTTAACATTAGATATTTCGTTTTTGGGCTTCTAATTGATTAATTTGGGCTTTTAATTAAGGTAAGTAAGCTTTAAATTAACTTACAACAATTCCGCTTTGATCATCAATTTCATTTCTTTTTACTGTGTTTACATAAACCATTCTGCTTTTTTACTTTATTTAAAAAAGTTCAGAAATTAGTTATTTCTGTATTTTTAATTCTCGTAAGATGGTTCCACATAACCGTCATGTTTCTCATTTCGTATTTAACGTTTTTCATTAGCCCTTTTTTTTTCACTTCTCTTTAAAAAAATTACGTTAGTCTTTCTGTTTTTTCACTTCTGGTTAAAAAAAGTTTTACGCTACATTTTGTTTCCATTTATTTAAAAAAAATATTATATTAATCATTTTGATTTGACGCACATCTTCAAATTAACTATTCCACTTCTTCACTTCTCTTTGTGTTTCACATAAACCACTCTGTTTTTTTTATTTCATTTTAAAATATTTTGAATTTGCTATTTAATATTTCGGACTATTTAAAACAGTTTCACCATAATTGTTTTGTTTCTTACTTGCGCTTAAACGTTTTTCATTAGCCATTCAGCTTTTTCTGCTTCTCTTAAAAAGCTTGACATTAGCCTTTTTTTCACTTCTTTTTTAAAAAATTAAATTAACATTATGTTCTTTCCAGGTTTCTTTAAAAAGATTTACAGTAGTTGCTCTGTTTTTTTATCACTTCTCTTTAAAAAAAGTCTTGCATTACTTTTTTTCTTCCATATTTTAAGGAAACTATATTCGCCTTTCTGATTTTGCACTAATCTTTAAAAATTTTCAAATTAACTATTCCATTTTTCACTTCTCCTTAATGAGTTTAACATAAACCATTTTCTTTTTTACTTTATTTAAAATTGTTTAGAAATAAGCTGTTCCATATATTTAATTATCTTAAAAAGGTTTGACAATAACCGTTCAGTTCCTTACTTCTCCTTAAACGCTTTCCATTCGCCATTTTATGTTTTTTATTTTATAACCGTCGTTGAATAACCGACCTGATTTTGGGTTTACGACTACTAATGTTTAATTCCGTAGCCTTGTAATTTTGAATCCATTCCAGAAGACAAGGGAGCTCTTGGATCAAGTGTTGGGAGAAATTTGCCTTCGTGGAGGACTTTTTGATGGAACTAACCCACATTTGTGTTAAATGGAGAGGAAGACCAGGAGAACCTCCCACGGTTACCCTGACGGCAAGGGGACTCTAACCCATGATCCGTCTACCACTGAGGATATTTCACATCAGCACTGTGGTCGTTGCAAGCCGGGATCGAACCCCGGTTCACCTATTGGAGGGCGAACCATCGCGGAGGGCGAACCATCCCCTGAACCATCGCGGCTTTATTAGCCATTTTGTCTTTTATCTTCTTTTTAAATAGTCTTACATTAACCCTTCTGTAATTTTATTTCTTTTTTCGTTTTTTAAAAAAAATTACATAAGCCCTTTGGTTTTTTTTTTCTCTTTTCTTTAAAAAAGCTTTACATTAGTATTTTTTCATCATTTAAAAAAAAAAAAAAAAAAAAAAAAAAAGGAAAAGACATTAGCCACTTTAATTTTTGCTACATTTTTAAAAAAATTCTGTTTTCCCACTTCTCTTTAGAAAGTTTCATAGAACTTAGAGACTAAAATCTTAACAGCTTTTTTTTTATATTTCGAAACATATTTCCAATAAAAATGTTACAGCATATTTATTATTTTACATTTAAAAAATGATGAAATATAAAGGAAGGAACTCTTTAAGCATCAATTGAACACGCTTTTAGCGGAATCGATCTCGATTTATTGATTCTCAGCATGTTTGAGTGAGAGGCACGCATTATTGCTTTTGAAAAGCTATTTCACTCTTTTGAATGCAAATTCCTTCATCTTCCAATAATGTACTTGATATTATCAGAAAGTTCTGATTCTTTTCTTTCTTTCGAATTTTCAACAATACAAAGATAGTTTTCAGAAGATAACTGCGGTAAAACGTACTATAAGAAAGGGAATTTTCCATAAAGAGTTTAATAAAAACTCAGTAGTGCCCTAAATTTAAAACTATCGAAAGCAATCTTAAAATGTTTAATAAATACAATATTAAATTTGGAAGAATATGTATTAAAGAAAATTTTGAATAACTACGTTCATCATTTATTGCTGATTTCTTCTGCTTTATTTCTCATCACCGGGTAATTGTCATGCAAAACGTTTCCGGTAACTTTTATTAAAAAGTAACTTTTCGGCTGCATCAATATGAAATAAGGAGCTTATATCATTATTGGTAAGCAGGATTCTATGTATTAACTTTCAATATTCTTTTATATATTTTACTTTATTGTTGTATATAATACTTTTTTGAATAGCATATTTTATTTTATTCATAGTTTCTCAGCCTAAAGGATAAAATTATGTTTTTAAAAGAATTCATTAAAGTATTCTAGACTTTTTACTTTAAGATTGCTTGCGCAATATATCGCAATCTGAAAATCGCCGCTTCATAGAAATACTTAACAATCCACTTTGGAAAATATTTTATAGGGAATCTAGTGTAAAACTGTAAATAGTTAAAAACGGAAATTTTCTTTAAAAATATTCGTAAAAGATTCAGTAATTTTACAGAAAGATAGTAAAATCTTTGCAAATTATTTCCCATCTGATAGAAATTTAGCCCTTTTAGAGGCTGGAACCGCCTCTGACATTTCATGGAAGTATAATCCATAATCGCTAAAGAATTGGAGAAAATACAATTCAATTAGACAAGCAGAAGCTTATTCCGAAACACTCTCCGAACCTTATTTCGAAACAGTGTCTGCTGTAAGAGTTTGATTAGTGTTTTGATTAGCGTGTCGGTACATTAACTTCGGATATTCTTGTTTTCTTTCTGCAGTTTTAAAGAAATTTTTACAGTGTGATAATTTATACGTAGTACATAATCCCACCGAAACGCTAACATGATCTCCATGCAAATTTCATCAACTTTCTATAATATACTCAATATATCAGAAAACGTAGACTATCTTACTTTTAAATTTTCAACAGTGCAAATCTATTTCTTTAAAAAATAATTATGGTAAAATTTACTTGAAAGATTCAAATACCACTGTGAAATACAATCATCACCAAATTGTTTCGTAATCACTCAATATATATTTTTAAACTCCTTGTCACAAATTAAGTCAGAGAAGTGTCCGATTAGGGATTGCGTAGGATTTAAACGTAGAAGAGACAAAAATACAATAAAGAACTGCTAAATGATGAAAGCTGAAATAAGAAATATACAAAAGCCATTTTGTTTGCTTGATGAAATTTGAAGAAGAACCTAATGTGCATGTGACTTTAATTGTATTACTAATGCGTGAACTTTTTTAATTTCATTTTTAGCAAGAATTTTAAAAGTATGTAATTAGTTATTAAGTAGCACTCTGATGATGGTCACATTTCGTGATGTTATTCCATTTTGTAAAGTAAGTTTTACCGTAATTATTTTTGCAAAGAACTAGATTTGAAATTGCTAAAATTTAAAAGATATATATGTCATAAGTAGTGATTATATCAGATAGACAATAGTATATATAGGATAATATATTTAGTATAATATATATAGTACATAATATATGTTACAAGTAGTCATTCTAGCATATAGGTTTTAATGCCTTTAAAATACACAAAAATATGTTTATAAAAATATTCAAAATGTAATGAAAAACAAGTTATTATTTGATTATATTTCTTCCACTGAATTTCCTCAAACAAAACCAGATGTTTCAAATGTGTACTTTGCTAGATTTAAAATTTACATATAAGCATATAGATCCCTTTCTATTTTCACTCACTGGATTTGGATCCCAGTTCAAGTTGAAAAATGGAAAGTTTTAAACAAACAGTCATATATCTTTGTTACACAAGCGTCTGGTAAAAAAATAATATATCACTGAAAGAAAACAGCACTGAATTGTAATATTGATTCACCTCTCACAAATCCTTACCTGCAAACTCTGAGATCCACCTTGCGCTGCTTTGACAATGAGAACAAATGGAACATTCGAAAGCTGAGATATATCTTCGAATGTCACTGCCACTTTTGGAGAATTAATGACGAAGAAGGAAGAAAAATGACGTTCACCTT
This sequence comes from Parasteatoda tepidariorum, assembly GCF_043381705.1. Classification (NCBI taxonomy): domain Eukaryota; kingdom Metazoa; phylum Arthropoda; class Arachnida; order Araneae; family Theridiidae; genus Parasteatoda; species Parasteatoda tepidariorum. The sequence continues at coordinate 71,481,265 of NC_092214.1, read as the reverse complement.
CACTTAGTTTTCCTTTAAAAATTCTTAGAAGACCTTTACCCAATTGGACGATATGCATGTCGCGATCTAATATAATGTGAAAAGGAAACACTTTGCACATTATAGATATGGAAATACCTAGGTCTTCAGGTGATCTGGAAAGTTTTTCAATATATCTATCAGTGTCAGAATCTTTCATTTTAGAGCTCGAAACTGTTGTAACTTGGTATAAAAAGTCTTCTCCGACGGATGTTAAGTTGACGAGTACTTCCACTTGTTGTAAGTTTTTTGCTGTTTCTCGTATTATACCAATCATCGCGGGAGCAAGAAATTTCTTTTGGGGATGGTGTAAGATCTGAAAAAAAAATTATTTTTAGTCTCACAATCGAAGAGATATTTTTATGAATGTCTTATAGTCAAGTTTCATTCCCACACGACACCCGTGGTCTCTAAAATGTAATTTATTCTGAGTGACTAACCGCCATTTTTTTTTTCTGAGTCTATACCGGGAGAACAGTCAAGGTAAAAACAAATCTACAAAAAAAAATTTGTGATTGAATATAATTATTTTCCCCTAACATGCTCGTTTAAAGTTCGGAAATTTATCGACAGATGGTGTTCAAAGGTAAACGCAACAAGAAAAATAGTGGACGTAATGGAAAATATTTGCACTGCCATCTATCGGGATTTTTTAAAACTATAATCAGGAATTTTGAAGGGGAAAATGAAAGCCCTGTCACATAACTTTTTTCGCAAGATTTATTTTTTATTTTTGAAAACAGTCAGCCTAATTAAAAAAATTCCTTTTTGTTACTAGTGTAACATTTGTAATCTACAAAAACGTTTCTAAATGCACTAGAAATTTATAAAAGTCAGCTTTTCCACAATCATATTTCATATTTTTGCAAGATATCATCAATAACTGAAAATAAGTTTAATTATTTTATAGAGTTCCATGATATAAATAATATCATGCGGCAATCTCATTTTTAGACAGAAAAAAACCCATTAGAAAGCAAAAAACTTAACAAACATCTATAAAATTATAATTTTTTTTTATCTTAACACTTTACATGCAGAGGGGACTTTACCACTAACATTATTTACATTGAAATGGAAAAAAAAAATCCCATCTGAACTTATCTGTCCCTGTAATATAACTCTCCGCTATCACCACTAGTTGACAATACTAGTGGTGATTGAATTGAGTGGTTATTTGAAGTTGAACATCACTATTTAGTTGTTGATATTTCGTTCGAGGTCACTATTTTATGATTCCTATTCTTCATTTCTCAATTACCATCTTTTTATCTCTATTAATTTTACAAGTAAGTCTTTCATATTCTTTTTTGATTTATATGATTTTCAAATAATTATTAATTAATTCTACTAATAATTATTATTCAACTCATTTTTAGAATAATTATTAAACAAAAACTTATGATAATTATTTTAATAATTATTAAACAAGGTATTATTACTTTAATTAAAATTTTATAATACAATATAAGTGATAAATTAAAAATTCTATGAAAAGTTGTAAAATAATATTTAATATTAAAAAAAATTGTTAAAGTGTAGAATAGACATTATTTAATGGGACAAAAAAGTTTCGCTCATTTTTGATTATTTTTTAATATTGTTAAATAAGGGGTTAATTAATTTCAAAGCACTGAATTCATAAATAAAGGTCCTGATTTGCAACACATTCCTTACTCAAAATGAGTCTTCACCAAGACTAGAAATCCAATCTTGAGAATATAAAGGAGCGTTCTCTAAAAAGGGTAAAATAATCGTAATCTTACAGAAAATCGTTAACGCAAATAATTTAAACATGATCGCATTATTTTTTTTCGTATTGTTTCCTTCCAGTACGTAGGGTGAACTAAGTAGCACTATAACCAAATACTATAACCAGTGTAGAAAACTATTAATATAATATATTAATTTTCAAAAATATTTGAAGTTAAAAATTAATAAACTTTTTCATCACACTTTCAAAGTAGACAAGAAACCATCAATTTATATCCGCTTTAAATTAACATGCGATTATTAAGCTTTATGTTTACCGTAGGTAATTAATTACCTCAATTAATTAAGCGTTTAATCGAAAGCTGAATTTAGTAAATAATATTTTATCATATTTTGCAGAATAAAACGTTTGAAATTAAAGCAAAAATACGGTGCATTTCTTTTTTGAAAAACAAACGACTAAAAAGAGAAAGATAGTAACGAAAAGTTTTGATTGAAAAATAAGATTATTCCATTAATCCCATTTGACAGCGTAACGTATTTTATTAAGTTCAGAATATAAGAAGCTTATTTAGTTTATTTCTAGTAGTTAGAAGTTTAATAGTTATAAAACTTTATTTAAAAGAATTTTAATAATTTATCAGAAAAATTATTTCTCCGAGATAACTTTTTTTTAAAAATCGAAATAGAAAGCGCTATAGCTATATTTTTTAATCATGTGTTAGATATTAAACACTGAGAAATAAAACAGGAAGTTTATGAGGGCAGTCAGAATCAGTCTCAATTTTTAGGCACGAAAAGATGAGTTGGTAAAGGTAGACCCTCTCAACGCTTAAAGTAGCTAATATTCAATGAAATAATACAGTCAAAAACAAAACAAAATCAGGATATCTTGTCAAGAGAAAATAAATCTCTCTTCACTAAAAAAAAAAAAAAAGAAAGAAAAAGCGTTATTGCCGCCGTCGTCACCCGATGCCGAGTATTCACAAAGCGCGCTTTTCTCTTCCATAACTCAAAAACTTTTGAATGAAATATGATGGAATTTCCCACATTTCTAGAAAGATATAAGGAATATTCATGCATCAAAACATTATTGAAACAGATGAGTTGGTAAGGGTAGACCCTCTGATCGCCTAAAGTAGCTAATAGTCAATGAAATAATACAGTTGAAATCAAAACAAAATCAGGATTTCTTATGTCAAAAGGAAATAAATTTCTCTTCACTAAAAATAAAAAAAAGAAAGAAAGAAAAAGCGTTATTTCAGTCGTCGTCACCTGATGCCCGTGTATTAACAGAGCGCGCTTTTGTCTTCCCTAACTCAAAAACTTTTGAATAAAACATGATGAAATTTCCCACATTTCTAGAGGAATGTAAGGAATATTCATATATCAAAATGTTATTGAAACAATCATTAGTTTTTATGCTATATTTGGTTAAAGTTTTTTCTTCTTTACTTTCAACGCTTTATTTAGTTTAGTTAAAACTAAAAGCGGGAAAATTATTACGTTTAGCAACCGTATGTTTGAAAATGAGCAAGATGTCTCCCATTTCGAATTAGTTTTGCAGTAATTAAATAGTAAATATTCGTAGTTTTTGGAGTTTTCAATATAGAAGAGAAAGTAATTGCAATGAAACTATAATTTTTTTGCAGGCTAGCACTATAATAATTTTTAATTAATAATAATTTTTTTTTAAAATTCGAATTAGTTTCAGAAAATTTCAAACTCTCTATCTATTTTTGTCCCTAAACAGCAGTCTCTAAAATAGTTGAAATAAGAAACCGCTAGTTTTGAAGACATTTTGCACTAGAGTTGATGTTTTTTTCCCTTTCATAAACGGAGCAAAACTATCTGGTAAAATTCATGGTAATGAAATGTAGTTCCGAGCGTTTGCAACAGGGGACAGAGCATTTCAAATATATATATATATATATATATATATATACAAGGGGTGATCAAATGAAAAGGTACGAAACGACACGGTGGGTACAAATGTAGACTTTATTCAAAATATACACCATAGGCCTGAGCACAACGATCCCACTGATGAACAAGCCGCAGGATTCCCTGTTCCCAGAATTCCTGCGGCCGTGACGAGACCCAGTCCTTCACAGCGTCCTTGAGTACGTCGTCCGAGTTGAAGCGCTTCCCTTCCAGGTGTCTCTTCAGTGGACCAAACACAGGGACATCGCAGTGCAACGTGTCTGGATTGTAGGGCGGAAGGTCCAATGTCTCCCACTTGAACTTGGCCAGTTCCGTGTGTGTGACTCTGGAGACGTGTGAACGTGCGTTATCATGGAGCAGAACCACACCCTCCGTGAGCAGCCTTGGTCTTTTGTTCCTCATGGACCTGCGTAGGCGTCGGACTGTTCCGATGTCAGAAATCGGATAACACTTCGCTGTTTTTCAATCGTCGAATTTTGTAACGCGAACGCCATCCTGTCCTCATACGGACTGCTGCATCATTTGGACGCCGCTTTTGATAAGAGCCTCTGCTCTCTCCTGTGCATGCGGGCGCCCACGCATGCTCCGATCCTAGTCAGATACACCAATCGCATCCCGAGATGTCTCGCTACGTTCTCCAATGGCGGTATATGCAATGGCGGTCTTTTTAAAATAAATATATTTATTTATTGAATCTAATTTTTCGGCAGTTTTGATTGTTATAGTTTTTTATATAATAAAAAATAAATTAATTCAGCAGTAGAACTATTTATTTACTTTAGAATTAGAGTTCAATTTGAGTCGAAAAAATAAAGGATTGCTTTTGTTGAGATTTCTATTTCGAAAAAGAATATTTTAATAAGTAGAATTAACTGTTCAATAAAACATTTAAAAGTAGTACTATAAAAAGTATTAGGGCAATTTTAGCGAGTGGGAGTAGATCTGCAAGCTACTCTGAATTATTTATATTCCGATATGAAAATTGAATAATCCCCAGGGATATGCTAACTCAAGTTTATGCATTGTAAAAAATAGCGTTATAAAATGTGTGACTTATGTTGAAGAGTTATAAACGTAAGAGAACTATAAAGAAGGTGATAACTGCATTACTTCAAAGGGTTTTGAAACTGAACATCTACGAATTTCACAATCTTTTGAAATTTTCTATGCTTGTGTGTTATTAACAAATAAGGGATTTTAATTTATTTGATTACAACTTTCAGATACTTAAACTTTTGAATTAAAATATGGTTAGGTAAGGTATGAAAGGTGTAAAAGTTTGAAACATTGGATTGTATGGTATGTGAGTTCATGCCTTAAACAAGACAAGTTTTAGCACAGTAAAAAATGCATCGAAATATATCACAATGTATCACAATGCATCGAAGTATATCAAAGTGAAATGTATCACTTTGAAGCATAATCGGTAGCCTGTCTTTGTTTCCGATCGAGTTATTAAGGTTAATTTATTAAGTTTAATGCTTTTAGAGTAAAACTGTTCCACCGTCCACGTTAAACTGTTCTACCGCAAAGTGCTCGACTTCGCGCGCAGCGCAGGTCGTCAGGCTACCAAAGCAGGGTAGCCATCCCCTCCGCAGAGGATCAAAATTGGGATGGTATGTCTTCGGATCATCCTCAGGGATGTTTCCCAGACCGTCGCAGCCAATAGCCCAATGTGCAGCTCTAGTGTGACGTTAATAAAGTACCTATACGTACCCAAATTTATCCGAATTTTTTTTCCCATCCCTTATTTATTCATTTCCACTTCGATTTTCAAGATTACGGTGTATAGTCTTCGTCAGCCTTACTGTTTGTTTCTTTTGTTTTTCTTGAGGGAGTCGGAGGCATGGTTGCTTGCGGTAACATACCGCCAACCGCTGAAACTGATATCGCACTGACTGCATGGTATTACCCCCCCCCCTCCCTACTGATAAAGCTTCGATGTATCTCAGTGCTTCCACATAAAATTAATTTTAGTGTTTTTATTTTTTGATTTTTAGGATGTTGTGCATCCTGTTAAAATTTTTCGGGCAACTTCTGTTGTGGTATTCTCAAGGTAATATTTTGTAACTTCCTGTTAATGCTTTCGGGATTTCTCTTATTGTGGTAATAACTTATTTTGCTTCAAATCATCTTAAAAAAAATATTTTTTCTTCAAATATATATATATATATATATATGGTGAATGATATTCAAAGAAGAAACTTTTCAGGCTTTTATTTGGCACTTTTAATTGTAAAGAGAAACTCAATGAAGGGAAACTTTCAAACATCCTTAAGACATGATATACATAGCTGTGCAGTATCAACTTCTAAAAATTTGCACTTTTTTTGTCTTCTTTATAATCGATTTTCATAATAGAATGTATGAAAGGAAGGTTGACAAAAAATAAAAAAGCATAATAAACTTGTAGGATTATATTATATGTATGAGTTTATTGAAAAAATGTGTTTAGAAATTTCTTTCTTTCATCCAATATTTTAAATTATATCCGATAGAACTTTATTATTCATTAATGTTTATTTTAGCAAAATAATGATACACTGAAGTTAACGTCGTAAAAACTGAATCAAGAAAAAGATTATATTATTAAAGGTACATTCAACTTTATTTCAAAATAAGGTTTACTTTTTATTCAGTAATATTTTCCTTTTCAATGTAATATTTTATTCATGCATTTTCTATTTTAATAAATTGTGTTTGATATGCAAATTACATTTTCTTTTTAAGTTAAATTTCTGTAGAATATCTATGTGAGTTATTTATAGCGAGTTAGAATAACTTCGATATTTTTCTTTTGTCCTGATGCATAATTTTCAGGTAATTCAAAATAATATATTTATATTAGATTTTTCTTTCTTTTTTTTGCTTGTCATTCTACAGCTAATAACCCCGTGAAATGCAATAAAATACGAGTGTGAGTGATCTTCGCAAACTTATAGCACAATAATCTTAAAAGAAGTGATCTAGTTATGTTTGTAGTCCAAGCAACAAATGAATTTTTATTTATTCACAGTTTTTATAATCATTAGCTCCTTTTGTTTCAATGTGATAATGTTATTTATTTATATATTTTTATGAGTAGTGTTCCTAATAAGGAAAAAACAACCATCTTGGATAACTATTGCTCTAGTGATTGAATTTTCACACATTTAGCACCAATCGTAGTGGTCTAAAGGCTTGAACTGAAATACGATAATTGATTATTGTTAACTATGGATGAAGTTATGAAATCAGACACAAAAACGTATTTTTTCTGAATGAATTTTCATAAACAATTCTCTCGTTTTTTGAACATGAAAATAGGGGGAGGCAAATATGGTCCTAATACCTAATTTTTTTTTTTAAAAATGTGGTTAAAAGTTTAGACTCCTTAATGTTAATTTCCAATTTCGCAAATTTCATTTTATCTAGGAAACTTTTAATGCGCATTTTAAATTTTTGCACACAATTTTAAGACGCTTATCCAAGCGGAAACTGTTTATCACAATGTTATTTATTAATAGTCGAAGAAATAATGAAATGTGAAAGATAAACAAACTTTTCATTATTTTGAACTGAATAATGTTTAAGGGAAAAGTACAATATTTTAAAGAACTCAGTCGAAAAGCTTTTAAGTTGCAAGCATTTTAAAAATGTCGTATATTTAATTTTTTTGTCACGAGTTATTGAGACCAGATTTTCCAAAAAATGTCGTATATTTAAATTTTTTTGTCACGAGTGATTGAGACCAGATCTTCCATACTGTAGCTATCTCCTAAATATTTTATGGTCATGTCTGTACATTTTTGCACATTCATTGTCAACCCTTTGAGTTATTGAGATTGAGTTATTGAGATATTGAGATTTGAGTATTGAGTTATTAGGGCATGAAAATCATACCAATAGAACAAAAGGTATTTGGGTCATATTTTTTCTTTCGTTTCGGCTTACTTTACTATTATTTTGTCGATTATAAGTTTAGATTAATTGCCGACCAGCCTGTGTAGGGCTCAGAGAATCGGCCTTACGTTAGAAAGATTCTGGGTTCGAATCCCGGGCATGGCATGGATGCTCTTGCCTTCTCTGTACTGTCTTACCATACTGTGGGAGCAACGTTGACCCACCTAACGTGGCGCCCCTGAAAGAGTCGCCAACAAATCTGCCCTTCAGATGCCTGTATGACAAAATGTCATTCTTCCGGTGGGCATTAGAAAAAAGAAAGTTTAGATTAAATTGGATGTTCATCATTTGTTATACGTTTTAACTGCAGAAAAATCTGAACTTAACAATCTCATTTTTAAGCTGTCATTACGACTGAAAAAAGGTCAAAAAACCTCCCTCACAACGTATTTCATGCTATAGATTTTTGAAGGGATCGCGTAATTGTAATGGACAATTTTCAAATTGCTAGAAAATAGTTCATGATGCCCCGATTCTCATGTTTATCGCACTGTGAAAATTCTAGAAATTTATAAAATATCTAAATAAAAATAAAGACTTATTAAAAAAATTTCCCTTTTTGATAAAATGCTGCTTGTAACTTTATTGCCCCAGGACATTTTTCAAAATATACACTTTTATTAAACATAGCATCGATATTTAATACATGCTACACGGAGAAAAAATTCTGATAAAATTTGCGTACTGTATAGGAATGATATTTCTGGTAAGGAAAACATTATAATTCTGGTAATAAAAACCAAAATATACGGTATTTAAACTATTCATTTGGTAATTTTTCCGTCCATATGGTAACAGTTTACCGGAAATTTCAGTTTTTAAAATTATATTTCTTATTACCACACAGTTACAAAAAACCACTGAATGAGAAGTAAATTTAATTGAAAAAATGGTTTTAGTGTAAGGTATCATGATAAAATTGCAAAATTTTATCCCTATATATTAAAATGTAGTCCTAATACGTGAAAAGCCATTAGACCAACAGTTATTCAGGTTGTTCATTTTTTTTAATTGGCTCATTGTACAGGAATGCTAACTTAAGTTTAATTTTGATTTTCAAAACAATAGGTCTTATTACCACACATTAAGTAAAGTTAATCAAATAAATGATTTTTATGCTAGGCTCAAAGGTATCACGATAAAATTTTCGAATTTTATCATATAATATTTATTAATTTTCTTCATATATTATGAAACCATATTTTATTGTTAATTTTAGCCATATTCATTACCAAAGCGAAAATTTCACTGTGCTTTTTGGTGTTTCCATAGAATCAGAAACATGGTAAATTGTGTCATTTCTTGTTTTGACCATACCTTTTTTCTCAGTGTAAGGTAGACCAATTTGTAAAAAAATTAGGCAGTAGGTCATCTTTTATTAAATAAAAAATCTTACAATTACTTTTAAATTATATCAAATTTTTAAGTATATTTGAGCAATTGAATTTTATATAAATTTTATTGTTCTGATATTTGCTATTTTTCATCATGAATTTCGGAACTAATAATTAAAACTTCCAAAAAACTTTCAAGCTGTTCATTTTTGATAACCGACTTTTATATTCTAAGGAACTATAAAATCTTTATTGTAAAATAGTTTTCAAGGTATGAGAAATTTATTTTTATCATAAATATGCATATTCTTTTTTGTTTACATTTGAATAAAGCATTTATAGATTCTTCTTTTTATGAATTCTTCCACTATTTTAAAGGTTTTCCTTACCAAACAATCTTCGAGTCTCTTTTTTATGTTCATCTTATCAGCTTCTTTTTTTTTATTTGTTTTGCTTCTCAGTTCTTAGATAATTTAATATTTGCTCCTTTCTATTGATCAGTTTTTGTTTCAAGCAACGCAGTCGTAATGTTAGCCCCAAGCATGAAATTTCATACTTCACGTACCACTACTGAAAACAATGTTTGCCTTAAGATGTTCATCACATAACTAAGTATTGATTTTTTTATCTTTATTTTAGATTTACACCTCCAGTTTTCCATTTCTTTTTATGATTTTCTTAGTTTTTTGTTGTTTGTTTTAAACAATATGTGTTGACTACTGATTGTAGTGTTATAATTATGTATACGAACCGAATTTCATCAGTGTAAATATTTTTTTTTAGATTAAGGATTTACACGAATTAAGAGCCACAAAATGTATTGTAAAAAATATTAAGTAGGCTCGTTCCGTGACTTTGCCATGCTTTATTGCAGTGTTTCCCAAACTTATGACTTTTGTGTGCCCTTTATAAATTTTTCGTAACGTGCACCACTAATAAAAAAAATGAATGTATTTTTTACTGTAAAAAAATTGCGCAAAAGTTAAAAATCACAACTGGCAGTTGATACCACTAATTATTAACTGTTAACTCTGCAAAAAATAGCCAATGGAAAAATAAGTAATCGAAAAATTTTCATGGTTAACTTTATTTTCAAATAAAATTTTTTTTAAATTTTCGTTTCCTGCAAGATATTTCGCATAAGAACACGTACCCCCACTAAACTGTTCCGGTACCCCAGGGGGTACACTTTGAGAAACACTGCTTTATTGTACTAGTGTCAAGCAACACCTTATTTTAGTGTTGTTGGATTCGGTTCAATTTTTACGGAATTTCAAACAAAAGATTCTTAAGAAATTTTTTTTTCTCCGAAGTTTTAAGTCTTCGCATGTCACTATTTAAGCTTCACCGGGAACTGGTTACCATCTGTGTTCTCCATGATGATTATATATACACTGTTTAGACAACGACATTGTTTACTTTCCGTTCTGTACGAATGTCGATGATATTTAATACATACGCTAAATTGACCATGAAAAAAAGAAATCTGCAATAAAAATTTTCGCATTTCAGTTGATAGGTGAAAAATTGAAACTTTTCATGTGAAAAATTGTTATTTGAAGAGTTAACCCATTTTCGGAAAAAGGTGTGTAAACGCGCCATTTCAATGAATGCTTTTTATTAGCACTGTGACGTGTGTCTTTTTACTAATTTTATTTTTCTACTATTGTAAAGGGTTCTGGAGACATATATAAAATATAAATATTCAATTCAAGAAATATAAGTATGCAAGTAATTCAATTGAAGTAAACTCTTTCTGCTGAGAAATTTTCAAACTACTCTGCTTTTTCAAACTTGAAACGGTTATTGACGAGTTTGTTTTCAAGTTGTATAATTAATCCATTTGAAAGAAATCATATGTTTTTAAGGTGATTAAAGTTTCAAATTCTGTAAATAAAATTTTAAAAAAAATTCATAAAAAAATCTAGTGTTCTACTAAATAATTTATCCAATGGCCAGACTCCCCATTTTATTTCTGAAATAAAATATTATTTTTCCTGTATGAAACTTATTTGTCTTCACGAATTAATTTAAGCAGATTTCAATGAAAGCATTACCATATTTTATAAAATTTTTACGCTTGGCTTAAAATGGGTTAAAAGATTGGGATTCAAGGACGTGCATCACAGAGAGAAGAAATTTGCTTTGAGAACAAGCATAACACGTCATGTTGCTGTTGCTGTAAAGTGAGAAATACTTCGTGTAATGGTTCAAATCAGTATAACGTACATTGAACACGTCTTTCACAAAGATGAAATGCCCATTGAATTTTCCATTTTGTGCTATTTGTTCTTTATACGTGCCCTTTTTTCTCTTGATGGTCGAAATTTCAGTTTTTTTCCAACCCATTTTGAAACAAACATAGTAATTTCATAAAATGCGTGATTATTTACATTGAAATATGCTTAAATTACATTCATTTGGATACAAAAAGAAATTGCGTGCACGTGGAAATAAAATGGTGCCCATATACACCATTGGCTAAATCAATTGACAATCCATTTAGCTAAACACTAGTTTTTTATGACATTTAAAAAAAAAAATATTTGAACTTGCAACTTTAATCTATCTTAAAAACATATGTTTCAGGTGGAATAATTATGCATTTTCTTAAAATGGGATTTTCTAATAACCATTTCAAATAAAAAAATACTGTATTTTGAAAATTTCTGATCAGGAAGTGTTTACTCCAATTGAATTGCTAACATATTAAAGATGTCTTCAAAATCCTTAAAAATAGCCCAAATATAAAATTTGTGAAAATGACACGTCATAGCGTTAATAAAACATATATTAAAATGGTGCTTTTAAGATATTTTTTCCAAAAATGTGTAATTTGCATATTGTTCGAAAGGTTCATATAATGTGTTTAATAAGTTCAATAGACGTCCTTAAAGGTGTTTGGGCGCTATGTTGGTTTAGACATGGTAACTCTAATTATAACCACCTTACATATTAAAGAAATTTTTATATTTATTTCTTATAAATTCTTAAAACTCAGTCAAAAGAAATTAATGAGAAACATCACTTATTGTTTGATTTGGCATAATTTAATTGAAGAATGTCCCTCTCATTTTTCAAAAAGGACACAGAAGATTAACAATTTCAAATCTTTACTATAAAAAAATGTTCAGAAACTACTAAACATTACTTAAAAGTAATGCAGCTTCTGTTACAGACTTAACAGGTAAATCTATTAAAAAAGTAAAACACTTTTTAATTGTTTTTAAATCAAAATTACTAATCAATATTTTTGTGTCCTATCATTTTAGTAAACATTCAACGCATATGTTGTAGGAATTGTTTAAGCGTGACATTTGAAACATCAGTAACACCAATGAAACTTTCTATTATTTCTTTCTAGGGAATAAGTATTAGTCAGAAAGCATTTGTTCATATACAACTGACAGTTAGGTCTTTATGAATGATTGAGTGGCCTTATCCATATTTCTCGAATAGTTCCTTAGTGTTAACGAAATTTCTATTTCTCAGACATTTACTGAATACGAATGAAAGAAACATATTGGATAATCCATTGTATACAGAATATTTATTTATAAGAGTACGTGTAAGATATTAGTGTTGTGTATTCAAAAGAAATGTTCCGTTAATACGAATTAGTATTTACCGAAATATTTCATACACAATAATTTTGGATTGCATATTAGATAAACCAATGTATGGAAGAAACATATTGGATAAGCCAATGTATGAGAGAAACATATTTGATGATCCAATGTATACAGAATATTTGCTTTTACGAGTATGTGCTAGATATTAGTGCTGTGTATTCAAAAGAAACATATTACATAATGCAATGCATAAAGAATAGTTATTTATAAGAGTACGTGTTAGTTATTAGTGGTGTGTATTCAAAAGAAATGTTCTTTTGATATGAATACGATTACGTGTTGGATAGTGCCGAGTAATTAAAAGAAATATTGCGCTGGTATGAGTTTGTATTAACTGAAGAATTTTTCATACCCGAAATTTTGTATTGCAAGGATTTGGCTATTTGATTTTGCCCGAAGTTAAGGGTTTCAATTTTAATTCAATAAACATATTCAAGTTTTGTTTATTCTTCCTTAAATCGTCAATCGTCGTTATGTATAATACATGTTTTAAGAGTAATTCTAACAGTATTTCATATCATTAGGTTTGGTTTTCTTAAAGTTCTTTCACGGTGGAAAATAAAAATTAATAAGAGTTAGTTTAATGTGTACTACATATCTGAAAAGAACTGACTAAGTTAAACCTTTTGACTTAAAATTTTTATGAAACATATTTTTTGTACTTTTTTTTCATTATGTTGTATTAATTTAACTCAAAATAAGTAAAAAATATTATATTTAGCTTTTTAATAATTTATGGATACGAAATAAATATAGTATAAAGCACAGTGTGTTTCTATTTCTATGTTAAAGATAAAATCTTATAAACACGGCTCTTTTCCGAACAATTAGTTTTAAAATTCTCACTTATTTGCAGTTATTTAAATCTAAGAGTAACAGGCTCTTATCATTCAAATTTCTTTAAATTACAAAATCATTTATAGATAAATTTTTCAACATGAATGAAAAACAAATTCCAACTCCTTTTTTTGGATTTTATATTTTAATACAAATATAATTCCGAAAATGCAACAGATATTTTTAATAAATATTAAACTGGTTTTAATAATTAATAAATACCAAAATAAATTTTTGTTGGTAATTAGAGTGTCAGAAAAAAATATACAGTGAAACCTCCAGGAAAAACCCACCTCTATGTAGCGACCACCTCTATTTACGACCACTTTTGTGAGGCACGCAATTTTTTCCATAGACTTAGTGTTGAAGAAAACCTTTTGGAGAGACCATTAAAACCTCTCCCAGAGACAGGTAAAATATATGCACCAAATGCGGAAAAGGTCAAATAAGGAAACACGAAAGAATATCGAAACAAAAAATATTAAAAAACAAATAAGTAGATTAAAATGTATTCAAAATATTTGTAAGCGGCTCTTATTTAGAAAACTCTTTTTGACAAAACAACCTCAGGTTGCAGTCAGAGAGCACTAAAGACGATACTATAAATGATTTACTTTTGAAGTTGAAAGTTAAATTCGAATTTAAAACAAGCATTTCAAACAAACCTCTTCTCATCTTTTAAAGCTATCTAATTTTCATGAAATTAAATGCAAATTTAAACAAAAAGCATAATTTTTTATTTATTTAAAATAGCTTTAGCATTCATAAACGGTGAATTTGTTTTTACTCATAATTATATCAGATTGGATCATTTTTTAAACGCTAAATGTTTTTCATAGATCCTTCTTTTCATGACGCCAACAGAAGTGGCATTTCCCCACCAAGAAAATGACTTTGACTAAAATTAATATCATTTGCGAAAAATCATGTACCTTTTGATAACAATTTTGAAATCAATGAAGGTAACCTTTTAGAAAGACCAACCCCCGTCAACGATCGTTTTACTGTGGAACGAAGAGTGGTCGCTCCAGAGAGGTTTCACTGTATAAAAGAAAGACCAACGCTCCAAAGCTTCAAAGGGTTAATAAGAAAAAAAATTTAAATACTTAAAAAAATAAAAATTTGTTTATTACCCATTTGGTGAGTTTTTTTCAGTCGAATTCGTTAAAATTAATGAAAAGAAAAATCGCCATTTTTGGTTATTTATCTGAGCCGAAACAATGTAAAATATGTGTAATTTTCATAGATTAAAAAATTAGATCATAGAAGCTAAAAATTTTGGGGCAGAGTTTTATATTATGATTATGCATTGTTTACTTAATCATTATAGAAGGTATCTGCCATAAATTAATATAGCAGTTATTTGTAACTAAGCAATTTATTACATAATAATAGTTATTTATAAATATTAGAAATAACTCCTAATAGTTATTTTTGACTCACAAGCTAAAAAATGCCATATTATTCACCTAAAACACTTTTCCTTTGGTGCAAAAGGCTTCAATAGACAGCCTGAAAGTGATATAAGAAATTGTAAATCTGTTCTACTGCAGATAGAGAAAATAATTTGAAATCTTACTTAAATCAATTTTGGCGTGGTTGCATTTGTTTCATTTAAGTATTTACGGCTAGAAATGAATTTAATATACTTAATTATAACTCTTAAATTTATTCTGTAAGAATAGCTATTTAAAATTGTTATAAATAATTCATAAACTCATAATAGTTATTTTTAATGCACAACAAACATAAAAATACCATATTATTCGGCAAAAAATATTTTTCCTTGAACGAAAGAAACTTCAATAGGCAGTATGAAAAAGATATAAGGAAAAGTAAATAAGCTTCATTGTAATTAGAGAAATTAATTAAAAGTTGGCATTTCAATCAATTTTGGCATTGTAATATTTGTTTTATTTAAGGGACTAGCTGACTCCTACAAAAATTTCAAAATAGTGATAAAATTCCATAAACTTTACAATTCTTTAATAACTAACGATATTGATCAGTTGAGCAGCATTTCCACACTTTTTCTAATTGTAGAGTTTTATCTTATTAAAAAAAATATTCGCCTTCAAATAAATACTATGCTTATATTTTCAATGAGTTTAGAACCAGTAATGAGTAGAATCACTGAAGAAAAAATATTTTTACATTGCCATAAAAAATAGAATAGAATCACGATACATGTACACAAGAATAGTTACTGTATAGTTTTAAATCTGTATATCTTCCGCAGTACATACCGAGTCAACTTCGATTTCATAAAAATAAGAATGAGATCAATGAAAAGATAGTGCTTTGTTTACTTCACAGGGCACCACACTTATGCGTCTTAGAACTTCAGAACGTGTGCAACTCAGTGTATCGAAACTTCACAAAGAAAAGCCGTCCCGCTGCGGTAGATCCTGCTTTCGTATTCGAACGGTAAAACAATACAACTGTTTCGATACTATACGCAAATATTGATATCATCGCAAAGACGTGGAGTAAGTAGTAAAATAATACTGTTTATATTTTATTTACTAAGATAGACACATATATATATATATANATGTTATAAATTATTCAAATAGCAAGAAATGCTCTCTTGTTTTGTTTTCAAGCAGGTATCATAAAGCAATTTTCATAATGAACATGATAAGCTGAAGTATTCTACAATAGTATATAATAAGCACAAAGCTCTAATATAAATTATTTAATATACAGTATATTTATTATTCAAAAGGAATGTTTTTAATTTAATCAAAGAATAAAAAAATAAATGCTTAACTATGAAAAGATAGATTTTGTTTTTGTGTGAGTAGTTTCTAAGATGATTAACTTTCAATATCATTAACTGCTTTTAATAAATAGTTTTTGTGAAAGATCTATCATTGAAAGTCATTTTAAAAATTCTTTCATGTTTAAAATGCTGTTTAAAATGTTTTTTTTTGTCTTACTGCTTTTTAAAAAGTAAGAAACATTATTTGATAAATTTTTTCAGGCAATTCAACAAGGAAATTTGGATGGGGCTAAAATATATGCTGAAAACGCCATTCGTAAAAAGAATGAGGCTCTTAACTACTTAAGAATGGCTTCCAAAATTGATGCAGTATCATCTAAAGTTCAAAGTGCAATCACTATGAAAGGGGTATTGACATATCTTTTATTTTACTTTGA
This sequence comes from Parasteatoda tepidariorum, assembly GCF_043381705.1. Taxonomy (NCBI): domain Eukaryota; kingdom Metazoa; phylum Arthropoda; class Arachnida; order Araneae; family Theridiidae; genus Parasteatoda; species Parasteatoda tepidariorum. Next base: position 71,464,683 of record NC_092214.1, on the reverse strand, counting down.
GCATTATGCTGAAGTCTCTGTTACTGTTTAGAGAAGCATGTAATATATATATGCGTGTGTATATATATATATACATATATATAGATTATTTAGTGGGAAATTTTAGCAGTTTCCAAAATGCAAGAAAAGAATGGATTTAGATTTATCAACTTCGAGTAATACGTGTTAGGAATAGAAGCCACTCTAAACAACAGAATCATGAAGTTTAAAGACAGCTTAAGCATCTATGCATGCTGGGGAAAAAAAGCTAGCTTAAACACATTAGTCGGCGTCTTTCGAAAATAATACCCTGGAAAATATAATTTGTTTATTCGCAGGAAATAATTTTGGCTTTCCTTTCCATACTACTTTTACTACTACTATATACTACTTTTACTATATATTGCATTTATTGGATTGCTAAACCATTGTTATCTATCAAGTACACATGATAAATAATAAAAAATATGTATGATGCAGTGATGGTACTAACTGAATATTTCTTGCTAAAATAAAATCAATTGAAAATATTTTTGATCAATAGATTTTCTTCTTCTTTTCAGAGCGCAACATGCAGGAAAATATAATATAGATTATTTAATACGAAAATTTGTCTGTTTTAAAAATACAAAAAATAATGGATTTATCAAAATCAAGTAATACCTGTTGGGAATAGAAGACACTCTAAACAGAATCATGAAGTTTAAAGACAGCTTAAGCACCTATGCAAGATGGAAGCAAAAAAAAAGAATGTGGGCTTAGATGCATTAATCGGCATCGTTCGGAAATAATACCAGAGAAAATATACTTCGTTGATTCGCATCAAATATTTTTGGCTTACCATTCCAATATCTTTTCATACTACTTTTACTACAACTATATACTACTTTTAAAATATACTACTTATATTGGTTCGCTAAACTACTGTTTTCTATCAAGTACTTATGCTTTCGAACCGTTAATTACCGTTTAGCAAGGTTTATTTATCTAGCGATACCTGTCTTGATAAATATTAAAAAAATACTTATCATGCATTTTATGGTACTAACTTATAATTTCTGGCTAAAATAAAATTAATTGAAAATATTTCTGATCAATGGTTTTTCTTCCTTTTAGAGCGCAACATGCAGGAAAATATAATTTAGATTATTTAATGCGAAAATTTGGCTGTTACAAAAAATAATGGATTTATCAAAATCGAGTAATATGTGTTGGGAATAGAAGTCACTCTAAAGAGAATCATAAAGTTTAAAGACAGCTTAAGCACCTATGCATGATGGAAACAAAAAATATGGGCTTAGAGGCATTAGTCGGCGTCTTTCGGAAATAATACCCGAGAAAATACGCTTCGCTGATTCGCGGAAAATATTTTTGGCATATCGTCCCTATACCTTTTTATAATATACTACTTTTATTGATAGCTAATCCACGGTTATCTATCAAATATATTTACAGAGGAAAGGAAATTCATTGCTTTTGAATTGACAAATATAAGAGATCCTGACATGCTTCCCACTTATGTAATAAACATTACAAAAAGAGATGAAGAAATGCATTTAGAAGGATTACTGCTATATAGGCCATTTTCATAAGCGGCTTATGCGTAAAATAAAAGAAAATATATTCTGATTTTCTCACTTTGAATAGCAATGCTCTTAGAAGTTTGAATTAAAAGTAATGAGAAATTTTTTTTAAAAAAAAATGAATATTTGACCAATATTTAATATAATGGAATTGGTTTTGTAGAGTGCATTATTTCAAATTATTTAGTGAGTTTTTTCAAATATAACTAAAAAATGAAAATTTGCATATGCTTAATTACCATTATTAAAAGCATTCAAATTTAAGAATATTTCCAAAAATTGCGAATGGGTCACTTGGCAATCATCAATATTGATATATATTTTTAGAATCGTTGTTGAAAATTGAATCAAACAGTATACTCATTTGTGGTCTCAAATTTATATTTTAGTGAGGACGAGACAAAAAACGGTTTTGAAATCTGCCGAATCTTTAGTGAGAAAGGCAGGATGAGAAATACCAAAATCAATTAAATTGCCCGCTGAAGCTTAGGAGTGCTTCTAATTGTCACGTTTCAATTTCTCTCTGATTCCTCTAGCAATCAGATTGGTTGTTTCATCTCAGCTTTCTTCATTGGTGCTACGTTATATTTTGATATTATATTTAGTTTTCTGTCGTAAATATTAACTTACGACCCCCAATGTGCATACTTTTTCAACTTATTCGAAGATTCAAGAACATATATTTCATCCCACAAATAGATTAGATGGGTCTGTCAGGGCTGGCTGTCACAAAAACATGGAACAGACAGCCCACTGATTTTTGAAAGTAATCAATAGCATGAGTACTGTTGCAGCATTGAATCGTATTCATTAAATCTCAAATCATTCTGAAATTAACAGCCATATTTTCCAAGAAAAACATAGGTTCCGGTAGCCTACTCGTCATTCGATTTTAAACGTTATCGAGAATGATGGAATGCGGAATAATCCAAGGTGTTCAAAAATAATGGCAAACTCTTTTAAAAGAAAGTTCATCGAATGAAGAATCTATTAATCAGAGTTGGAAAAAAAAGGTTTGTGAGTGAGAGCATCAGTGAACATGAATCAAGTTTAGAACAAGATTCAGAATCAGACAGTGAATTTAACGTTTCTGATTCCCTTCGATTTACATATACACTGGCGGACAAAACTTCTAACACCAAGAAGATAATGTATCAGCAACACCAAGATGTTAGATAAACTAAATTTGGTAGGCTTGTTTATACAACTAAAAGATGTCTATTGAAATTTCGTGCTTGGTGCATAAGTCTGACGCTAGTTGCGCCACTGTGGACATGTGTTCTGCTGTTCGTAAGCGTTATTTTTCGTTAAACTTAGACACAATGAGTTGCTGTTAGTCAAGAATGCTTTTAAGAAGGCGAAGAAACCATTATCAACAGCTCGCAGACTGGTCGTGTAATAGGGCTATGAGAAGGTGGATTTTCTTTCCTCGATATTCCAGAAGGACAGGGGAATAAATGTATCCACTGTGCATGATTTCATTTGATTTTTTAACCATCGTTGAACAGTCGATCCAATTTTGAGTTTACGACTGGGTCTAATGTTCAACTCCATAGCCTTGTCATTTTGAACAGAATTCAGAAAACAAGGGAACTACTGGATCAAGTTTTGGGAGAAATTTTGCCTTCGTGGAGGACTTTTTTTGGTGGAACTAACCCGCATTTGGAGCGGAAAACTACGAAAACCTCAGACGGTTAGCCCAGAGGCAAGAACACTCTAACCCATGACTACCACTGAGGATATTTTACATCAGCGCTTTTGTCAGTCCGAGCATGATGCGGAATTCGCATGGACCAGCCACCACTGGGATTCGAATCCAGTTCACCTCAATAGAAAGTAAATGCTCTATCTCCTGAGCCTTCACGGCTCCCTGTGTCCAATTGTTGGTATCAGTATTCAAGGGAAGGTACTGCTTCAAGAAGACAGGGTTCTGAGTGGCCACGTGCGATACTCAGATTTGCTTAAAACGTTTTTGGATCTTCTGTTTCTCACAATATAATAAGGAAACGTTGGAAGAGAAAAAATGAAGAATGTGCACTGGTCTGTAATTTCTAGGGAATCGTTTTTCGATGAAACACTATAGCATTATTTTTTACACTGCAATATATATTAATGAATCAGTCATCAAATTTTAAATCTGGTCACTAGCGTTTTTTTTCGTTTTTTTTTTAATGAATGATTTATAGCATGTATTGATTTGCTATTTAGTATAAGCGTTCATTTAACTTCATGTATAATTTCAAAACATTTTGACTATTTCTAACTAATAATTATTTTCATAATATTTTCAGTAACCTGAAAATTTGTTTTAGAACACAGAGCAAATATTTTTGTATGCTGAGGAGAAAAGTATACCTCTGGCCTCACTGGGGCACAGATTATCTTTTCGTGTAGCAACTAGAGCATACCTTTTAACGGACAAAGGGCGGTTATTTCAGAATACCCGGCACATGTTTCCTACAAATGCTCTTTAAAGTAATGCTTTTAATAATAGACTATTAGTAGATCAATAATAAGTGAAAATCTGTTTGAAATGTACTGCCCTTAATAATTTTGTGTACTCTTTGTTTTATTTAAACACTATTAAATAAAAGTACTTATAATAAGTATGCATAACCCTTTTATAAACAGTTTTTTCACTCTAAAAATTAATTAGAAAAGCGCGATACAGTGAAGATCACTGAACGAAATCAACAATTAAAATAGATACTTTAAGTTATCGATGTTAAGATAGATTCGTTTTGGCATGAATAAACATAATTTTTTGTCCCCAGATAAATGTAACTTTTTACTTTCTTCTTTTAGATAAAATGGCTCGCATTTCTGAATTTTTGCATCTTTATATCTAAGAATTCAAATGCATTCAGAATAAAAAAAACGACCCAAATAACTGTCATTTCACAGAGATATTTCAGAAAAGCACTCTAATTTGCATTCCGATATCCAAAATATTCATATCTCCTTTTACATATTCCTTTTTTTTAAACTACAGCAAATAGATAGATTTTATAGAATGTCATAACAAGAAATAAATAAAAAAAAAAGCTGAGCTCCTCTTGCTTAATAATCTTAAAAAATGTAGCTATTGAAAAATTATAGTTACTACACTCTCAGAAATAAAAGTCTAACATTGGCTATTCAGCTATCTTTGATCTGTATTTTCTAATTGTGAGAATCATTTCCTCACGAAATTAACGTGATTTGTGACGAGATGGAAACTCTCAAATATATGACGATAATATTTCCTCAATTACGGAACCTCGTCTGAGTGCATTAGGGGGAGATTCTTATTAGAATAAATAAATTAGCATAAACACTAGACAATTGAAAATAAAGTTCCGGGTTTGTATCCCGTTTCTGGCATCGGTGTAATTTTTGTCTACCTTCTATCAGTCTTTCTTGCGTAATTAGGGTGACATTCATTTAGCTATATGGTGCCCATGATAAAGTGATTATTAGAACACATTAAACGCCAAAAAGTTTTATTTTTGGAAAAAAAGAAGTACGAAATATTTCTTTAATTTCGATAAAATAGAATTTTTTTTTTTGGAGGAAGAAGAAGAGGTGAAGATAGTTAGTTCGTAACTCTAACGAAATTTTTGCTCGGAGCATATACCTGGAAACGATTTTGTCGAAAAACAAAAAAAAGTTTCGTGACATTTGAGTAGTCATTTTTAACAGTGGAGTTAATGAAAAATGTCATACAAGTAAGATTGAAATAGAAAAAATTTTAAAAACAATTTACTGCGTTTTACAATATTGCGCTATTATGAAGGAGTTTCAGATGGAATATTTTGTAAAAGGTCAGTTTCAACGCTAAAGTAATTTTTAAAGGGTCCATTAACAGATTCAATTTTTTTCAGACAATACCCATTGACTACTCTGAATAATTTTTCTCTTACTGACGAAGTCTCAATGACTTTTACTTCCATCTTTAGCATCAACAACGTAAAGTGCAAAATTCAATAATATTCATGTAAGAAGATTTAGTTTAATCATAGCTTAATTTTGAGAAGTACTTTAGTGTTTCATACTCTGTCAGATAGAACAGATAGAACGGAGCAATTTGTTTCAAAATTAGCTCCCAGGATTTTTTTAAATTCCTTTTTACTTTAGCTACCAATTTTAAAGCAATTTATATTTCCGAGCTGGAGTACGTAAGGGAATTTGACCTCTTAATGTATTTCCCTTGTCTATATTTTTAAATTAGCTTTTATAATAATAAAAAACAAAAATAAAAAGTGAAATAATTTCTCCCTAGGCAGTTTCCTTCAATAGTATATTTCTTTTAAAATAAAATATTGCGTTTCAGTAACGGATAATTTAATTTTTTTTTTGGAAAATAAAACAATAAGCTTTTATGCATTGTGTTTCAAGTAAGTTAATCAAAATAACCTTTAGCAAAAATACTATCTAAAATAGTCGTAACTATCTTGGATAGTCATAATTATCTTAAAAGTTCATAACTATAGGAGGTCCAAATATTTAAAAAAAGTTTAAAAAAAATAATTTGAAAAGAACAATAAAAAAAGCGAATATAGTTTAGATATTTAATTGAAGAAGCGAATACAGCGTGGTGTTTCATGAAGCAGCAACAAAAATAATGCCAATATTTTTTCAAAAGAGTATATTCTAAAAACCAAATTAGGGGGTGTCCTAAATGCGGCAGGCGATTTTCAAAAATTTAAAACTCGATTACGATTAAGATTAAAAAACAAACAAGCGATTCTTGTAGCAAATTCATTTCATGGGCTATACTTTTTTTCTCCTATTTTTTATGGAGGAAGATATAAATTGATGAAGATAGAAATAGTAGATTATTTTTACTGTGGATAGTAGATTACCAAGAAGAAGAATTGGTTGTTCCGAGAAAATATCACTTGAAGAAATTTGAAAGTTAAATAATCAGTAAACAAAGTTATTAATAACCATTTGTCCATATTTTCCTCTGATGAAGCAATACAAATATATTTATTATATATCGCTGAGCAAATTTATTGAAGATTCAAACTGGAATAATAAAATAATTTTGCTAATTGAGAGCTCCATTTAGAAATTAGTTTTTACAAAAAAAGGGTTATTAAGCAATAAAATAATTTTGTTGCAGGGGCAAAGCCCCACAAGACACCGCCGTCGATTAAAAAATCAAAAATTCTGGTCTCATGTAGATGTTACAATGTTATTCGCCTAGAAAAATTAAGGAATACATGTATTGACTATCCATTGATTTAATTTACTGCCAAAACCTCTTTTCTTAGCTCAGCGCATTCAAATGTATTGGCAGAAAGAAAGTACGAGAAATAATAAGGAATTTTAATAAAATCAAAACATTTAGCAACCATTAAACTGATTTCAAATTCTTTGCAAACGTTTCAGGAGATACAGGTAAAATGCCTGAAAAAATTCTTAGACTGAACTCAAGTCAAGGTTAATGAAAAAAAGATTAGCGATTATATTAATGATTTTTATTTATTGTGAAAACAATTAAATGAGTGCTACTTTTTAATAACTTTTGCTTATAAAATATAATTTTTATGTGATACGAAATATGTTATGCATACTTTTGTTATGTATATACATCAAAAGCTATATGTTGTGCATACCTAAACTATTTCAAATGTTAAAATATTTTCTTTGATTTTCTCGTTAATTATCAGCAGCAACATAATTTTTTAATTAAAACCAGGAATTCAGGAAGGAAAAATATGTGCCCTGTCGCATGATTTCCCAACAGACTATTTAGTTGTAAATTCATTCGGTTATTTAACAGTAATTTTAGAATGAAATTTGCAACAGTGTATGATGCACTAGAAGTTTCTTATTGAAAAATTCCTCATTTTCTTTAAAAAAAATTTAATAAATTTAGATTTTTATTGATTATTGTTACAAATCTCCATCTCACAGGAAACAAGGAGGAAAACTATTTTTTGCAAATATGATTCTTAAAATGTTTTCAAACATCGTGAATCATGTGTACCAAGTTACGTTTTCTTTTCATTATTTCTTCTAAAAGTTATCAACTAAATCTTACGGTTAAGCGATTTCATTGCAAAAATCTAACAATTAAGTGATTGTCTAGTATAAATATAAATAATTCTTTTCAAGGTTTGAAAATTCATTTCTGCTATTTTTTTGCCTGCACGGGTTAATACATTGCAAGCCGGTCACGTAAAAATACATTAGCTAACTTTCTGCGTTCCATACAAAGCTTAAAAAGTGGTAGTAAAACTACTTCGTCGCTCTGTTTTTTAAAGAAAGTATCCATTTGCGATTTCCACAAACATAAATGGTTTAATATATATGGAATCAGTAATGTAATCGTTCGTCGTAATTTTTTTAAAATCGAAGTTGTAGCTATAGTGGCAGGTTTGCTCCAACTTTTATAAAATCTTGCTGACCAGTTTATTTTAAATTTTAATCTATAACAGCTGTACCACATTTTTTTAGAAAAGTTGATCTTATACAATGTGTTAAGAGTAAGTTAAGATGTTGCTTATAATAGAAAACATTTGGTGGGCAAAATTTTTCCCCTATATTTAACTTTACCCAAAAGGGGTTTTAAATTTATACTGAAAGAAAAAGTAACGACAATATAAGGACCATAAATCAACACTTTAAGACTTCTCCCATGCCAAAAAACTATTTTTCTCTTTGAAACTAAAATAAAAGGATACAAATTTTTCAATAGAAGTTTAAAAGTGGGTAAAGAAATTCCGGTTGACGCTAGTTCTATTTATTTCGGAGCTTTAAATCAGACTGTTGGACTCAATTTATAAGGAATTCTCATCAGTTTACAAAACATAGTTGATGACTTTTTTAAACATATAAAATCTGCCTAAAAATACCAGTCTTATTTAAAAACAAACTGCAATAAGCGTTAACTAATGTATTGACTGTAACACAAGGAAACAGTGAAATCTTCTAAGGCGAAAGTATTTATTCCTGAATGATATGAATTTCTTCTGCGAACCCAAAAATTACATTGAAAAATATTGTTGGCTATAGTATCAGAGATTTTTACAATTTTTTTATTTAGAAAGGTGCTCTAATGTAATTCCATATATACATTATGTGTTATACTGTATATTTTATAATATTACTAGCTGAATACCCGCTTTTCGTTCGGGGTGAAAACAGAAAGTAAATAATCAATATATTAGTACTAAGCAGCTCTATAAATTGAATCCCAGAATTGAAAGACATATACTAGAACAATAAATAAAATAATATTATGTTTATTTATCATTATTTTTTGACTATTTATTTATTTATTATTTAGTTTTTGTTTATTATTATTATTATTTTCCCTTACTGCTGGCTTTGCGTTAATAGATTAATGAAAATACGTTTTCAGTTGTTTATCTCATCAAAATAAAAATTACTGTACTCAGTATAATTTGGCATGATGCTCTAGCTCGATACCAACTCATAATAGTCAAAATTTTCCTAATCAAGTGATTTTCTCCTGTTCTTATCTATGGGGCTGTATAAATCCTCCTTCCACAATATCTATTTTAAAACTGCACAGTATTGGTGCTGTTTTGTTAGATACCAAATATACTAAAATGATACTTTGTAATCTATATTAGTATAATTTATACCTATTAAAACTGGTCCAATTACCATGATACCAGTTGTGACTATGACTGAGAGATATAAACTCATGTTTGTGAAAATTGCAACACCATGAAGGACTTACGCGAGTGAGCTGAAATTTTCAGGAACTGCGAAGTAGAGCATGATATGCAAATGATTAGAATTTCAGACCCGTAGCGCATGCATATGCTGAGCAGCGCCCTCTGAACGGCGGATGGATCCGAATAAATAGACGGCTGTAGCCAAGCGAGTATGGTTATCGGTGGTTATCTGCTAGTGGTAAATGTTAGCTTAGTCATTCTATTCGACGAAAGAGAGCGAGATTTCAACAACTTATGGAGTTTAAACGGGGGAGAATCATCGGCCTTCGGGAAGCTGGATTATCTTATCGTGCAGTAGCCGCTCGTGTGCAGCGTAACAGCAGCACAATGATGCGTGTTTGAAAGCAGTGGATGGACGAGTGTCGGACAACTCGGAAATCCGGGAGTGGACCCCGAAATGTCACGTCAGCTCGCGATGATAGACACCTGTTCGGCGTTGCGCTAACGGACCGTACGGCTCCCTCTAGACAACTGGCAGCACGGTGGTCAATAGCTACAGGTGTTTCATTGTGTGCTTTATCAATTCGTAGACGTCTGCTGCAGCGTGGACTGCGCGCAAGGACTCCTTTATACAGGATCCCCCTCACGCTAAACCTTCGCCGCCTGCGGCTGCAATGGGCCAACCAGCATAGGGACTGGCGTGCTGATTGGCAGCGTGTCGTGTTTTCTGACGAATCTCGCTTCAATTTGTGGTACCATGATGGCCGCATTCGTGTCAGACGCTATGCCGGTGAACGCCATCTTCCGGAGTGCGTTATCGAACGCCACAGTGGACGAACACCCGGGGTTATGGTCTGCGGTGACATATCATATCATGGACGATCTCAATTGCTACGAATTGTGGGTAATCTGAACAGCAACCGGTACATCAGTGAAGTTCTAAAGCCCCAAGCTGTTCCCTTCCTCCAAGCCTTGCCAGGAGCTGTATTTCAACAGTACAATGCCCGCCATCATATTGCTAGGACTGTTCAATCCTTCCTTGCATCGCGACAGGTACAACTTCTTCCTTGGCAGGCGTATTCCCCGGATATGTCGCCGATTAAACATGTGTGGGATTTCGTTGGTCGGCGTTTCGCTTATAATCCTCGTCCTGTTGCTTCTACAGACGAACTTTGGGTACGCATACAAACAGTATTGAATTCTCTTCCTCAGACAGACATTCAAAGTTTGCTTGACTCCATGCCATGACGTGTAGCAGCACTTATTGCGGAGCGTGGTGGTTACACAAAATACTGATTTCGATCTCTTGTTATTGTTTGTTTGCTTTGAAAGTTTAATCATTTATTTGTACCACTACCACTCAACTGTGTATTAAATTTCATTCAATTATGACGATTCCTTCATGGTGTTGCAATTTTCACAAACAGGAGTTTAAGAAATTTTATATCGTGATGCATCGTCAGTTTTGCATCGCGATATAGCGATTTATCACGATATAGTATTTTTGAATTTCAATTACTTATAAGGCCCAGAAAGTTGGATTTCTATCAAAACTTCATACTCAGATTGATTTAAATCAATTCACGAATTTATAGATATATATGTTACGGGCAATGTAATTATTTAGGTCAGTATTCATAATGCTTAGTTATTATGAATAATGACCATTAAAATTGGGCAATTTGATAAATTTGAATTACTTTACGATAATTTCCCAGATTGCCCGGTCATTATAAATACCGCTATTATTTCTTTGGGCACTTTGATTAATTGACAACAATGGGACAACCACGAGCGTATGGTGTGATTCTGGCTGGCCAATGTTCACCGGTGAATGTTGACAATCAAATTAGTCGCTTTGGTGAATGTCCGAAATATTTATTACATCCAATTTGATACTAATTTATTCGTGGATATAATTACATTTATTCGACATTTTAATACTTATTGACGATAGATTAGAACAAACATCAGTGTTTGGAGTATCGGGCAAATATATACCGGGCAATGGCACTTGACCTTAAAAAACATCAGTGTAGGGTATACCTGGCAAATGTATACCGGGCAGTGGCACTTGACCTTAAAAAAATATCGGTGTAGGGTATACCGGGCAAATGTATACCGGGCAGTGGCACTTGACCTTAAAAAACATCAGTGTTGGGTATACCGGGCAGTGGCACTTGACCTTAAAAAACATCAATGTAGGGTATACCGGGCTAATGTATACCGGGCAGTGGCACTTGACTTTAAAAAAACATCAGTGTAGGATATACCGGGCAAATGTATACCGGCAATGACACTTAACCAGACCTAGTATGACTAGACCTTTGGTGAATGTCCGAAATATATACTACGTCTAGTGCCACTTTTGCTATAGCTTAAATATTTCAAAAAAATTAAACAAAGCGTTTGAATCAATTTTAAACTGATACCGAAATTATTGCTTTAAAATTAAAAAAAAAAAAAAAAAACTGCGCCAGATAAGAGTAATTGAAGTATTTGCTTTATACAGCGCACGTGCGGGAAAAAACTTTTAAAAAAATTATCCAAGTGAATCTAAAAGTGGATGAATATCCCAAGACACCCTGTGGCTGTGTGTGACACAAATTGCCCACTTAATTTTTAGCATTATACATAATGACCGGGCAATGTAATAAGTGCAACATAATTTATCATTTTGTCATATCCTTTTGGGGACTTTTTAAATTGCCCGGGCATTATAAACAATGCCCAATTATTTACATTACCCGTGATATATATATGTTTCGCTTAAGAAAAATATTAATGTTATATTTTCAAAAAATTATCGCGCAAATAACGAAAGATTTCTTAGTTTAAAAATAAATAATGAAAAATAAATAAAATTGAAATTTATCAATATATTTACCTAGCAATATAGAAAGAAAATTTAAAAAATAAGTTCGTTAAAAATTATTTGTATGCGTAAAACAAAGTGCTAAATAAATTGAAAAAAAAAAAAAACGCTTTTAAAACAACACTATTTTTTAGCATTATTATTTCACATAAATAATTAAGTTAAATTGAATAATTACCGAATTCTGAACGAAAAAACAAAGAAAAGTTTAATTTATTAAAAATGAAAACAAAAGAATTATGATATTCGATAATATATTTAACTGACAATATTGAAGGAAAATTAAAAAACATGATTATACTCCTTAATAAAACGAAGTGCTAAATGATTAAAAGAAAAAGAAATTGCAAACTTTACTAATTTTCTTGAATAAACAAGTTGATTGACGTATGCCCAAATCCAAAAGAGGGAAAATAAGTTTCGTTATAATTTCATTTATAAAAATAAAAACAACTCAATATTTATAGATTTGAAATCAATAATAAGAACCCATCAAATTATTAGAAGTTTTGTCCAAAACGTTTTTAATAAATTAAAATCAAGTAAAAAATAGCCTAACAAATTTAATTACTCTGTAATTTAATTCTTTATGGGCATCTTAAATTAGATTTCTGATTGTGATAAATTCAATAATGTAAAAAATTACTTAAACATATAATATCAAAATTAATTTTCGTATTTAAAAATAAAAAAATAAGTTTTGTTTTTAAAAAAATTACCTAATTAATTAAGAAACACTACTTTATATGTTATTTTCAATAATAGATTAGGTTCAGAACAACGTAACGACGGTGATCACAAAGTCAGTCCCACTGAAAATAATTTACAAGAAACGATATCAAGTCGCGACAAAAAAAAAAGAAAAAAAAACTATGACGCGCGAAAACGAACATGCGAGATCACGATATATATTCTCAAAACTATGGTTCTGATTGTACCACTCAACAATCAAGGCCATTTCAACATAACGAAACGAACATAGTCTTCCACAGCGCGAGTCGGTATCAGTTGCAAGAAGATCCCTGCGTGTCTTATATCGATACATCGTTTTGCGCTCGTCGTCTTTAGTCTACGGCTTAAATCAGATTTCTGATGCATCGCCTGAAACGAAAGTTGCTGTATCGGCTTGTTGATATATGCGTTAAATCGATATGTCGCGATACATCGATTTATAGCCCAGTCCTAGTTGTGACTATTACTAAAATCAATTATCATGGGCGTTAATAATAGTATGGCGGTTATTTACGATTTTCCTAAACGGACAAGCATCTTTTCTTCATAAATTATGCATTTTAGAGCATACTTTAATTTTTTATGTAAATGAACTGTCTTAGATGATATAGATGATACATAGTGCTTCCAAGATTCCCTTTGGCTATTGCGTCGAACCGTTCGAGCAACCGCTTTCGCCTGTTTAAGAGATATAAGATTTGATGTTGAAAGGTTCTGACGGAAGCTGTTCCACAGTCGTTTCTGCTCCTGGTAAGCAGTAAAGCACTCAGAATTTTGCCTAGGTTTACGAAGGGGAAGAAAACATGATGACGATTTGGAAGATTATCTTCTGCTGTTCGAATAATGACACATGTAACAATTTTAATAGCGGTATTTACATTGTTGCAACATGATATATGAATATGATGATATATGAATAACGATGGTCTGGGGCTTATAGGAACATTAACAGAATATGAAATTATGAGTGGGAAGTGATCACTGTTATGAAGATCATCGCTGACGGAAACGTTTATGAGCGGCATGAGAAATGTTGATCATTAACCTAAATAAATGGAATGAAAGGTTCGTGTCGGAATATGAAAATAAGTTTCTTCGTCTTGTTTAAGCAAACAGAGATTATAGTCCATGAGGAATTGTTCAATTTTACGCCTCCGATCATTGGACGCGGAACTACCTCATAATTCACTAAGACCATTAAAATCTCGGAGCAGAACAAAAGGTGAAGGTAACTGGGCAATCAATGAATTTAAATCTGCTTGAGAAATGGATACATGAGGAGGAAAATAAATAGAACAAACTGTGAGAAGAATATTTATGGAAATTTGAACGACGCAAACTTGTAATGAGGCTGATAATGGGAGATGAATAGATGATAATGCATTTCAAGTTAAAATTTTGCAACTCCACGATGAGATTGACTTACATCATCGAAATAATGCCGGGAGAAAGCATAACTAATCAATTTAAATTCATCGGATGACGTTAAATGCGTTTCCTGCAATGCTAAGGGATACAGGTTAAAGTTTTAAAATAATGTCCTTAACATTAGAAGGCCAGTTTTGCAAACTACGAAAATTTAATGGCACATGAAATATTTGAGCATTATGAACTTGATGGAGATGATTGAATGGTAACATCATAAACAGGATGTCAGTTAAGAAGGCATTCACTGTCAGAATGTTGCAAAGCCCATTCTAATTTAGCATTCATATTCTGCAGAGCCACAGAAGCGAACTGGTTGTCATAGTGAAAGTACTTCTGATCCTTTTTCTTTCGTCAATGGCCAGGTTTTTCATTTGGGATAATTTCTTTGTAGGGAACTATTTCGGAAAAGGTCTAGCCTTTTCAGAACTATCAAATTTAGCTGTTTTGCTAGGAGGATGTGATGTGGTTCTGTGGCATGACGATGGTGTTGTAAAATGAGCTTTAGGTTTTTGACTCGTAGGCGGAAGCTTAGGTGAAGATATAGGAAGGTCAGTTTGTAAACTGACTAAGCAAAATGAAGTTTCAGCAACCACAGAGTAGGATACGCCCGGACCGGGAGCACGTTCGGGGATTATTCTATGGGCTTCATTGAAAGCCAGATTTTGCAACACTATGGCACTTTGAATCTCTTTCTCTTGTGACCATTTAGGACAGTTCCTGGAGAATTCAGCATGATTACCCTTGCAATTAATAAAAAAGGGCTGCGACTCACAAGAAACCTCAATATGGCCTCGACAGCATCGAGCACATGTAAGTTGTCCTCGACAAGATGCTTTCTAGTAGCCAAATGTTTGACATTGAAAGCACTTTAATGGGTTTGTTATATGTCTTACTGGGTAATTGTACTACGCTAGTTTAACAGAAGACGGTATATTTGGTTGATTAAAAGTTAGTATGAGGTGTTTAGTGGAAATGAGTTTATCATCCCTGCGTATTAAAATGTGGCGAAGATAAATTACTTTTGGATCTTTTAATTCTTCTAGAATTGTGTCTTTTGTGAGTTCTGAGGTGAAAATAACATCCTTAGAAGTGTTAAGGGATGAATGGAGGTAGACTTTTATATCAAACGAGCAAATGGTGGTCCAAGTCGATTATATCTCTGCTTATTTTTCAAAAGAAATATGAAGTAGAAGATCACCAAAACGCTGTTTATCAACAGATTCTACCTCTCACAGCACTGATAACAGCGCTTTGTGAACTAGAAATGGTGAAAGATGTTTCTCTGTTTTTGGATTGATGTGAGGAACAGAGTACCGTCCCATTTTCAGCCATAGAAAATATCAACCACCTCCACTACCAGTGGCACCACCCACCACGGAGTTCAATTATGGGGATGCAAGCAACCGATTGATGTTGATACCAATCCGTTTCTTAATACCGATGCTGATCAATAGCTATACGCCCGAAAGTCACTCCTGAAGCAGCCTCCACCCTAAACGTGGTGCCAACTAAGAGACCCCGGATTCGACCCTAAACAACAGATGATGTTCGTGTCCAGTCAGTTGATACATACAAGCAAATATACACCTTCCGTTCACCTGAAGCGCTAATCAAAGCTGTGTGTTGGGGTACCAGGATGCCTCTCAACTACCAGGACACCCTTTTCCAGGGATGAGGGGTAAGACATGCAGACGAACCTTTAATTTTTTATATTATGTATTTTATTATATTATACATTTTATTGTATTAGTTATACTATTTATTTATTATTTTTGTGATATGTTCATAATATATCCTGTATATATCCCTTTAATATAATGCAATTTATATTTTAACGCTCCTTAGAGCAGTTTAAATCTTCAGAGTTATTTTTCATTGAATTCACAAAATTTCTTCAATTCCAGAGCGACAGAAACTGTGCTGAGCATGTATTCTTAACGTGTATTGTAATCATGAGTAAAACATATTTCTTAACAATGCACACTCATTAGGCATAAAAAAAGCCATCACCTTTGTCGTATTCATGTTTAGTACATTGAATTTCTGTAGAATTGATGATACATGATGTTCATGATGCATTCAACCACTTGAAGTTTTTTTTTTACCCAGTATAATTAAATGTCATTGACGTCAATAATAGAACAGTTTATTTTTATATTTTGGTTTAAGGAATTAATGCTATTTCTCCGTAAATTTTGCAATTGAACACTCAGACCTTTATTATTTTATTTGCCACTGGTTTTGGTACGGGACATTTAGCATAGATGGTTCTGTAGTTTTAAGAGAAACACACAGACGAACTCACTCTCCATTCTATTCTATTATATATTTTATTATATTATATATTTTATTATATTATATGTTTTATTATATTACATATTTTATTATATTATATATTTTATTACATTATATATTTTATCGCAATGCTATTATTTACGTATCTCTGATTTATCCCTTTAATAAAATGTAATTTATATTTTAAAGCTCTTTCAAGACGTTTAACTGTTAAGAGTTCTTCTTTATTGAACTTACAAAATTGTTTCAATTCGCAAGCGACAGGAGAAACTGTGCTGAACATGCATTCTTAACATGTATTTTAATCATGCTAAATAAATTTTTTTAGCAATGCTTACGTATCAGAATCAAAAAGAGCCATCACTTTTGTAGTATTCGTATTCAGTACATTGAATTCTTTAACAAATGAATGAAACATGATATATTACTCTTTCTGAAAATTTGTTTTCCTAATTTAATATAATATTTGTGTCTTCTAAAATTGTTTTTTATTTTCTATTATTATTACAAAGTTTTTTTTTCTTAATATTATCAGCCATATTCTAGAATATATCAGATATATTGAAATAGTATTTCTAACATCTATGTAGCATCGTCTATGTAGCACAGTATATGTAGCATCGTAATACAATTTAGAGATATTTCTATTCGACACTTCATAAATATTATTGAATAATTTCAGACATAAGAAAGCAGAAAATTGTACTTTGGAGAGTAAAATAAAAAAATTGAGCTTAATATTTGTTTTTTCATATTTCTGAGTCAATTTCCTCTTTTAAGTTATAACTGGAATAAATTGTAGAGAATAAATTCTTGTTTTATATGTATAAGTATATTGCGAAACTAGGATCTTTTGTATCCGACAATTCCAAAAAAAAAATGCAATTTGCTGAAATATATACACGATTCAAATGTAGTTCTTTTTTTATTCTATTGGGTTATTTAGTTCTGTTAGAAACTCTACTGATTCCACAAAAGCAAGATAACATTGAATGTCCAACATTTATCTCTAGTCATGAGCATTGAATAGTTTTTGGCCGGAAAGTTAGTCCTTAAAGCTTTGGAAACTAGCCAGTTGACGCAAATGTCAGCTTTTTTGTACGGAATGACTTTCATCTACCTAGATTATAGTAGTCTATGAGGGTTTTATTGTAATGTGAGAATATATTTAGTACTTTCTTTCTCAAGCTCATCCTATCTTTGCAGTAGACTTCTAAGAATATTTACGACATTTAAAGTCCTCCATTTTATTTTTCGAGGATCTTAGTGTAAATTTAACAAATAGCAATATTTTTAACGTTTGTTAACTAGACTGTTGTTTATGATCACCGTTTACGTTAAAAACGAAAAAATATAGATAATTAGCTCTTAGCTCGTAAATGGGTTGCAATTATCCAACCTTTAAATCCACTAAGAATTCAAAGGTAGAGAAATATTTAAGACATTTAAAGTTCTCAATTTTTGTTCATAAGAATGTTAGTGTAAATTTAACAAATTGAATATTTTTTGAAATCTTTTTTGTCAACTAAATTATTGTTTTATTAAATAAATAATCCCAACGTACTGAAGCAGTAAGATATCACTTGACTAAAAACTTCATTCGCTTAACAAATATACAAATTGGAAATAACAGTCCACATATTTAAACCTCTCAAACCTAAGCACCTATTTTCAAGACTTGCCAGGCATAAATGCGAAGAAACGAAATAGATTTAAAAGATAAAAAAGTACAGTTGCTATCGAAAATTGGAAAAAAAGGCGAGAAACAAAACTAGAAAAACCAAAATAGCCTAGAGAAAAGAAAGACAAAAACAAAACAAGAAGAACCACAGCTGCTAAGAGGAATAAATAAGGGTAACATGCATTTCCACGCACTATATAGAGGTCGTGAGGATATTCATATGAATGGTGATTCCCTTTTATACGACATTAACTCCTCACCTTTTCTCCATAGTATTCACATGAATGTTGATTCTCTTTTTAACGACATTACTCCATAGCGCGTGGAAATGTGTTTCACCCTTATTTGCTCCTCTCGACCATTATGGTTTTTCTTGTTCTATTCTGTGTGGCTTCTCTAGTTTTGTTTCTTACTTTTATTTTTCCATACTTGTTGTCAACTTTTATTTTTAAATCACCTTTGTTTCTTTTCATTCACGTCTGGCAAATCTTGAAATTTAAATTTTTTTATTTTAGTCAACTGTTGTTTCTAATTGTATTTTTTTGAAAGCAATGAATTTTATGCTTACAATTTACGTTCAAAGACAAACATTTAGAATTTAACTAAACAAATAATTAGTAAACGATTTCATAAGTGGTTGCTAACTGATAATGCGAATTGCATAGTTTTATAAGTGTTCGTATTCGTTTCCTATAAAGAAGCTAAAATATGCTTAAATTAGCAAAGAAGTATATTGAATTTTGTCTTTACAGACTAATAAGTGTAGTTTAATAGCATGAAGGCAACTTTTTGCTATTCTGCATCTAAATCTATGAAAACAGACCTACTGATAATAAACAGAATTAACGGCGCTATAAATTCCGTCTGACATGAATACAAAAGAAAAAAAACATAACAAGAAGAGGAAAAGCATCATTAGAGCAACTCCGGAATCAGGATCTCCTATTTTCTTCAAAAGATAACCTCTTTAGAGTAGTTTGTGGAACACGTGCATTACATATAATTTGTTTTTAAAGTATTGTTTTGAGGTTTAAAAATAAAGTATTTTAGTTAGTCATGATGATCAATAACTATATAAATTCGAATAATGCTTGTTCTATTAATATGGTTGAGCTGCTTCTTCTTTTAAAAATTAATAAAGCAATAGAATTACAAAAAATACGATCGAAACTTTAAATACGATTTTTTCGTAATCCTATTTTTTTATTATTATTAATTTTTACCCGATGAAGCTATGATGAATGATAATTACATTCATTCGAATGATGTTTGTTCTACTATGTTGTGATGTGTGATCTTCTTCGAGTAAAACTAAATAAACAAAAAATAGGATTGCGAATAAATTATCTTATAAGTTCCAAAAAATGCACATTTTTAACGAAATCAATAATTTATATGCGTTTACAAGTCTTTAAGTTATGAATTTTGAGTTTCTTTTTTTCATAAAAACAAAACTTAAATTTCACCCCTCACAAAAATGGACCTTTTACAAAAAGTCAGTAAAAGTCTTAGTAATTTTAAATGTGGGGGGTATCACTCAAAAATTAAGATTATGAATAATTAAGATTATGGATAAATATTTTAAATTTCTGGAAGAAATCTATATTCCTAAAATATAAAACCATTTATACGTTTATAACATATGAAGTTTTGTCCTCAACCAAAATTTATTGACAGAAACACAAATTTTTCGATTTTTCTTTTAGTACTGCAGTTCAAATAGATAACTAAAGGAATTCTATTGTCAAATAATTTTAATTCCCAATCTAAGCCTCATTATAAGTATTTTTAAGATTGCTTAAAAATTTTTGCGCCATGCTTCATGATTTTACTCATTTTTTTAGGCGTCTTTTCCTCAAAACTATAAATTTCAACACACAAGGAAGACCTTCTCTTAAATTACTGGTTTAATAAACATATATTTTGGTATACTTGTACATTGAATTATTTAAATTCATTAAACAAGAGCTTTTGCTAAAATTTCAGTGAAAAAAATTGTATCAATAAAATTGTAATGTTTTTAAGGTGTTTTTTTTCTGTATAAAAATTCCTGTAGGAAATTAAGTAAATAATTTAAAAAAGTTTACACGTTTAATAAATTTAAATTTAGATATGCATACGCATTGTCTCCTTACATTATTTAACTGTATCAAACAAGATTTTATGTCCTTAATTATGTTTTCAAAATTAGTATCCGCAAAATTTCGGTAATTTTTAGTGTCTTTTTTTTCCAAAAAATCTTGTATAAATATAAACAAATTACGTTGCAAAACTTCTTATCAAAATTGTAAACACTGTAAAAAATTTATGTGCATAGTTGCACCCAGTTTCAGTGCTGGGCAAAACTAAAATACATTTTTAAGTGCATAACTGTAGTTATGGTGTAAAAATTTATATAAAAATGATAAAAACTATTGTTTGAAAGAATTAGGACGAATCTATAACTAAAAATGTGATTCTTTTTAAATGAAATGTTTTTGCAATAAGTCATCAAACTGATTCTAATGGGCCTGAAAATATATGTTGTCAGTAAACAAGCAAATAAACAATTTATTAATTAATAAAGATATAACAGTTGAAAAGTAAATAAAAAATGTGACAACATGCACTGTAAAATTGGTGGTAACATTGCACTAAACGTTTTACAATGATTCTCATTGAAACAGTAAAAAAAAAATCATTGCTTTTAAAATTTAAGCTAAAATGTAACGCAATTATTAAAAATTATTTATTGAAAATTATACTTTTTAATATTAGTGGCATAGGGTTTCTGTTGCTTTAAAAGATTCTCTTATTCATTTAATTTTGATATTCTTTTTATTGTTAAGTAATAAAAATAAAATAAAAATATTGTTCGAAATTTACTTGTAAGGGTCCATCAGGTATCGCTTCAACTCTTAAGGAAGTATCTGCTTCAGAAGAGGCCACTCGAACATTTTCAACACTTAACCACATATCTTCAACAGTGTTGCCAAGGAATTTTAACGACTTTCGAAACCATAGGAGACAAGTATTGGCTACACAATGTCCTATCTTTTCAAGCAGTTTATCTTGAGAAGATCCTAAAAAGAAAAAAACTCTTTTTAAATAAGATAAGTGCATTTTCAATCAATGTTGATAAATAATTATTGAGGAGTTTTAACGGAAAATGTAAAAAAAAAAGTTTTAATGATAAATCACACTTGAAATGCAGATCAAAAAGATCTTTCTAATTTTAATGTGTCATATAAAACATGAAATAATAATGAATAATAGTTTTAATGACATCTCAGCATAAAATAAGTTTTGTTTCAGATACTTTTGTGTTAATGACACATAAAATATCTAAATGATAGAACTTTTGAAAAATTACTTGTGATTCCACTTTTAACGTTGTTATATCGAAATTTTAGGAGTGGAAGCAAGCTCTGAGAAATAAAAGTTTGGCCAAAACAACCAGAATATGGTAAAATTTATCATGTTTTGGACATTGCGGGGACTTCTTAAATATTTACCGAATTTTTACCGAAGCGCTTTGATAATGAATTTTGTAGAATATACAATTAAATATGGTTTTATAATACGTGATTAAATTTGGTAAATGTAGTAAAATTTGGTAATTTTATCATACCTTAAAGCATGGCATAAAAACCATTTATTCGTTTAAATTTACTTTTCAGTTTTGTATTTTTTACTAAATGTGTGTTGATACGAGCTATTATTTAGAGAACCAGAATTTCTGGTAAACTTTTATCATATGAACGGAAAAATTAACAAATGAATGGTTTAAAAGGAGTATATTTTGGTTTCATACCAAAATGATGTTGTTTTTTTTACAAAAAATTTAATTACCATACAGAATGGTAATTTCACCAGAATGTTATAGTTTGCAACAGACTATATAGATTTTTAAAAAAAATCCTCGAAACAACTGGAGATTTATAGTGCTCACTATTAAATAGAATACGGAAAAATAATTATAAAAATGAAGAGCTTTTTTTACATTTCTCAAACACTAAATACTATTTCTACTATTACAATTGAATTAAAAATAAATGTAATTGCGTGGCAATGTTGTGAATGCATTTTAAATTATACTGTTCTAGTTTTTATATGAAAAAACTATAATAGTGTAATTTTTAATTAAAAAATTACAAAATAAATTAACTCAATTTTATTCCACTTTAGCCGTGGTTTGATATCCTCTAATAATAGCTATTGTTTTTGCTTTATATCTACTATAGATTTTTTTAAAAACTTTTTTTGTAATTTCCTATGAATATCTTTTCACAGTTTTTTAAAGCATTTATAATTCCTTAATGCGAATAAAGTATATGTTTTTGGAACGTTATATAGTGGCATAATACCTTTGTTTCTTAATTGGCTTATCCAAATTACTTTTATCCTAGCTTCATTCTTCTATCAAATCCAGCAATATATAGTTGTTCAATGATTATTCTTCCACGTTAATTTTTTTATTGGTATTAAAAAAGAGAAACAAGTTTTGTTCTATAGCTGTTTTTTATTTGGATAGTTTAAATTATTATAATTATTACTTTAAACTCTAATAAGTATATTTATAATACTTTTTCAACATTAATCAACTTCGAAAATAAATATTTAAATTAAATGGCAGAAAAAGCCTGTACAACTCTCTTTTATTAAAAAAAATTGACATTGAAAGTTTCTTCGAATATAAGGATTTCTTGGTGTTTTCTTTAATATTTTAAGAGTTTCATGATTTTTTTTCACTGCTTGATTTTTTTTGTTTGTTTTGTTAAGTTTGAAAAGTGTTTTTTGAATACGTATCGTTTCAGACTTTCAATTTATAAATGTAATATTTTATAACAAATATCATATTTTTCTAAGATGTCTATAAAAAAGGGGTATAAAGTTAAATTATATTGATTTTTTATAAAATAAGAACTAGCCTGAGATTTATAAAAATATAGAGTAGCGTTTTATGCAATATGTTACTCGGAAATTTTGTTGTTTGATTGGAAAATGCTTTCAAATATTTCATAGTTGAAAAATGCGTTTTAAAATATGAAACTTGACTGAAAGTCGATTGAGAAATTTTGCCCCTGGCATTGATATAAGTTTGAATTTTATCAGAAGCATTGATGAATTTTTCTTTGAAGAGACTGAAATCTAACAGTGTGTTAGATATCTAAATAAATAAATAAAAATACTTATATACACTTTATATCTATATGTACTTTATATGTATCTACCCAGCTAAAAATACACTGCAGTTATTCTACAGAACTGATGCAGTTTTTCTACAGTTAACTGCTGATTTTCTGTAGTGCAATCCTAACTGTAAAAACACTGCAGTTATTTTGCAGATAAAGTGAAGTAATTTATACGTAATTTATTTCAAGAAAACTTTTATCTATTGTCTACCATATTAGTGTAGTTCAAGTGAGATCATTTTAAGATCATAAATTTTTGAAAAAAACTTTGAAATTCGTTGTTATCCTGCAGTAAATTTGAAGTAATTATGTAGTCATTGATTCAGAAGTATATTTTCTGATGAATCTGCAGAAAAACTACAGTTACTTTGTATTGTTGTAAAATTTAAAGTCTTAGATGTCTTCAATCATGCTTTCCTCGTTGGTAAATCAACTTTTAATAATGTTTACGTTTATTTTTTCTATTTGTCTTTGATTACATATTAATTACTTATATTTAGGTAAAAATTCTAAACATATATATTGATAAGGGAGATAACTTACACTGTCTATATACATAAAAGAAAAATTCATGAAATACATACTTGATGCAGTTTACAAACTGCAGTAATTTTGTAGTGTTTCCACTTCAAAAATACTGTAGTGGAATTAGCCAAATCACCACAGTCTTCAAACTGCATTTTTTGGTAGATTTTCAGCAGTTTATTTTTAGCTGAGTATATGTACATTACTATTACTTTTAAATATTTTTAGAATGGTTTAAATAAAATGAATATTTTTAATTTAAATACTTCCAACAGATTCATTTCAATTGTTCTTTTATTTGGCAATATTTTAGCTAATTTCAATATCTACTAGCAAATTTATATGAATTTCAATTCACACAATTTCTACAATTTCATAATTAAATTTTAATTTAAGTCCACAATCATTCGAAAAATGTTCTTAAAAATGAAATGTTCTTAAAAAATGAAATGTTCCTAAAAATGAAATGTTATTTATCTTTTATTGTTATTGTTATTTGATATTTTTTATGATTTAATAACAAATAAAAATTATTGTAAACATCTTACTTAATATGCACATCTTAGATTAACATATGCATCTTAGTTTGCATCTACTTTTCGCTGGAATGTAAAGGAAATTCTTAAAATTAAGATTAAGGTATAAACTAAAATAAAACGAAATTTATAAATTCCTGACGAGTGATTTTTTTTTTTAAATTAATAATATTCTGCATGTTTTTATTAATAATATACTGCATGATTTGGTAGGTATTGCACAGATGTATTACCGTAATAGTTAAAAGAATATTTCCTCAACTATTTGTAAAATTATTACTTCATTAGTTTTAAGGTAAGATGTCTTTATTGAATTAATATCATTTTGCTTAAATTTTAAAAATTTTGCTTCAGTAAAAATAGATTACTTCAGAATTAACAAAAATATTAATTTAATAAAATTGCGAAAAAATGAATCTTTCAATAAATGCAATAATACAGCAGTTTAATGCCGGATAAATGTTTCTACAACAGATACCACTCCAGATTTATGACATGTTAGTTATGATTTCGCGCTGATGAATCGAATAGTTCTGCCACTTATCCTGATTTCGATTAACTCAATGGCGATTTCGATCTCAACAATGATTGTGAAATTTTTTTTGCATTCTCTTCGTCTTTACTACTGTCCCACAAAAATGAGTGAAAAACTTTGAGAACAGGAGAATAAGGGAGCTATGCATTCTGTATACGCTAAAAAACGATGGTATTTCGGTGTTTTAACAGAAGAAAATACAACAAGAATAATTGTGCGCTTGTTTAAAATGACCCATACATACCCTGCTTCAGTAACTAAATATTAACTGAATCTCGCAAAATGGCGTGGGTCATAAGGTTTTTTTCTTTATTTATTTTTTCTTTTGTTAAAAAAATGTGTTACACTTGTTAAAAATTGAAAACGCTTATAACATACACTAAATTTGATTTAGTTTCAAAAAATGTAGAAAATTCTACCATTTCTGAAATATAGAATCGAAATCTTTCATCCATGTTCCTAAGAAGTTTCTTACTAAATCATTGCTAATATATTTCATTAATTGCCAATATGGTTTTGAATGCAAATGGGAAAATAGATAATATGTCAATTATTTATCAAGTAGGAAAATAGGAAATAAATTAACTAAATTATGCGAAGAAATCAAATGGAAATCAAACATTTTGAGGGAAATTACTTGTGAACTATCGAGTTTTATACTGGCACACCAAAAGTTTTAGGTTCTCGCAATTAATAATGGAAACTTGGTAAATACAGCAAAATTAAATTAGCGAAAATCAAAATTTTGATTTTTGACTAACTGATCTATAAATGCCATTTCTAAAGCGCTATGTTATTTTTCTTTGGCACTGGCAAAAAATCTTAAGTGGAGATATTTCGAAAGTACAAAATATCACGATGAATCGCGTGAAAATATCGTTTCATGTTTTCGTAACGGTATTTTGATCATATTTTTTACATATAAAAGGCGCAGTTATTAAACTATTGTTATATTGAAAGGCCGTAATTGTTGGTCGCTCCAGCTTTCGTAGTACTACCGGATTATTTGTATTTTGTCAGTTTTCTTTAGCCTATCCCTTGTCTTAGATGTACTTTCTTAACCCTTTGGCGTAGATGGGTCACCTTTGTTTCTTTTATACATTTTTACTAACATTCTAATTACAGGCAAAGATATATTTTGGTATTTTTTATTAATAAAAAACCATCTAATAGTTACTAAAAAATATCTGTTTGCTTATCGGAATTATATTTGCACTAAAATATGAAGTCCAAAAGAAGTAATTGGAATTTTTTTTTTCATTTACAATTAAAAATGTATCAATGATTGATTTTGTGAATTATAGAAATTTCAATGATGTATAACTGTTTCTCTTAGATTTAAGAAATTGCAAATAAGTGTAAATTTGAAAATCTATTGTAGGGTAATGAGCCGTGTTTGGCACCGGTGTTTCAAGCTGTATTTAATAAATATAAATTATTAAAATGCTAAATATAATATTTCAACTTATTTTAATCTAAATTCATGCAAGATTATTAAAAAAGTATGAAAAATGTGTTATGTAAAAATTCAGAATTCATGGGTTAAGTGACGAGCAATAAATATCATGATTATAAAAAATGTCCAGTAGTAATCGAATGAAATGGCACAAAGAAATGTCCATTAACGATTTCTTGTTTAAGCCTGAAAATCAAGTACAAAATCGAGAGATTCTGCCTCGCGATATTTTGAAGATAAGATTTTAGAAGAATACCCACTGTTTTTCGAACGACTATGTTCAAATCTGTTTTTAAATTTTCGAAAGAATTTTTTGAAATATTCAAAAAATGTTTATTAAAATAGTTTATAATTCACTTTAAATAATTTCAACTAATTAGTCTTTTACTTGTAAAATTTGAGTTTAGCACTTAATGAAGCGAGCAAATTAGTACAAGAAAATACAATAAGGATTTATTTAGAAATTCCGGATTCATGAAACTACTAAGATAAAAATTGCTATTTTGCTATTTATATTGCTATTTTTATTGCTATTTATATATAAATTGCTATTTTTATCCTGACTTGTTCAATTGCATACAAATTTAACTAGTTTTCAATATTGTTATATGAATGTAGATTGGAAATGTTATTTAACGAATGAATCGAGCAATTTAATACATAAAAGTACGATAAAGATTTATTTAGAAAATCCGGAAACATAAAACATTTTACAAAACTAAGATAAATTACTATTTTGATCCAGATTCGTTTCACTGGATGCAAATTTAACTAGTTTTTAATATTGTTATATAAATGCAAATTGGAAATTCAATTTTTCAATTTATCTCGTGGCAAATGTAGTATCTATTTTAAAATAAAATTCAAAATATCAATAAAAGTTAATAATAGGTTTATAATCCATTTAGAGAAAGTATCTAGATTGTGTTTTCTTATCCATCATAGCAGACAGTCGTAAAAGTGTTTGAGAAGGGATTTATCCCAGTCACGTAAATCTTTCGAAATTTCAACCGGAAAAAAACCATCAGCAAATATCCTGCGGCAATATCAGTTATTACTTGTTCTTCCTAAAAGTATATCTAAGATGTAAAAATTCATTCCTACAGGAAAATTGTAACAATTTATTTTCCTCATACAATAGTCAAAATAATATTAATGACTATTATGTTTTTTCTATAAATATTTATTCGTTTTAAAATTGAATGTTATTTATATTCAAATTACCAAAAATGTCATTTTGAAGTATCATTAATAAATAATAGACTTGGGTCATTTTATATTGCAATGTGCATACTAAATCTCTAACTCAGTATTCATTTATTTCTAAGAATATTTTAAGTTAAATTTGTGTTCAGAGTGAGCCAGAAACAAAATATCTATTCTCTGACTATATTCGGTTTTTCGACAATGCTTGTGAGCATATAGAACACCACATACATCGTTCAACATCGTTAGGTAAGAGGGTTATTTTAAAAGCTTCTTAAGAGAAATCTACTTTTTCCCCTTGAAATTCAGAATATATAGTTACATTATCCGAACGTCACAGGCAAGGCTGTAGCGAGAAAATATTAAGGTCACCAAAATGTATTCAAATGGTTAAATATCTCGAGAGGACCGAGATGGCTCAGGAGCTAGAACGCTTGCCTCCAATGAGACAGCTCGCTTTTGAACCTCAAATAGAGAACGAAATTCCAGAAAAATTACTTTTTTTATATAGTATTGACATTTCTGGTTTTAAAATGAGACACATAATTCTGGTAATTAAAACCAAAATAAACGGTATATTCAATGGTAGCGGTTTAACAAAAATTCTCTTTTTCAGAATGCAGCTTTTACGATCATTCTTTCTGTAAATAAGACAAAACTGAAGAGTAAATTTATCCGAATAAATGATTTCGGTGCCATGCTCTAAGTAATCAGTGATAAAACTATCAAATTTTACCATACATTATAAAAATAAATTTCATTCTCAATTTTACCAAAGTGATTACCAAAGCGCTTTGGTACATATTATCGAGCTTTTAGTGTTCCCATAGAAGCAGAAACACGGTAAATTTAATCATATTCTAATAGTTTTTATTATACCATATTTTTCCTTCCATGCACGCATTGATGACAAATTGATTATGATAATTCAAAATTGCAATTATGACGTAAAAAACACAAAGTGGTAGGCGGATCATGGGCTAGATCCATTTGCCACGGGATGACCATGCCATGTTTTCGTGGTTTCAATCTCCATGTAGTGTAAATGCTGATTAATTCCTCAAGTCGGGCTGGAATAGCCTGGTTTATTGACCGTTGGAGTCTTGTTCTCTGTTCTCGAGAACGGGAGTTAAATGTAGTTGGCCGAAGAATCCCCGTGTATCAAATGGTGACTGTTACAGGTTGAATCTGCCAGGGTTACTAAGTCCTTGAAGTTCCCATAACAAATCAATACCTCTGGGGGTACTGATCCAGAAGTTCTCTTGTCTTCTGGATTGAGTTCAAAATTACAAGACTACAGAGTTGAAAATTGGTAGTCGTAAATTTAAATTTGGGACTGCGGTTTAACAACGGTTTTAAAATAGAAATAATTCTAAACAAAAATAGTCTTCCTCAAAGGCTAATTTGACATAATACTGTCATAATATGTCAAATTGCTAGGATTTCTTATGAAGATTATTTGCTCCTTAATAAATAACAGTAATAAAATTCTGATCTCTTTCAAATAACACTTCAAACCATGTATAATATCTCATGTTTTTAAAAATATCAATTTCTGGCAAGTGTTTGGCTAAAAATAAGGAATATGTATTTATGTTTTGATTACCACACATCATTTTCCCCAAAATTCATATTTAAGCTTGACAATTTTTATTTATTTTAACAATACGCAATAACAATTTACAAGTAAAGGAAAGGTGCAAATATTACAATGGTACAGTCACCAAGTTATTGGCATTTCTCGCAAAAAAAAAATAAATAAAAAAAATGTTTTCATAACTACTTTGTAAGAAACTGTGCTATAGATTTACACGCTAAAATAAAAAAAATTTGCTCATTAAAAAAAGCAACATCATTTTCAGTTTTAAGTCATAATTTGGAATAATGAATATTTTATGATTGAATGCTTCATAGGTGAGCGATTCCTTTATAATTCTTATACATTTTATACTGATGAAAACCAAACAAGTATCTGGATATTTGCTAATCCAAGAGCCATATTTAAAAAAAAAAAATGTGACAAAAACTATGAGAAACTTTTTTATGACCAGTATCTTTCTGTTTTATAGAGTTTCATTTTACACAAGTGATACTTTAAAATACTAAGAATATACCAAAAATGTTACCAATATATGAATAAAATTTTAGGTAAAAGGAGCTACCTTGCACAAGATTTTCTTTTCTTCAATGTTGTATTCTAGAAAAAGAAATTATAATGTTACAGGACATTCAAATTATGATGGTATACATAACATAGTGAAGCAAAAACACAAAATCTAAAGTCAGGGCAAGTTTGTTCATTATAGAAAAAGCCATCCAGGAAATAATGGGGGGGAAAACTTATTTTTCTTTTCATTTGAATGTCCATGCTTAAAATAATATTTAGAATGATTTTAAGCAATGATTCATATTTTAAGAGTACCACTGATGTAAACTAATTTAAGAGAACAATGAAAAAATGAAATAAAATTATTCAAAAAATAAATTTAGGGTTCATTTTTTCAAATGATAATACACATAAAATTAAACATTAAAGCAGGGATAGCTTAACTCTTTGCAAAAAATGCCGTTTAAGAAAGAATTAAAATTATGCTTGCCACTTCCAACATACTAAATAAAAGAAGTATAAAAAAATTTGTCACTTTTATGCTGATTTTTTTTTAACCTGTCATGATTTTCTGCTAAAAAAAATTCTTTTCAGACTTAGTTTTCTAATACTTTTGATGTAGTGTAATCTTACTTTTCTTACAATTAGACAGTGTGGTTTATATAAAAGAAATTAATTAAATTACTTAATTTTATGTACGTTCATTCAACATACGTCAACGTGCTTTGAAGCTTTTTTTTGTTACACAATGTTAAAACACAAACTGTAGTGATGATGATGAAAAAAAAAAATACAACAGAATGTTGAATTCATGTATTTTTTTTAAATCAATATTAGGTATTATAATTTAGAGTTAATTAAGATATATTTATTAATAATGATTTAATATTTTTGATACCATTTCATTACAACATCAAGACAAGTAACTAGTAAATTTTTTCAATAAAAAAAGTATCCATTTTAAATAATGAAATTGACAAAATAATGCACCATCTTGTTTTAAATAGTTAGCAATGCATAGTTTTGTATCAAAATGCGTTTTTGTTATTTTCTCTTAGCAAAAATCAATTTTAATATATATAATTGAAAAAATTGCACCTTTTTATCAACCAAATTGAAAGAAAATAAAAATATATGCTTTTTGTTGTATAAGAAATTAGTTTGTGCCTTTAGCAGTAGTTTTAGTAAAAATAAGTATTTGCCAGGATGATNTATATATATATATATATATATAAATATAAATCTGCGTTCCCGTAGTTTCGAGGCTCTAGATGGATGCCGGAAGGAGTTGGGATTCACTAGGAACATTGGGGACTTCTCCCTTACAAAAACGGTACGTGATGGATCATTTTGTTTTTGATATATAATTCAAGTACCTTTTGTTTATAGATAACTATAGGTACTTCTAAAGAAAAAAAATTATCAAATTTGTATAACAGTGAAATTTACACACAACGAAATATCGATAATTAAAAAAATATATATGTAAAGCATTTTGCGGAATATAATAAATCGAACAATCAAGTTTCACAAAATTAAAAAAATTAACTAATTAATGAACAAAACAGAAAGCATTTGGCAATTTTGTAAAATACGAAGGACCCCAAATTACAAAATTTTAATTTAAAATCTATTTCGAATGCAAAGGAGAAAATAATATAGTTAACAGACGGGAGATGATATTATGATAATTTACACTTATTTCTAACTCTCATATTATCTCATCCAACTACTCAATTCGATTAATTATTATCAGTGAGAAACTAATTGTATAAGTAATCAGAATTTCGTTGAAATGAGTAACCAGAATTGAAATTCTGGCTACTTCTGGAATTTTATTATTTTTCAGTAGTAGCCTTAAAATGTGATCTAATGGTTTGTTCACATGATTAATATTATACCAAGTTGGAGTTTGATATTTATTTGGCAAGCTTTAAAAATAAAATTCTACCTAATATTTTTCCAAAAGATAAATATCAAAAATTTTATTTGGAAAAGATTTTTACATGGTTGAAATGTTTAGTCTAGTTTTTATTTATAAATAAATATTTACGTGAGCAAACATTATTCATGACAAAATACTAGCATCACTAGAGAATAACAATTGCCTTTGAATTAAATATTTTTGTTAGATTAAATATGGTATTTATTTATTAGAAAAACTTCTGCATTTGATAGCAGAAATACCCTACCTTTTAAATCTTTATTCTTTGTCATCTATTGATTTTTTATCCCACTTTTTCAAAAAATAATTACTAAAAATCTTGATTCCAATACTTCGGTATTTCACAAATAATACTTTATTTCAAAAAAGGAATTTTGCTTTCAATTTTAAAGTTAATCTTTTCCCTCGAAGGGAACTTTTTATTACTGACTTTCAGATTAATATTACCTGAATAAAGTATTTGTACTTTTGATTTTGCATTTTCCTTTGTGGTTACCTCTTTTGAAACTTTTATTTTCAATATTTTCCAAGAATTTAAATTATGTTCTTTTTGTGATTAATAATTGTATTTGTTTCAAAAGAAAAGTTTTTCTAAGACCGTCTTAAATTAATTTGTCTGCATCATAAAGTGAAGATGCTGTTTGTCATAAATAGTCTTTGTTAATTAAAATAAAAATTGAACCTAATTAATTTGCTTTTGTCTCAGTATCACCTTTTCCATCCCCATTTAATTTAAATGCATGCTTGAAAATAATATTAAAATTTTACTTTGCATATTAATTTAGTTGTAAGGAATTATAGCGAAAGTTTGAAACCTTTTGAATTCAATATACGTTGTAAAATTTAAAGAATTCAAAATGTGAGTAAATTTTAAAAAATTGTAATTTAATTTTGCAGAATATCAGCAAAAATTGTTATTATATCTAACTATGAGAAAGTTTGCCTCATAATTAATATTGTTTTTAAAAGTGGAAAGATCAAAATAATTGTAATTTAATAAATTTTTAGTTTATACTTCAGTTTGACATGTGCAAGCACATTTTTAAATTTAAAGTTTAAAATTTTGTAGGGTACACTGAGTGGTGTCTATCTCATGTGATTCTAGATTAAAAACAAAACAATACAGTAAAAAAAAGGACTCTATGTTTTTTCTTCTTTTTTTGTAATCAAAATTTCAAATGGTATCAAGTTCACGTTTTCCGGGAAGTTTCGAAAGTTCTTCCTAAATATGTAAAAAGAAGTTTGCAAAAGCTACGTTCCTATTTTTTCTGGGCATAAAAATATCATGTCTTCGAAATTACAGAAAAGATTCTACGAAAAAAGCAAAGAATATTTTGCAAATAAAAAATTGAGTTTATCAGCAAACTACACAATTTGAAGATGATCTAATACTGAATTTACAAAAATCATTTAATTTTAAAAACAACTAGAACATTTTCAAAAAGTTACATTTGATTCATTTTTAATACTTTTTATATGATGGACAAGCAAATTTGAAAAGTTTCAGCAGAAAACAAAAGCAATGCATACAGCAAAAGATGTTCCTTAATAACTGCATACAGTTTATGATTGAGCCTTGTAATAAATGAACCGAAGTCGGAATATATATATATATATATATATATATAAATGGGTGATTCTCACGAAGCATGACAATTCGGACCAAAAATTTTTTTTTCGCATTTAATGTCCTAAAAATAATCTAAAATTTTTTTTGTATACTTCTTTAGCTACACTTATTAATATCTTATAGACAGCAATGCAGTTTATTGACATTTGCTCGAGAAAAAAAATAAAAAAGAAATTCACCAAATCTTGAATGCCAGGAAAATGACATATTAGCTTNTTCACATTTAAAGTCTTCAAAATAATCTAAAATTTTTTTGTATACTTCTTTAGCTACACTTATTATAATCTTATAGACAGCAGTGTAGTTTATTGACATTTGCTTGAGAAAAAAAATAAAAAATAAATTCACCAAATCTTGAATGCCAGGAAAATGACATATTAACTTAGAAGTTTAAAAAACAGTCATTTTAAGGTTATAGTAAGTAACTCAACTTAAGCCTTTATGTTAGATGGACCATAAATTGCTTAAATTAATTATTTTTATCCACAGTAGAAAGAAACAAAAAAATTTTTGTTGCTGATATGTACAGAATAAAATTTTTTATAATAATCAATCAATAAATAAATAAATAACTTTGATTACATCCAAGCATATTGCAATCATACATAAACTTTGTATTAGGTTAATATTTGTATTCCCTCTTTACAGTATTAGCAGTTAAAAAGAATTTCTGGTAACACTTCTATGTCCTGGATTCATAAGCCAAGAAAATGACAAATGCGCCATTTTATAGCAAATAACTTTACTTTAATTTAATATTTTGGCCGAAGACGTTTATATTCTGCAGAAAACAGCAATATTTCTTAAAATAAATCAGAAAAATCTATGTAGTTTTGTTATTAATGATTTCAGGAGGCCAGGAAAATGACAGCATAAAAGCCTACTCACCTTGAAAAGATTTTCTGAAATAGATTCTGAGCCAGAAAATTGGTAATTTATTCATGCAACAAGGCATGTTCATATTGATTGAATTAGATTTTAAGATATTGATTCCTGGCGCTATCTATTTTGGCTATAAATCTCTAAATAAAAGTAGCCAGGAAAATGACAGATTTTCATGGGACAAACAAATTATTCACAGAAAAAATTATTTTAAACAAAGTTTTAGTACACAATACCCTCTGCGTATATTTTAGAAATGCTTAAATAGGATAAGATAAAAAAAATTAGATTTTGAAAAATGTATGGGAAGTTTTGAAGCTTGTTATTATTGGAAATATTGTTTGGGACATGCCTGGAAAATGACAATTTGATATTCAATTAAATTTTTTAAGTATACAAAACAGTCAATGCTAGTGCAAAGTCATTTTAAAATTCTAATTGTTTAAAATAATTATCTGCTTAACAATCTAAATAATAAATATACCTATTTCCTGGATTATTACCTAATATTTCTCTACTCTGACAAAATGCAGTTTTATTTAATTTTAAGAATTGATTGATAGTACACATTCAAATGAGAATAAGTGAAATATGTTTAGTTTAATTAGGCTAATTGGTAACAAACGCGATAGCTTTTCTTCTTGGTTGACTCATTCATCTTATAATGGCAATATTTTGACATTATTTGCATTTACATGAAGGTTTTATTATAATTAGTAGCTAATGCAGCTAACTTGTGTTAACATTAAATGCCCATCTAACTCTATTCTTAAAAGATAACATAAATTCAATTTAATATATTTTATTTAAATAAAATCTTAATATAGATTGTTAAGAAATCGTATTTAGAATGCATTTAGAACTTTCGGCAAACTTCAGAAAGAGTGAAAACATGAAAGTTCTAATTATTCTTCTTTAACTGCATATTCAAGCCTTTAATGTCATTTTTTAATTAAACTGAGGTTTGGTTTTCAGAAGATTTTGTTGAGAATTTTAAAGCATTTCTTTCAATTTTTAAAAATCAGAATTAAGACGAAATTAAAATATGAATTCTCAAAATTGAACTGAATTGACTGAATTCTCAAAAATCATGAGATTTTTCTTGCGGATTAATAAATGCTTCTAAAGAAAATTTCTTCAAATTGAATAATCATTGTTTTCATTGGTTTCATAATACGAATTTCATCAAAAGTAGTTTTTCCCCATATTGTTTGAGCTATACCTAAGCCTTTAAGAAATTCTTATGACGCCCGTAAGATATACATTTTTTCCAATGTTCACCAGGAGAATAACCTAAATCACACAGGCATTTGAAGGGCAGATATGTTGGTCACTCTTTCAGAGGCACCATATTAGGTGGGCCAATGTTGCCCCCACAGTAAGGACAGTTAGTACAGAGAATGAAAGAACATCCATGCCTTGCCCAGGATTCGAACCCAGAACCTTCCTGATGCAAAGCCAATTCCCTGACCACTACGCAGGCCGATTGGCCTTGAGATATACATATTTTCAATAAAAAAAGGAAATATTCACTAAGAAATCTGAGTGGTAAGTTTTAATGCAGAAATGACTAGGTAACTCTCGTGAAAATAAAGTAAAATATGTAATGAAGAAGTAAAATGTAAAATACAAGTACATAATAATTTGTACGAAAAAATCTCTCTCTATTTTTTTTCTATTATAACTATATTTCTATTATAACTTTAGGTCTATAGTGAGCTCCTTGAATTTGATAATGTTGCAGATATAATTTGTGTCAGATTCCAATAAGATGACTTCAGTTACCCCGTTTTGTTATATTCAAGACAAATTTCTTTCTTTTTTTTGCTTTTTTTTTTTTTATAAGCCTTAAATCATGTGTGACTCAAAATTTTTATTTATCTGAATATGAAGATGGATAATTTGACAATAGTTCATTTGCGCATTTTATTTTGGTTTCCTAACAGAATCTTATCATCACTCTCATCTTATAATTAAAAAAAAGTTTTAGTTGACTCATCATATTGCCTTTCAGCAATCCCTTCTACAACTCACTTTAGAATTGCTCCTCCATCAATTGAAACTCCCCCTGTGGGGCGTGGCCCCAAAACGGGAAGTTCAGATCCTTAGGCTTAATGCAACATATCGATTAGCAAAGGAGATTTTATATATTTTTTATTTTATAACCGTCGTTGAATAACCGACCTGATTTTGGGTCTACGACTACTAATGTTTAATTCCGGAGCCTTCTAATTTTGAACCCGATCCAGAAGACAAGGGAACTCCTGGATCAAGTATTGGGAGAAACTTGCCTCCGTGGAAGACTTTTTGATGAAACTAACACATATTTGCGTTACATGGAGAGGAAGACCACGAGAACCCCCAAGGTTAACCTGATAGCAAGAGGCCTCTAACCCGAAATCCATCTATCACTGAGGATATTTCACATCAGCACTGTGGGCGTTGCAAGCCGGATGCAGATTCATATCGACCTGCCATTGCTGGGATTCGAACCCGGTTCACCTCATTCAAAGAGCTCGATCCTCTGTGCCATCGTGCCATCTCAGAAATTAAAATGATAGTTTAATTTCTGAGAGTGCAGTTACAAGCTTACTCGCCATTTTTAGTTCCATATTTGCATGCTTAATCGCTTCCCTTACCAATTTTTTTTGACGAAAAAAAAATTCAAAAAATAAAATTTTTTGTCTTCCTCTTAATAAATACACGGTACTAAAGCAAAATATAATACACAAGTTTTAATTNAAAAAAGGGAAGCCCATTTGAGAGGCACAGGGAACCGGTAAAATCCTTTCGTACCGCGCATTGACTCGCGTTTGCTTTGGTGCCTTTCATTTCTTGTGGTGCCTCTCATTTTTAAAGGCACATTAGTTATGTGCCTCTAACGCGAGAAAATAAAGGGTACATTTAGCTTGTGCCTTTTATTTAAGAGGTACAGTTTTTAGAGTGTAACCCAAGATGACTGAGGATATTTCACATCAGCACTGTGGGCGTTGCAAGCCGGATGCAGATTCATATCAACCTGTCATTGCTGGGATTCGAACCCGGTTCACCTCATTCAAAGAGCTCTATCCTCTGTGCCATCGTGCCATCTCAGAAATTAAAATGATAATTTAATTTCTGAGAGTGCAGCTTACCAATTTTTTTGAAGAAAAAAAAATGCAAAAAATAAAATTTTTTGTCTTCTTCTTAATAAATACACGGTACTAAAGCAAAATATAATACACAAGTTTTAATTTTTTTATGAGTAAAAAATTTTAATTTACAATCAGTTTATTATCCCGAGTTATCTCGGGCAAATGAAAAAAGTTAAATATCAGTCTTTGCTTACGTTCACATATTCAATAGGCCGGGAAAGCCTGGTCGGTAGGGCGCTGGGCCCATGTCCGAGAGCTCGAACCCCGCCGGCTTAAGACTCCCCGTGTAGAAGTGGTTGACGCACGCTAAATCAGTCGACTCGCAAAAGTCTTTTATATTCCCATAACTAATCAATACATCTGGGGGTACTGGATTGGAGATCGATCGCTCTCTGATTCTGGTCAAAATTACGATCTGTGGATGAATGAATGGATGTATGAATACGATGTATGGTGTGGCAGAAGTCGAATCCTTGGTCATAGATGGCGCCACTGAAAAACAAGAAACGCACTCTCTCTGCCTTAAATTTGCTCAGTTTCACCAAGCAGGCTTGCACGTGCGGAAAGTGACATTAACATATTCAATAATCTGAAAAATCATCTGCATTACTTTCGTACGAGAACTCCATCTTTTTTACGCTTTTTTCTATGTAAATCAAGCAACCTTATTCGTATATACATTGGCACTAAATACGTCTGCAGTCCCACTATCCAACAGCATTACTTCTGAACAAAGCTTAGCGAACTTCCAATCACATGGATTACATATTTTTGTGTCCGGCCGAGTAAAAACGTGATAAAACAAAACGTACTGACAAATTCTG
This sequence comes from Parasteatoda tepidariorum, assembly GCF_043381705.1. Taxonomy (NCBI): domain Eukaryota; kingdom Metazoa; phylum Arthropoda; class Arachnida; order Araneae; family Theridiidae; genus Parasteatoda; species Parasteatoda tepidariorum. Next base: position 71,426,519 of record NC_092214.1, on the reverse strand, counting down.
GTACACCTTATTTTTTGGGATAATTAGTGAAGCGGTTAAGAACTTCACTTATGCCCATTCATTTTCTTGCCAGACTGCGAATTGCTTCGAAACCAATAGTAAACTTTGTCGATAATCCTGACCAGTTAGTAGTAGTTCATTGTGTTCAATATCGTGATAATAAAAAAAAAACGGTCAACAGGACTTTGACTGACTTTGATGCGATTTTTTCAGTCTTCATCATTTTTTAGAGGCATTCATTTGATTGTTGAGTTGTTTCTGTATCGACAGTGCAGATCGCAGGTATCATGTTTTAAAAAGGAATTGTCTAATGAAAAAATATATATCGTGTCACTTAAGCACGCTGTTGTGTTGCAAACATCTCGGGATGTTAGCAACATTAAATGTTCTTAGAAGATTGCTTGATAGAAACAAACGATGCAGGAATGTGTTCAATAAAGCCTCTTGTTGTCAAACGACGATCACCAAGTATCAGTTGTCTGACTTGATCGATATGTTGATCATTAATCAAAAGGGATGATCTGCCAGAGCCAACTTACCTTATCTTCAATGTATTTCTCTATCATCTTTGAGGTTTTCATACCAATAATTATTGTCGCTTTTGATGAACAGTGTTTTTTGTAATATTTAAAAAGTCTTTTGTAAGAAAAATTTCAACTCAAAAATAAAATATAATGCATGTCTTTCGCTTAATAGTTAATATAAGTTAATAGACATGCCATTTTCAATAAACTGAAAAGATCAAGATTTTTTTAAAATAATACTTAACTTTTTGTATTAACTTCATTTCGCAAAGATAAAACCTAGTGTTTATCTTGAGTTAAAATTATTGATAAATTTTGGTTTTAATTTTTTCATGCATGTAAGTTATGAAGGATGTCTTAAGATTTTGAATTATGAATTGAAGAAATGTTATCAATTTATTAAAGATCACAAAATTGACGAATATCATATTTTATTTTAATAGGTATGATTCAAAAAGAATCAGAAGTGCAAATTTAGAGTAAAAATTCACGCATCAGAAAAGTTTGCTTACTTCTCAATATTTTTGCAAAAAACTAAACTAGTTTGGAATGTAAGCTCTAAATTTCAGTTTAAATTCAATACAATACTAGTTTGATGATAATAACAAATAAATCTTGCATAACTAACTAGTAAGGAAAATAGTTAAGAAATTTAGTACATGAGAACTAAATTAATGTGCTTGGAAATACAAATGGAATCAGAATCAAATATGAATGAATAATATCTGCGTGTGTGTTAAAATTCAAGTACAACAAGCTAAATAAAAGACAAGCACAAAAATAAATTTTAATATAATTATTAGATTTTCACGTACTAACAAGCAATCTTAATGATCTTGTTGATGAACTAAAATGTGCTCATTTATTTGTGCATTGATTTTAAGTTAGGAATTTATACTCAAAAAAGTAATTTCCCTGAATTAATATATTTTTCTTGGTCTGGGCTTGTAACCCTAAGAATATGGGAAGTAGCAGCAATTTGGAAAACGTTTTAACTGATTTGCCAGGACAGCGGTTAAAAATTTAAATCCCTTATGGTAAATTTAATCTCTCTGATTTCCCACACAATACTAAAACTAGTCTATGCAAATAAATTCTACGGATTCTCTTTATAATTATTCATTATTTTCTGCAATTTAAAAGTAATAAGTAATTTCAGTTAGATATAGTAATTTCGAGTTGTAATGTGTAAACTCTATTGCCCCATTTTGAACTGTGTAAAATAAAATGACAGAACACTAAACTTGATCGGAACACTATAAAATTTTCTAGATCAGATTAAGGTCTAAAGTACCGGCTCTTTGGGTATATCATTCGTAAAATGCATTTTTACCGTAAAATTTTATACCGTAACTTATACAGTAATATTTAATTAATTAGAGTGATTCAGGGATTTTAATGTAATTATTACTTTAAAATTGATTGCATATCAGATTTTTTGTCAATAAATGAAATTTAGGGTAAAATGGGTTTTATGATAAAATTGGATTTTACGGTACTTTTCACCGTAATTTGATCCTCAATTACAGAGTATTCCTTAAGAAATGAAATTTACTATTACAATGAATGCTGGAAATTGTTTCCCTAAATTTTTCGACTGATTTCGTTTAAATTCTGTATTTTTTCATTTAAATATACATACATTTTAAAATATTTCAAATCTGTGTATACTTATCTGTTCAAAATTATTTCAACCCTTATTAAAATATAAAAATGAATGAATAATTATGCAAAAAAAATGAAAGCGGATTTATCTGTGAATAAAATTGTTTTTTTTTCAATTATGTAAAAAAAAGTTTGACTCGCTAAAATATTTACAGTGATGGTAGAGACATGGTAAAGGAAAATTATAATGAACAATTTAGTGCATAAAAATCCGATCTTTAGATCAAAGGTTGTAAAAATCTTTTATTTTGTATTATGCGTACGGCACATTCAGACTAAATATTATGTAATAAGTCATAGATTAAAGAGAATTCTGTAGGTTATGTAAAAGGAGAACTATGTGTCGAATCTATTTCTTTCTTGTCACAAAATAGATTTGTTCATCTACGTCTTGACTGAGTGAGTTTTATCAAATCATTCACGAACTTATCGATTTTTCTCCTCGATTGCTTTCGTTCAATCTGGTGTAAGGTTCACCTTATGTGGAAAGCAATCAATCCCTCAATGATTATAGGAACTTTTTTCTGAATAAGGTCACATGACCATTCCATTGCTTTCATTTTATTCGTTGAATTCCCGTGACAATTTTTCCGAGTCAAATATTTTCTCTTTTAGAAAGGCAAGTTCGGAAACTGACTGTTTATTACATAGTATCCAAATCTTATAAGAAATATAAAGATTTTTTTTTTTAGTTTTAACGACATATTTATAAATGTATGCGCTATTCTGCTTTATTTTTAAAATCTAAACTACCACATTGGATAATTCGCACGTATCCGGGTTCTTTTTTTTCCAACTCATATGCCTTTCAGATCAATTTAAGCATTATTTTAAGTTTATTAGGCAGAGTGATACTTGAGCATTAGTTTCGCGACCTTCGCATTATTTTAAATCTGTTAAAAAACAATTGCATATTTGTGCTTTGCAAAAGGTTTCTTTATTCACAGTATGATACACTAAATTTCAGAAAATTTCTTAGTGCTTTTTGTTATGGTACATTTTTTAATACACGATATTTTCGAAATATTCAGTCGTTTGCATTTATTTACGATTTAAATTTATTTTTTATTTGATATTATTTTTTCATATAAATTTCATTGTAAACATAATAATATTAAGAAAACTGAAATTTTTTTCTCTTGCCGAAAATAATTTTCCCAGGTAGGAGTTAGATGACGATTGAATTTCGTCGTTGCCGAGTGGAAGGATTAAAACAGGTCTTAAGTCGGGAAGGAGGGTACAAAATTCATTTATTAATTATTAGACAAGAGCAGTCATGGGAGTGTGTGAAAGTATTTCGATTAGAATAATTAAAGGATAACATAAGAAGATTGATTGAAGCTTTTTATGTTATATATATATATATATATATATATATATAAAAAATAATTCAGGTAAAAAGAATAAGTTTAAAGTAAACCAGTGTCTATGAAATGCTTCCTATGAAATCCTTCGTATCGGTATATTCCATTGCACTTATTAAGTTTTAAAAAATTTCCCTTCCACAAAAAATGCAGTCAGATGCCGAAAAACAGGACGATTAAGATAAGTGAAAATCTCAACCATAAGAACTGAAAATAATATTATTAATGATTG
>NC_092214.1:71404602-71422624 GCF_043381705.1 Parasteatoda tepidariorum | reverse complement strand
ATATATATATAATTTAGATCATAGTAACCCAACGATGCTCTGTGGTCCACTAGTGGCCTATTGAAGAACTGTTTACATCCTCGAAAGAATTGTTAATAAGACGAAAATAAATTATTTTGGTAGTGTTTAATAATACCCCTCTCATCGTATTGGTGTGAAGTAGTGAGGTCAGAATAATTTAATATTATTACTTTTATTGTAATTATAAAGTAAGCTTTCATTATGCAATTTGATTTTTTTTTTCATTCTTTGCTCGCCTAGTTTAAAGAAACTTTCATTGAAAATGTACAGTGAAACTTCGACATTCATTAACTTAGTATATTTAAAATTAATTAGTATAGTTAAAAAAATCGCTGAAAAGCGCCAATATTGCTTTGAAAGGTCACATATTAAAATGCACTATAAACGGTTGAGGAACTTTCCTTTGAAAAATGAGGTAGTAGTCGGCAAAACTAAATATTTTTTTCTAGGGGGCTTCCTTTATAAAAAAGTAAGGTGTTTTAGAGGTTGTTTTGTGGTTGATGGAAGTACAAAAAACACACCTGAGGTCGAAAATGAGGTTATGTTTTTCCCCCAAAATAACCTTGTTAATAAACCCCTATTTCAACCTCATTTACACCTTATAAAATCATCTTTGTATATAACTCTGCAATACTTTTAGTTGAGATTAGAAGAAATTATTCACACTTAAAAAATAGATTCGCTTGAAGTGTCGGAAAAACAGCCTGTTCACCTCAAAAGTAACCGCTCTAAACTGGTAACTCTAAAGTAGATTACCAACAACCTCAAAAGAACCTCAATTGTGAATAAAATAACTTCATACACCTTGATTATACACCTTGAGAGGTTGATATTTTAAGGTTGGTTTAGAAGTCAACTTCAAATAATCCTTAAAAAAACCTTGACAACTCAAAACAACTTCAAAAACACATTAAATATTTGTAAGAGATGTCAAAAGATTGTTGACCACTGATCTAAGTGATCCTTAAACGGTCTTATAATATTTCTATGCATTGCACTATTAAGTTTCTTTCATCGAATAAAAAATAATTCAGCATCAATTTTCACAATCAACTCATTTATTACTTGTTCATTTTTTATTTTTAATAGAGCATAAACTGCTTTTGAATATAATTGCTCGTATCCAATATGAAATGGTAAATTTTTTTTAATAAGACGAAACAACCCTAAAAAATACTACAAATTTATTTAACAACTACATGCGGAATAAAACCCTGTAAAATTACCGTAATGCACATTAATGACATTTTTGATTTAAAAAACAACATAATTTTGGTTAGTTAAACCTTAATATACGGTATTTAAACCATTCGTTTGGCAATTTTTCCTTTTATATATTGACTGTTTATCTCATTGAAAATTATAGTTCTTTTTATCCCACATTTAGTAAAAAATAGAAAACATAAAAGTAAATTTGACCTAATAAATGGTTTTTATAGCATGTTGTATGGTATCATGATAAAATTACCAAATTTTATCACATATCATAAAACCATATTTTATCAGCAATTTTACCAAAATCATTACTTAAATTTATTGGTAAAAATAAATAAGCTTTTTGGTGATTCCGTAGAGCCTGAAACACGGTAAATTTTTATTATATTCTAGTAGTTTTGACCATCACTTTTTTCTCAGTGTTTAACAATAAAAATGTGATTTTGAACAGTTTGCACAACTAAATATAAATTCAACTAAATAAAGCGCATTAATGATAGCATAGCATGAAGTACTTTTTCTATCACGAGGAATTTAAGCTCAATTTGCAAGAAAATTTTAGAAATGCACGGTGTTTGAGAAGTTCTTTCAAAAACTATGAAAAGATAGAAAATTATATTTTGTAATACATCTCGCGATCTCGCCTGGTATAAATCCGAATTATTCCGGGACATTTCCTGTTTAATACGTTCATTCTATTTAAATGGATGAAATTATACAGGTATGCATATGAAATTGACAGAAAATCGATCGAGAATTGTCCTTTTGCAAAAGAGAAGAGTGGACAAAGGGCTACTTCAAAAGTTCGTTTAAGATGTAAAAAAGTAATAGGTTCTTAAAATGGTCAATTTTTCCTTTAATCACTTAACAAAATTTTTTAACACGTTAGATATTTTTTTTGCTCTCCGAATTGTTTCGATTTCGTGAATTACCTTTATAGCGATTCCGTTTCATTTTTTTTAACTCTACTAATAAGAAAAAAATATATAATTAGCTAAGTGTAAATGGCCACGTACTAGATTCTTGTTTTTTAAAAAAATTAAATGTTGGCTAAATTAAATAATTAATATTAATTATAAAAAGATAGAATGATTTTCAATTTCAAGCAAACAGAAGCATTTCGTTAACTTTGTACATTTCTTGATTCATTTTCAAAAACAAAATTTCAGCATTTAAGCAATTGAAACAAATTTAATAAAAAAAAACATTTAAATTTAATAAAATTAATAGTTTATCTACAGCAAATAACATTGTTAAAGCATTTAGATTTAATAAAAGTAGTAAATCCCTAATTTCTTTTAAAAAATGAAATATATAAATTTAAAAAAATAAAAACCATTAAATTTCATAAAATTTATAGATTAATTAAATTTTTAAAATTTACGTTTAATCTAGATTATTATTTATAATAAAAATGTTAATCACAATAAGATAGATTAAAAAAGAAAATCACAAATTAATAATGTAATTTAACTGAACTCAATTCTTAGCATTACTGTACTTTCTATAATCAGGTTTTTAACTGCCAAGGTGTTTTGTAATTTGCTTTTATCTTTTAAAGTAAAACAAAATCAGAAAACTGAAAGAAAATGTAACAATATTTTTTGAAATTTTGTTTTATGAATGTTAAAAAAATATAGAGTAATTTTTTCGATATGTAGCTGAGAATAAAGCAATAAACCTAGCCTATTGTTTCCAAAAAATAAACTTTATGTTCACTTTGAAATATTGAGAAAAGTCCGAATAATGTGAGTCAATCGGAAAAATAGTCTTTTTTAGACAAATTTAATATATTTCAGTACTACGTGTTTGCAGTGTTGTTTTGAAATATACTTTTCACTAAAATATGTTTCGGAAAATTGAAAAGATTTAACTTTATAGGGTAAAATATTATGAACAGAATTTAAAACTGTTATTTCGTCCTGATCTGATATTATTTATATTTAAAATACTTATTTCAAAATTCAAAAAATTAAAATTAAAAGGCTCGAATAAAAATCTTTAACATTTCACGAAAACCTTTTTTTCTTTCTGCTTTTTTTAAAATTATTTCTATAATATTATAACACGAAGGCAATCTTTTTATAAGGATATATATATTTAATATTATAAATATATATTTAATTATGATTAATTAAAGAGACCGGAATGTAAAATGATTTCTGCGTGTTTCGACACCTGTCATTTATCAGCCTATTGTGTATTTGAATATCATGCCAACGATATTTTAGATTAGAGTGACTTGTTTACTTTTTATTAATTAAATCGGAGTTTTGTTTTGCAAATTATAGATAAATAGCCAGCCAAACAAAACATTTGCCATTGTACATTTTTAAGTTTCTCAAGTATAGTATGTCAACGGTAGCTATAAAACCATTTACGCGGTATTCAAACCATACATGATAAGTGTAGTATATCAACGGTTGCTATAAAACTTTTTATGCGGTATTTGAATCATGTATGATAAGTGTTGTATATCAACGGTTGCTATAAAATCATTCATGCGGTATTTGAATCATACACAAGAAGTGTAGTATATCAACGATTGCTATACAACCATTTATGAGGTATTTGATTCGTAAATGCCAAAGATAGTTTCTAACTTCAAATTCGATAATTTTAATCTTTTCGACTTATATCGATTAATAAGAAGGAACCCTAGAATTAGGGTAGAATATACTTTCTCACCCACCATAATCGCCCGATATTGCGCCATAAGATTTCCATTATCTGCGATCGCTACAACATTTTCTAATTGGTAAAAATAAAATAAAAACTAAATGAAAAAAATACCATCTCCAGACAAAATCCAATTATTATTATTTATTGATTTTTCTTTCTGATTGATTGCTCAAAATCCAATTGAATTAAATTGAAAATTTACACCTCGAGGGAGTGGGCACAAGGGCATTACGCGGACGATTATATCATTGATAAGAAGTATGGACTAGTTTGAAATTTGCCAAATTGAATGTAATGTAAAAAAATAACATAACTTTCCAGTCCCCTTAAAATTTGATATTACTATATTAAACAGATTTGCATTTTCAAATGATCACTCAATAGTGCGTGTGGAATATTTCTCCTCGAACAAGACCGTTGCTTAGAAAATATGGTCTCTGGTTTGATATATTCATTGAAGGCCGTGATGAAAAATACATTAATTGTATAATGACAGAATGCAATTTTATTTATGCACAAAGTGATAAAAAAAATTTCTACAAATTGACTTTTTGCCGTTTCATTTTTGAACTGCTGCAAGATAGTGATATGTATAAAGATAAAAAACAGAAGAGATAATGTGACATTTGAACATGTTTTGTTCACAGCGCGAACATTTGGCTATTGTCATTAAACTAAGTAGAATACCTAATTAGCATTGACAATTGCCATAATAATTAGCATGTTCTAATGTTGACAAAGGACGAAGTGTTTCGGGTTGGTTGCTGTGGTTTGGGTTGGCAGATTAAATTTTGAAATTGAAAAACAATTATTAGCCAAAACCAGAAAGCTTGGATTACAACGGGTGACAGATATTCGTTGGAAATATTCGGTTAAAAATTGTTGTAGTTTACTTAGGTCGCCCTAGAGCTGCACAAAGAGTTATTGGTGACGATCTGACATGATATCACAAGACATGCCATCCAAAAATTTGTTATCACAAATGTGATCCTCAGCAGAGGGGATGGCCCACCTCACTTCGGTAGCTCGATGGCCTGCGCGAAGTCGATCTCTTTACGGTAGAACAATTTAACGAGGACCATTACTGCACATAATCGGTCCCGTCTCAGACTGATAAAAATGGTCACCCACTTGCTCACTGACCGCAGCCAGTGATGCTTTGGGAACCGTGTCTTAACATTCAGTCCAGTTCGGGTCTACTCGGTTGAATAAGTTAAAAATAAACATGTTAAAAGAAAGAGAGAAGTTTTTTTATTCAAATTACATTCAGGGGTCTGTTATGGGATGATTAAAAACAGAATGTCTTTTAAATGAAAGGGAATTGAATGAATAAATATGTCGGATTATTATTTCTATACGGCAGCAATCATTCAAAAGGTATGATATCGAGTTAAAAAAAATTTTTTAATCGAGGATGTCGAGCGGAATGAAGTTTAATCCTTTGACAAAAACTCTTCTAAACACCCTTGGTATAAAATTACATAGTCTAAGCATTTATCATTTAACTTAATTGCATTCAGAATTGAATTTATAATAGAATAATAAAATAATCTGTCATAGAACTTACATAATATTGCATACATATTAGAATCTGATTAGATTAAGATTAAAATATTTGGATATTGCGATAATATGATGTTCTGTCATATATAATTCATTTTTTAAAGTGGAATGGTGCTTTAAAAATACAATTTTTGTTCCTTATTTTCATGCTTCAATTGTTTTAATGAATTCTTGTGCAGAAAAATGAACCTTGATGAATTTTCTACTAAATGATTTAAATATTTAAGCGGTATCATTTAGTAAAGGATGATGAATTATCTTACTTAGCGATTACTGTAACTTAATAAAATGCGTGATTTATGTTACACAATAATTATTTATCAATTGAAATTTTAATGTAGTCTTTTATATTTTAATATATTATCTAGAATGAACCAAGTACTTCTTATTATTTTTTAGACATTTAGTTTTTTTTTCTAGTTTTCATTTACCTTTGAAAATGCATTTTCTTACATAATTGCGATTATTTCAATGAAGCTTAAAAATAGCACGTATTTTAAAGCTAGAATTTAAATTTTAAATTTGACAGGTTTTAAGGCTTACGTAAAATTTTAGTCATTTTTTTTCCGTCAAATTTTTTCGATATGTTATGTAAGTAAAGATATATTCACTTTGATCTGCATTTTGCAAAATAGGAAAAGGTGAAATGCTTTGCTGGTCGTGTTGAGAAATTGAGTATGAAATCAAAAAATTTAAATTTTGAAAAAAAATTTTTTTTTGATTATTTCACGAAAATGCTATGCATTGAGCGTTCTTTATCTTTTCTTTTTAAAAAAAAGCAAAGTCAAAGTAAATGTCCAGTTAATGAGTGCAGATAACTGTCAAATTTGCTTTGTAGTTCTACCAAACAAAATTACTATCTTATTTTTTTTTAAATTTAAGAAGTAAATAGTTTTGGTAATTATAAATTTGAAGGTGCGTAAGTTCAAAATGTTTGTCTACAAATAAACTGCCTATACTTAAAATAAAGAGAATTTTGCTTTAATCTTCGAAAAAAAAATCTTGGTAGAATTGTTTAGAGAATAAAATAGTTCTTGTAAAGTGTTATTAGACTCTTTATAGAAGAGGATTTTAAAAGTTTACTTTTAGTCAGACGTTTATTTTTAGAAATTTATTTGACGACTCGTAATCTGAGTTGTTTTTAAAATAAAAGATTTTCTTTCACAAATCATACTGTTCACTGTCTCCTTGACTGTTTTATGACCTCACTGTAATTTACTGTTTTCTTCTCATTTATTCTATCATAAAAAAATTAATTATAAGTGTAGGGTAGTAAGTTATTACTTTTTTCGTTTTTTTTTCTTCATGTTGATTGTTGGAATATTTGGACACAAGTTTACTGAATTACTTATTTTGCGCTGATTAAGATAACTAATAAACTAAAGAAAAACCTTCAAAATTTAATGCAGTTAAAATACTAGATTTGCTGAAACGGTGTTTTAATCACAGAATTACATAATTATGCAATTGGTGTAAAAATTCATAGAGACGAAACGAACTACTCTATTTTGGAATTGAAGGATTTTTTTTTAGTTTAAAAGAGATTAAATAGTTATAAGAGTTATTTTTTTGTATTATAATAGGCTTATTTTTTTAGATAACTTGCTTAGGTTTTGAAATCATACTTAAAAGTTATTTTGTCTATTAAGTAATTATTATGTTATAAAATACCAAAAACTACAATATACAGGATACGTCGCAAAGTTTAGTTCGTCGAAGAGAATTTTGACTATAAAAGGTTACTTTAATTTAAGATCTTCCTCCTTAATCGGACTTTTACACTGTTTTCAAATGGCTAAATTTAAAAAAAATTAAATTGTACAGTTAGAATAAATTTTATTGTTTTTAGAAATGTAATAAAAGTTCCTCGTAAGCCAGCAGTTTACAAGTAATTTTTTTAATAACATTTCATTAGCTGAATTAGAACTCCAAGCAGAAAATGTTTGAAATTAATTTGTTATAAAAATCTTAAACGTGTTTCTTCCAACTGTATTATTTATCGCGTATCTTGCAAAATCCAAACGATTCTTTACAGTTTGTTTTGCCAACTTACATTTTCAATAGTTTGTATCGATTCAACCAATGCGGAACATACAAAATACGTTAGAGGAATATTTCAAATCTGAAAAAAATATCTATTTAAAAAATTCGACATGATTTGTTGGCGACATTTCGTATACTTTCCTTGTTTAAATATTATTAGCTGCTATAATGTAGTTCATTAAAAATAAAGGAACTTAGTTGAATATCCGTTCTTGAACGCCGTTGAGAAACTATTTATACAGTGCGATTATTGAGATGTTTGGCACTTACTATTATAATATCTTCACTACAATAATATCGTTTGGGTCAATAATAGTTTGGAGATTTTTTTTGGCCTCCCACGACTGATAAATACCGGAATTTGTCTACACTCTCCAAAATAAAACTCTCATTTTTGACGATTCAGAAACCTTTGCGCTGTCTTTCGTTAATTTTGATAATCATTTTGTCATATTTTTTTTTCTTTAATGGTGGGCACTTGGGGTTTTGTCCCATTGGCCACAGAAATGCCAGAACTGCTACTCTCTTCGCGTTACCCAGTGGGCACCTGTGATGAAGCCACGGTGGTGGAGCAGCGTCTCCCACGTCGCACAACCACAAACCCGTTTATAGGGCGGGTCACATTCACACATTCACACAAAGGAGAAAGGACATCGAACACAGAGAGTGAAAGAAACATCCATGCAATGAGCAGGATTCGAAACCGCGGCCAATGGCTCCGGAGTCAGACACGCTAACCACTCGGTCACCTGGTCGGCTATTTTGTCATGAAATCAAGTGATATGTAAGGAAACGCGAAATCACGTGATGTGTGGCGAATGTATGACGATGTTTCATTAGCTGGGATCCTCATTACAGTGCATTGTGGGAAATTGCCAATAAAGAATGACGAAAGAAGAATGATGTCTAGATGATCGAAACTAGAATAATGAGATATTTCTTTACTTTTGACGAAGTTCGTTTCCTGTAAAAGTGATGATAGTCATTTCGTCGCTTTTACGAAATGTTCATCGAACCAAATACCAGGAAACACTTATGCAAAAACGAAGAAAGTTTCGTGAAATTTGAGAATCCATATTTTACAGTTTATGCTTGTAGGCTAAAAGAAAATTCGCGCTTTTGAATTTTATTTGATTTTAAAGAGAGCCATTTGGCTTAGAAGAAAAGAGAACCAGTTAATGATAAATTATTTTTTTAAAATTTATTTATTTATTTAATTTACCAAAAAGTAGCATTATTTAAAGTCATGATAGTAAGAAATAAAAAAATCAAATGTGAAAAATGATCCTAACTTTGAATTATTTTAGTTTAATTCAAAAAAAAAAAAGAATTTAATTCCTTTTCACCCATAGTATTTTGTAACTTAACAAGCGGAATTTATTGTAAAGTTGGCCATAACTTAAGACACTTACAGAAAACAGAAATGCAGGAGTAGTTAAGCCTTTCTTCTTATGATTTAAATAGAAAAGTTTCCATAAACACACTGCATAAAAAGAACAAGTAAAAATGTTGAAAATAGGCAGCTGTTTGATATGAAATAAACTAGTGCTGAATCAATCGACTTCCGCCAAAAAGTTATCTCAGGGAAAAAATGACCGACGATGAGAGTGACAGAACTGATGACATCAATGAACGATAATGACGAAATTCTTACTGCGTTCACCTCAGGGTGATTTTTACCGTGATAGAAGAATAAAACTATGTGACATACAGAAATTATGCACAACAAGACAAGTAATAAATAGTAAAATAATGAAGACCCAGTGTCTGATATATTGGACAACATTTCGATAAATTTTATCAGTTTAAAAATAATATTTGAAAGGTAAATTTACTATATTAAGTTTTTTCCGTTTGTATGTCTTTACAAAGCGATTGCTCATGTAAAAATATGATTCGATTTACCCTCGCTGGTTGCAGTTTTTACTTATGATGGAAAAAAATAAAATGGGTAAGAAATACATATGATTCAGTATTCTTTTGAATAATTTTAAGTCATATAAATATATTTGTCGGTGTCCAGTGGATTTTGTTTTACGACTTAAATATCGAAAAATGCATTATAAAAATATTCATAACAATTAAGAAAATGCTGAAAATTAAAATTTATACTTTTATGCAAAATAGTTAAATAAATAAGTTTAGATTGAGGGGGAGGAAACCTCTCATATTAAGTTGAGGACAACTATGACGAAATCAAACAACATTTATTACCAACTGAAACATAACAACAAGATAAAAAGAGAAAAGTAAAAGTTAAGTGTGAGTGTGCACAGAGCAATGTTCGAAGCTTCTTAAATACTGAAGAAAGGTACAAGATTGTGGATCCTGTGTGCTTCATCCAGCTGATTCCTTTGGCGACTATGCACCACGCCTGGCGCCACATCACTCCACACCGGAGTTTCATAGTCGTCAGATTCTGAAACGAACTCTTCTTCCATACCGAGTAACGTACTTCTTTGAATCCGGTATCTTTTCTGCCAAAGGAGACTCGGAAGTTGTAGTTGAAGAATGGTCTGACTGGCCAGGAGAATCACCGTGGATTAAAGCATGAGTCTCGTCCACTGGCAAATACGCTGGTTTCAACCTGTTGATGGAAATCCACTTTTTCGTTTTGGAGATTTGCGAAGGATAAATTTTAGCTTTTCTCTTAAGAAGTAAATATGGACCATCATACGGAGGTTGTAATGGTTTCTGCGCGGCGTCATGTCGCACGAACACTTGCGTAAAGTCTAAAGATCGTTAGGCACATAAACGACTCGTTTGTCATGCCAAACAGAAGCTACAGGCTTGACCTCACTAAATGCTTTACGCAACTGAGAAATCAATTCAGACTGCGAGATGTCATTTCCCGAGTTAGTAAAGAACTCTCCGGGAACTCTCAATGTTTGCCAATAGACACTAACTCAGCAGAAGAGAAGTTTCAATCCTTTCGAACAGCAGTCCGCAAACCCAGGAGGACTAATGGTAAATTATCAAGCCAAGAATCTGTAGTATAGCACATAAGGGCCGCTTTTAATGTTTTATGAACACGTTCAATCATCCCATTGGCCTTAGGATAGTAGGCAGCTGTACGTATAATTTCAACACCCAGAATTTGTGCTAATTTCTTGAAAGTAAAGGAATCCAGTTGTCTTCCCTGATCATTTGAAATTCTAACAGGAGCACCAAGCAGTGAAACCTAATTAAAAATCACTGCTCGTGCTACTGTATTTGCCGTGATATCTTGCCGAGGTACCACCTCAACCCATCGCACAAACGGATCAGTTAAAGTCAAACAGTACTTATATCCTCTACACATCGGTAAAAGGACAATCAGGTCCAAAAGCACATGCTGGAACCTGGCATTAGGCACAGGAATTTTGCCCAATGGAGATATTACGTGTCTATGTATTTTAGACTTTTGGCAACTTTAACAAGTGTGACACCACTGAACTATGTCTCTTCGAATTGAAGGCCAAACATATGTACTACATAACTGTCTTACACTAGATCGGGCACTGATGTATGCAAGATTATGTAAAAAATCGAAAATTATTTTTCGAAATTTCATGGATACATACAAACGAGCACTAGGTTGAGAGACATAAAAATACAAATTTACATCAGAATTTGGCAAGGCAATTAATTTAAATTTAAGATTAGTAACATCTGGTTTTTTTAAAAGTACCTGCAATTCCTCATCAGTTAACTGCTCAACTGCAACTTGCACATAATCAATTTTGTCAGGAAAAGCAATTTATTCTACCCTTGACAAAGCGTCTGCCACTAAGTTTTCTGCGCCTGCTAAATATCGTAAGTCACAAGTAAACTGTGATATAAATTCAAGTTTTCGTAAACGTCTTGGAGAGCACTTTTCAGAACTTTGGGCAAAGACGTGTGTCAAAGGCTTATGATCAGCTATAACATGAAATACCCTTCCATTCAACATATAACGAAAATGAATTATTGACAAATAAATCACAAAAAGTTCTTTACCGTACACAGAATATTTAACTTGGGCATCATTCATGTAAAGCGCCAGCTACTGCAATGTCACCAGAGTCCGTAAACAGCACTAACTGTCAATCAAGTGCCGGGTTAGATAGCTGAGTAATGTTTACGATACTTTCTTTGCATTTTTTGAAAGAGTTTTCTGACTCTGGAAGTCTAGTTAACAGTTTTACTATCGCCTTTTTTACTACCCCCAAGTAAAGAGTTTAACTGGGCATGAAATTCTACCGCTTTGGGAATAAATCTCCTATAGAAATTTAAACACCCAAGAAACTTGCGTAAATCTTTTAGAGTTTTGGGTTTAGAATAATTAACAATTGCGTCTACTTTATGTGGTAAGGGTTTAACACCATGCTCATTCACTAAATGTCCAAGGAGGGGTACTTCAAAAGATCCATAAATACACTTAGAAGCATTAATTGTTAAACCATACTGTTTTAAACGTTCAAATATTAAGCGTAAGTGATACAAATGTTCAGTCTCGTTTGCACTTGCTACAAGAATATCATCAATATAAGCAAATACAAAATCTAAAACATATAAAACTTCGTTAATAAAACGTTGGAAGGTTTGAGGTGCATTACTCAACCCGTAAGGCAGATACAAAAATTCGAATACGCCAAAAAGTGTTATTACTGCAGTTTTCTCAATGTCTTGTTCTGCTACGGGGATTTGATTATATGCTTTAACAAAATCAATAATACTAAACACTTTCTTGCCACACAGATTTTGAGAAAAATCCTGCACATTTGGCAAAGGATATTTATCAGGCCGAGTACAGGCGTTTAAAGCTCTCCAATCGCCGGTAGGTCGCCAATCAGAGTTACTTTTTGAAACCATGTGTAGAGCGCTGGCCCAATGACTTTTGGATGGCCTACAAATACCGTGTTGCAGCATGAAAGCAAATTCAGATTTGGCTGCTTGAAGTTTAACAGAATTCAATCTGCGAACTTTTGCAGCGACTGGAGGGCCAATCGTATTAATTTAATGTACTGTATCGTGATTAATTTTAAGATAATTAGGTCTCAACTCTGGTAATTTCAAAAAATTCCTGAATTAAGTCGTGATATTTAGTATAGCCAAAAATTGTTTAAACACTTTGGATTGAGGAAGGAAAGATTTTGCCTTGATGAGCTAAAGAAGTTTTCGTATCAATTAATTTCCTATTTTTATGATCGATTAACAATTCGAAATATCTTAAAAAGTCTGCACCTAAAATAGGTTTTGAAACATTCGCAATTATAAATGTAAAATCGAATTTTCGATGTAAACCGAAATCGAGCGACATAAGTTTAACACCAAATGCTTTAATAGCAGTGCCGTTAGCAGCATGCAACACATAATTTGATGTTGGCCTGCAACCTTTAAATGTTATTGGCAATAAACTTACATCAGATCCGCTGCCGACCAAGAACAGTAACTTAGTTTTGCGATCCGAAACAAAAAGTCGGTGGCTCAACTTTAAATTCTCACTACTATTAACCACCGCACTAATAGTAGAGCTCATCCATTTAAATTAAAATTGCAAGTCTCAATACATTTGTGTGCTTTTTCGATATACTTCCTATGATAATAACGAATTTTCGTTTTGCCAGTTTGGCTCTCTGCGAGACTAAAGCTGCTGAGACTTAAAGCTGCGAGACTTAAAATTTTTCGAAGCATTTGAATTGGAAATTAAACGACTACGGGATAGACTTCGATATCTACGCATAGATTTTATTTCGTTATTTAACTCTGCCAAATCCGTAGACATTTGAGCTATTTTTTCAATTCAATAAGTGAATCTCTATTTATAACTTCATTACAACTTGAAGTTGCAGAAAAACTAATTACTTCAGAAATCTTATCGGCCAAAGTTGATAAAGTGTCTGAACCTTCCCTTCTAACACTTAAAATAGACTGAATAGATGAGGGTAAATGAGATAGCCAAATAAATTTAATAACCTCATTTGAAAAATTAGATCCTGCTTATTCTCGCATATGTCGCAACAAGACAGACGGCTTAGAATCCCCCAATACAAAGGCCCTGAAGTAAAGTTTGAATTCTTTTACTCTCAGACAAGGAGAATTCTGCAATAAGTCTATCCTTAACGGCAGAATAAGGCTTTTCCAAATTTGGGTTTCTAACCAAGTCTGCAATCACTTGCATAATATGCTGATCGAGAACATAGATTAAACAGCAATACATAGTAGATTCAGAAGTAATCCCTAATAATTTAAAATTTGCCTCAATCTGCGTAAAATATAGACTTGGGTTATCAATCCAAAATCCAGGTAAGCGAAGACCAATTTTATGCATTTCAGTTTCAGTTCCCATTTAATCTTCATCAGTCATTGTAACACAAAACTAAGCAACTAGTATAAGATCCACTAATGAAAATTTACAAACTAAACTAGTTATAGATATACATTAGAACAATTCGATAACTAGAAGATATCTGGAAATATTCACAGTAAAAATAACTATTTACATAACTAAGAATGTATCAGAACTATAAATATTATAAGAAATAAATACAACAGCATTTAAAGTCCGTATATTCAAATTCAATAACTACTTATTAAAGACTCTTACAATAATGTTTAAAAAAATTTCAGTCTAATATAATACAATACAAATGATATTACTATGCATTAAGTTTAAATTTTAAGCAGTGCAAGCAAAGCAGTTGACTAAATAAGAGAAGAAATTGTACATTACCGAATTCAAGTAATTATTCCAAATAGTAATACAACGGATAATAGCGTATTCGAAAAAAATAAATAAATAAATAAACACAAGGGTCACCAAATGAGGGAGAGGAACCCTCTCATATTAAGTTGACGACAACTATGACGAAATCTAACAACATTTATTACCAACTGAAACATAACAACAAGATAAAAACAGAAAAGTAAAAGTTAAGTGTGAGTGTGCACGGAGCTTAGACTTAGACTGATTTTGTATACGGAGCACTTGTCCGCGAAGCGGACACTCCACTCCTTCACCATGATGTAGTGCCCGTAGGCGCCTGTAGTACTGTCGTGTGCACAGAGCTTGCCTATGCCTATATGAAGTGGTTATCTAAGTACCGGCCCCGCCAGGCGCCCTAACTTCTTCATCTCAATGGGAATGTAAAATATAAGATGCCTAGGCACATCTCAGGTGGAAGTAGATAGTAGGTAGGCTGTGAAGGGGCGTGGCTATCGGGTCGCTGGCTCGTGATTGGCCGAACTTGCATGACTAAGTCTCTGGGAGAAGGGAACGAAGAAGTTTCACAAGTTCTTCATCTTTCAAGAGTTCTTTAATTTCCGTAAAAAGTCGTAAAAAACGAATGGCAGAGTCTGTAGCTTTCTTGGGAAGGATCTTTTTCCTCATTGGTGATTTCCTGGGTCTTGCACAGCAGCCTGAAAAACAAGCTGGGTGCTCACCGTTGCAATTGACACAAGTCACTGGTTCAGAGATGGGTTTCGTACATTCGTACGAGAAATGAGGTTGGGCACATTTCATGCATGCTGGTTCTGCAGAACAGGTTCGTTGAGAGTGTCCAAATTTTTGGCATCTGTAACATTGGATTTGGAAGTGTCCTCCGCGGAAACGCTCAACCTGCACATTTTCATCAAGCACAGTCCTGATGTTGTAGATGTTCCTGTTGGCACTGGAATCTGAGTGGATGATAAGGAAAAGTTGGAGGGGCCTAAGGCCCTGTCCACTTCTCCTCTTAAATTGCACTATTTTTTCTGGGAAAAGTCCAAATTCTTTTAAGTATTTCTCCAAATCAGGAATGCTGGTGTCCACATCAAGCCCTCTCATGAGGGTTTTCAGTTTTCCGTTCTGTGGAGAGTCCTCAGAAGAGTTGGTTACGGGAGGGTCCATCGACGCCGGGGCTTCGGGTACTTCCTCTTGCTCCATCGGCTCAGGTTCAATAGGAGATGTAGGCTCTGAGTCAGGAGGGGAATCAGTAGGAGAAGACTTTGTGCGCAGACCTATGTTCGAAGCTTCTTAAATACTGAAGAAAGGTACAAGATTGCCGATCCTGTGTACGTTACCCAGCTGATTCCTTTGGCGACTACGCTCCATGCCTGGCTCCACAAGTTAATTGAACGTTACTTAAAATAATATTTCAATAACATTCAACAATTTTAGGTTTATTTAAATTAACATTAGATTAATTTAGATTCAACGCTTTCTTAAGATTGAACGAATATTTCGACTATGAAATGAGTCAAATTTGTATTTTCTGGATGGGCTACTGCTTGTATTATTTTTTAATGTTTTTTCATAAAAAAAATTCACACTAAAATCTGAGGGCGCATATAAATATTTAATTAAAATGTCGGAGCTAGAGCTTTAAGTATATTATCTGGAGAAGAGCTAGAGCATCAAAAATCTTTTCGGGCGGCGGATCATGAATAATATGCCAAACTCACTTAAAAGTGTATGCATAACAAATTTAAGTTTTAAATACTCAACGAAAAATAAGTTTTCAAAGAAAATAACATAATTGGAATTATTTAAAAGAATAAACTAACATTAGGAACCTTTTTATCAGTTAGTTGTTGGTAATACTGCGGAAGGGATAAAAAGAAGAAACATCCATAAAAATGTTGGCTTCATTCATCGTTCCGGAAAAGACTTAGATAAAGTTTCTTCTTTCAAATACTTCCATTGATGATCATTTATTATCCTTCGGTACAGTTTTTTTTCTGCCACAATAAAAGATATCGAAATTGCTTGCGAATTAGTATTTCCTCGCTAATATTGCGAAAATAATTTCTTCTATTTTATTTAAATGTAAGTGATGGTAAATTTCGAAGTAGATTCAAATTAAATTATAGTTTATGTAAATGCAAATTGAAACATTGTCACAGTGAACATAATATTGCGACTGAAATTGGTAATAATGCTACTACCCAGCAATTGGTCAAGTTTAACTCTTTTTCTTCATTTCCAATCATTGAGAAATATAGCCTTTAACTGAATGATTGATTTTTTTTAATTGACTAGCTTTGATTGACTAGCTTTGCGAATTTACAATTTTTTAAAATAACTGTTATCGTAGATAACATTGTTAAGCGATACCAAGCGTGAATTGGTATGATTGTGATGAAGCTTCTGATTGCAGTAGCTGCGTAATTTGTTTCCCTCCAAGATTGCACACGCAGAGTAGGTTTTTGGAAATTGCTAGATTAACCTAAGTTTTTAATATCACTTCAAGACATCTTTTCACGAATAAAATTTAAGAAATAAGAGGATCAAATTTACATGTCTGTCCTTCGATGGTGTGCTATTTCCAGAGGGCGTACATTAAATTAATCGTATAAAAGCTGAAATAAGCTTCCGTACGATTATGGTCCACGTGAGTCATCCTGTCGAAAAAATCGCACTTATTCTTCAACTTTGATTAGAATTTTTGAAACAAGCTGAAACTTATCAAAGAATAGAATGGAAAAACAACTTTTAGATGGTTACGCCATGATATGCCTGTGCTAATTTCATCAACCCCTGACGAATTCAGCTCCTAATATATATATATACACAGAGGTCCTTTGAATGCTGAGACAAACTTCTAGGAGAAGTTGGGCATATCATTAGGATTAAGAATAACATACTAAGAAACCATGACCGGAAATGCCATCTTACGTTGCTAGGGGAGCTCTTCTATTATGGACATGTTGCTCAAGTGCTTTTAAACTTGCACCTTTATTTTTCGTTGAAATGCCGACCTAATTTTGATTTTATGACTACTTATGTTCAACTCCGTAGTCGTGTAATTTTGAACCCAATCCAAAAAAACAAGGAAACTCGTAGATCAAATATTGGGAGAAATTGCCTTTGTTGAGAACTTTTTGAGAGAACTAGCCTGCATTTGCGCTACATGGGGAGAAAAATCACGAAAACCTCCTATAGTTAGGTTGACGGTAAGGAGACTCTAACCCATGGTCCGTCTACCACAGAGGAAATTTTACGTCATCACTGTGGTCGCTGCAAGCCGGGTGCCGAATTATCGCTGGGATTCGAACCAGTTATCGCTGGGATTCGAACTCGGCTCACTTCATTGGAAGGAGAACGCTCTATCCCTAAGGCACCACGGCTCAAAAATTATATATTTCGAATGTAATTATTTGTTATTGTAGAGAGTTCCATTAAAATAGGATCTGCAATGCTGTTTTATCGTAATTTAATGATTAGGCGAACTTGTCCAGTTATTCGTCAAATCGTTAAATTGCGATAAAATAGCTATTACTGTACTTATTTGAAATCAGTTTTTGACAATAATTAATATAAAGCAACAAATAAGAATAATTTAGATAAATTAAAGTACCTCATGTTCAAAGGCACACGATGTAACAGTTCATAATAAGAAAGTTCCCTTAGCGGCATACAATAACATTTCCGGTCATGGTTCCCTAGGTAATTCTCAATCCTTATGATGTGCCCCACTTTTCTCGTACTGCGTTTCTCGTGACATTTATGGGACACCCTCTATGTGTTTACATATATATATATATATGAATTATTGAC
>NC_092214.1:71375557-71404584 GCF_043381705.1 Parasteatoda tepidariorum | reverse complement strand
TATATATATATATATATGTATATATATATATATATATATATAATATTAATAAATGCTATTAATTTCATTTTTTCTTTCATAATTTTTTACTGCCAATAATATTAGTTCAAAGAAAATATCCTTATTAATTTTTTTTTTCCTTCGAAAGTTCAGATTTTTGTTCTTAATTACAAAATCTTTACATCGATACTTTGAAAAATCTTTTCCTCAGTGCAGTTTGATTAAATAGCTTTCTAACTACATACATGAAACACTAAACGTAACTTATTTATCACCATCATCAGCTCTCCGAAGTAAGAGTGAGGTTGAATTTCCTTCCATATGCTTGAAGTAATCGCGTGAGGTTTTTGTGGTTTATCTTTCATGTAATGCCAATGGTAGTTAGTTCCAGTTAACTAGTCATACACGAAGGGATGCCTGCATCATTTATGCCCTCTAGGCTTGGTGTAAAATTACAGGACTGCAAAATTGAACTTTACTAAATCGGGAATATGTTAAGCAGGCTGCTGTCAAGAGAAAAGTGAGGGGATGCATACTAATTTTAAGAACAACACGAAATGAAAGTTATTAAAGCTGAATCATTAAAAGTATATTCTTTAAATTAAGGGTCCGCTTTAGACCATGTATATGGAGTATGAACAGGAGTCGAAGAAAAATTTACACGGGGATTTAGATGAATGTTTAAAATTATATAAATAAAAATAATATTCGAATATGTATTATGATAATTATTTAAATTTTAACTTATCACAAACTTAATTTATCTGATTTGAAAGTTTTTGTACCTAAGTTTGACTGATCTATTATAACACTATAGTATATTATAACCGTTAATCATCGTTGAACAGTCAACCCTATTTTTTGGTTCATGACTACTAATGTTCAACTACCTAGCCTTGTAATTTTAAACTTGATCCAGAAGACAAAGGAACCTCTGGATAAAGTATTGGGAGAAATTTTACTTTCGTGGAGGACATTTTGATGGAACTAACCAGCATTTGCGTTACATGAAGAGGAAGGCCACGAGTACTTCCCATGTTTAGCCTGACTCGCACATTTAATCTTACAGTAAAAGGGACTCAAAACAATGATCCGTCTACGACTGAGGATATTTCATGTCAACACTGTGGTCGGTGCAAGCCGGGTGCGGAATTCGTAGCGACCTGCCATCACTTGGATTTCAACCCAGTTCACTTCATTGTAAGGTGAACGTTCTGAGCCATCGTTGCTCAGACTAGTCTGACCAACCCAATTTTATGGGTTTACGACTACTAATGTTCAACTCCGCAGCCTTGTAATTTTGAACCCAATACAGAAGACAAGGGAACTCCTGGATCGAATATTGGGAGAAATTTGCTTTCTTGGAGGACGTTTTGATGGTGCTAACCCGCATTTGCGTTACATGGAGAGGAAGAGCACGAGAGCCTCACACGGTTTGCCTGAAGGCAAGAGGACTCTAAGTCATGACCCGTCTACTACTGAGGATATTTCACGTCAGTACTGTGGTTGGTGCAAGCTGGATGCGGAATTCGTATCGACTGGGATACGAACCCGGTTCGCCTCATTGGAAGGCGAACGCTCTATCCCCTGATCCATCGCTGCTCAGACTGGTCTAATTGAAAAAGAACGCTATTGACCTTTGAACTATTGCACAACTATTGAACTATTTCAAAACTGATAACATTAAATGAATTATACTGAATAATATCTTTGTCACGTAAGCCGTTTATATATGTTTGAATGACTATAATATTGATATTTAGTTCCTTTCTTATAATATTACTTCTAATTTCAATATTGTGTACAAATACATTTTTTTTAAAAATTTATTTCTTCAACAGTTATATCTTAATACAAAATGTATTTTTAAATAAAGTATTCTCTACACTAATCATCCTTTAAAAATAGAAAATTACAATTTGAAATTAACATTTATTTAGTAATAATATTAATGATTTCCTAGCATTAGGTGGAAATTTTTACTGAATATATTTTGGAGTCGGAGTCCAGATTTTTGAAATGATTAAAGTTTTCAATTTCCGACTCCACATTTCAGACAGAAAAGGATTATTCTATCTCCCTATAAAACCTCTTAACTTAAAATCCCGAGATAATTGTCATCGAACGTTTTATAAACACTATTTACATGTTTATTCAGTTACCACGAGTAAATAATGTTTTCGAAATATTTTATTCATTTAAGTGTGTTCTATTAAACCTAGTTTCCAAATTTGCAATTTCAACATTGTAAGTATTTTTAAGACTTGAATTTTAATCATTTTTTAAACTTTGAAAAAGTTCAAAAACGCATACAAAGATGAATTATAAAATTTGGAACTTAGTTCAGTAAAACTCATTTAAGGGAATAAAATGGAACAAAATAATTCATGATTTTTAATTAGTAATTGAATAATTAAAGAATTACGATTATGAAATTCATTGTAGGTTAGCATGGAGGAAGAATATAAT
The DNA here is from genome assembly GCF_043381705.1 of Parasteatoda tepidariorum. Taxonomy (NCBI): domain Eukaryota; kingdom Metazoa; phylum Arthropoda; class Arachnida; order Araneae; family Theridiidae; genus Parasteatoda; species Parasteatoda tepidariorum. Next base: position 71,402,115 of record NC_092214.1, on the reverse strand, counting down.
CCTTTTTTTGAGTTGAGAACCTTAAGATCCATCGCCATGTTGAATAATTTTAAGTCACATTTGATTTCATTATATAAATTTCGTTTTCTTTACAAACTAGTGACAGTTGAACATCATTATATATATAATGGATTCCATTAAATTTTATGGGGAATTATATATATANTATATATATATGTGTGTGTGTGTGTGTGTGTGAATGCATTTGTCTGCCCTTAGATTTTCAAAAATTGATTTTTATCTTAATTAATAAAACCGTAACGTAAATTACGCCAAAATAATATTATTGTTCAAAACTTTAAAAACAAAGATTATTTGCATAAAACTAAACTATCTTTCTAAAAATGACGATTATAGAATTATACTCAAAAAGAGGGATTCTTAAAATTGAGTAAACATGTGTCAAAATAGCTCCAAAACAAAGTAAACGAATTTGAAAACCCCATGTGTTCATTAGTATCGTGACATACTCAAAATAGCATATAACAGCAGAAACTATGCTCACTCTCATTTAAACAACAAATTACTCAAAATAAGTACGTTATGAGTAAATGAACTCATTAGAAAATGACTAAATGAGTCCATGATCTTTGCTCAAAAATCAATATATGCTGTATTTAGCTTTTTACTATACTCAATAATGAGAACATGATACATTTTAAGAATCCTTTTTAACAATGTATTGGTGTAATTTAGTCAGAAAGAATAAATTAAAATTCTAAATTACTGCTTGCTATGTTTCTCTAAAACTGGCAAGTCAGTGACGTTGAATTTCAAGTGTTAAGAAAGATATTGCAGAATAAAGTAAAAAATAATTATCAATTTGTAAAAAATAAATATCGATGATTAAACGCATATCTATTTTCCTCTTCCGTCCGAAACCCTTTGATGGTTAAGTTCGATAGAAGGAAAAGAGGTCTCTTGTGAGGAGTAGTGTGAAAATATTCTTAGAATACCACCCTTAAAATAGTTTTAGAATCTTTTTCAAAACTGTTTTTCAAAACTGTTCGTATAATATTAACTTCTCAAAGTTAAATATTATACGAAAAGCAACCACATAATAAAATTATACCCGATAAAAAAAACATTACCAGAATCTGACAAATAACTGTTTAAGAATCAGGGATTAAAAACAGAAAAACTGTTTGATTGCTCGAAGAAACAAAGTGGGATTGAAAAGCGATTGCTAAGGGCACTTCCAAGTATTTAACGAGTTTTCATGTTTTTAAACCAGACATCCTTAGTTATCTGTTAAATATCAGTAGTTATTTTTAATATTAGTTTACAACTTCTGATGAGTTTACTTTTTTCACTTCTAAAAGTATATAACAAGGAGTTTTTGTAACATATATTAGTGGTAGTAAGTAGGATACATTTTGCACCGATAAAATCATAAGTTGCTTTGTAATGAAACAAATACTCCTCAAAAACTGAAAAAAAAATTATACAGGAATTATATAAAACTTTAAAAACTAAACTGGAAGTTTTAGTTCCAAAAAATGCTTAACGCACAATTTCAAAAAAGAAAATAATGAATTCTAACCGAAAAAAAATATTTTAAAACATCGACAAAAACATTTTTGTAAGAAGGCAACTTTAAAGAATTCTATCAAGCATTTTGCTATTCACATATTATAATAAAAGCAGAGCAAACAAAAAAAATTGTTTTTACAACTTTAGGGAATATGTAAACAGTAAAAACTTTTTTTTCGTTTATACAAAGATTTTAAAAAGTAATAAACATTTGTTTGTAAAACAAAACGAAATGTATATTTTTGAAAGCTCAGGGCGATGGAGTTAACGCTTTCTTATTTTATGTGAATTAACTAAACAGCTATACTATTTCAGCCGCTTTGTTGTAAATCCCTAAACTATATAAACGCAAGATGCATTGCAACACAGTTTTTATTTAAAACTTGCTTTTAACATAATGCTAAAGCATTCATATCCTTAGGAAATTTACCCTGCTATAATGGAATAGAGCCAAAAAGTAAAAATTGAGACAAATGAAAAATGTCAAATCTAAAGGAAAATATTTTAACTCAAAACTAAATTAAAAGAATTTGAATCCAAATAAAAATAACCTCATTAAACTACAGAGTAACACTGATTTATACAACTTAAGTATGTAGCTCTAAATAAAAGCAAAGCAGACTTGCATAATCTTAAACCAGCTTCAGGGTATAATATAATTACTGATTTTTATGAACATCATAAATGCTCTGGTTTACTGTGGTATTTTGTCTAAAACTCAATATTTCTGAAGTTTCTTTAGACAATAAAGGTTTATTTAGAATTACCATTAAACATTTAAGACGCTCTTCTATTTTCTTAATCTTAAAAAACAAATAGTTAAGTGCAAAAATGTGTTCAAAGATTCAGAACTATTAATTCGGCTTCTTTTCCGATTCGCAACAGTGTTTTTAAATACGTTTGGCTTAAGTAGGTCTCATTATTGAAATCGTAATACTTATTAAGCATGAAATGTATTTTGAATTATTTGATACATTTGAGAACATGAGTGCTAAGCTTTGCTAACTAAAAAAAGTTACAAGACTACTGGTAGTTTTTTGCTCAAGGGCTCATTGAAATAGCCAACAAAGCTAATTATTCGTTATCAGAACACCGTCCGGTAATATTGGCACCGAATTATTTCTTTTTTTTTTTTTGATAATTATTTATTGCGATATACAAATAACAAATTTTCTTTTTTCTGACTACTGGTTATTGATTGCGAAATGACAAATTTTCGTCTTGCGGAAGAATACTTGTTAATTATTAAAACGAAACAATCTAAAAATTTATAGCAAAATAATGATTGAAGAAAAACAATTACAATCGGACTATACAGGGCGATTCAGCACAGCTGTTACAAACTTGGAAAGTAAGGAACATCATAATTATTTAGAATTGCATAGCTATCTAAACCTATAAAGTAATCGTACGCCACTAGAGACGCTTCCCTAATATGCATTGGCTGTTCGCGCGCATGATAACCAATACATTTACTTATCAAAATCATCTTAAGAGTCCAACATACGTAGGAAATCGTTCTTGCTTGTGTACAATCATATTTCATGGCATGGGTTTAGATGTGCGTATCAACCCGCATGGTGTACCTAATCTTCTCTTAAGACCGGCAACTGATGTGCTGAATCACCCGGTATATTAATGTGAATATTTCCCACATGGAACATTCCAGATTCCTGCTAATGTTTGTTTTTCAACGACTGCTTGCATGGTGGTGGTATCATGGTGGATCAGGTTCATGGACTTTCATTTTAAAAATATATTAGATTGCTAACAGCTATTGTTTCTCGCTCAAAGAAAATACAAGAAGTTAATGACCATATTTTGGTTTCTAGAGAAAACATGCTACCCTATATAATCTTATTTACATACTAAATTAAATACATTGGATTGTTCTACTTTATCTGGAAGTATCTGAAAATAATGGCAAACGCGTAAAGCTACGTATTTCATTTTTACTCCAACCGAAAATATTTCATCTTGACTGAAAAATTCAACTCATAGAAATGAATAATCCCAAGAAACTGAAACAGAAGGATATATTTGATAATGTAAATACTACATTGTCTTCATAAATTTTAAAAGGTAACAGGTTTCGAGCACTCAATAATATACACCCATTTACAAGACACCATATAAGCATTAATGAAGAAAACAAAACAGATTTGAAAACGGAAACACTAAGTTGCCATTGGAAAATAATAGAAAATAAAAAGAAAGTGGAAAAAAAAACTAGGTAATAAACCGAGCTGACTGGGAAGAAAACCAGGGGGGGGGAATTTATTCAATAAATTTTAGAGAGGGGGAGAGGAACTCATCTCATTAATCAAAGTATCGGTATTCATATGAATAAAACTAGTTTCCAGAACATTAAGAGAACAGAGTTGTTTGTGACAGTTTTTTTTTCACCTTTATTTTATTTTCCGTTTTTTATTTATTCACAACTTCACGTTTTATTTTTTAAAATTGTTTTGTTTCCTTCATTCACGTTTGGTAAGTTTTGAGAATGGGAGCCAATTTGTGAGCACTCGAAATTAGTTGATTTTTCCATCTTTTTAATTTATGGAGTAAAGAAAGTTTTTACGTTATGAAAAATATTCAATACATTGGTTATCGTACACTGTGAGAACTGAGGCATAATAACTCGTCAAATACGATGCTGAACAATCCCCCCCAAAAAAGTGTGAAGAAACACTTTATTCGGTGTTAAAATAAAATTTAACGTTCAAACACGATTTAAAGTTGTATTTTAAATCTAAACACCTATAGCTGAAAAGTCTAATACCAAACTCTGACGCATTTACATCATACTAGAGTTATTTTCTCTTCGGAAAACACCAATATCTGCACACTTTGAATGTAAAAAAGTCATGAAATACGAAGTAGAATATCGTCATTAGTTTCTTTCGAATCTGTAATGAGATGGCAAGATTTTTTTTTTTTTTTTTGCTTTCAACGCTGATATTCATCAACAGAAACAAAAATTTACTTTTAAGTATGCATGTATGCTTTCTGCTGTGTAATTAGAATAGTTATATTTCAATTTTTAAATCTCTAAGAACTATATTAAATGACTTTATGAAATATAATTCATATCAGATTACGTTCTGGTAAGCTTAGTTCGAACTTGTCTTAATATTTTTTCTGTGCTAAGTGTATGTGTGATTTATGTTTGGTTTAATCCTTTTAAGAATTAGCGTATATATGCATTCCAAATTAATGATTTTTACTTTATATTATATTGTTAAATAACTTTTCTGACTTTTATGCGTATCTTATCTTATTGGAATTGTAAATTTCATGTAACTAAACAATGAAAATGGTATCAACTACTTTACACCAAGTAGTGTAAAAAACAATGGTTAAAGTGACGCACTTGATCCAACAGTTATCACCACTTCCCTACTCCATACAAGAAGTGGCGTTTCACTCTACGCCACTTATTGTGTAAAATAATTGCCTCCATTGTTGGTGTTAAAATACACTTGAACTTTTTATAGTGTTGCTCACAAAAAATATCTGTGAATTTACAATATTCTTTTGTAAAAAAAAAAGATATGCATAGATGTAGGTAAATATTTTTATATATTGAAGGACAGTTTAGGTTAGTTTTGTAGATCGAAGAATACAATTTAACACTGGATAGTCTTTTTACCCGAAATAATGTTTTGCAAGATTTCAAAAGTTTTCCTTTAAAAAAAGTAAATTAATTAAAAATTACAATAAAATTATTTATAGGTTAAAGCATTTACGATCAAATAATTATTAAAAATAACTTTATTCAATTTAGAATAATTATATTTATCCAATTGCTCAGTATTTAATACTTTATTCTCGTTTTTGAATATCACGCAACTACATATAATCAGCAGTTAAGTTACTATTGTTAAACATTTTAATACTTAGTGGATAAGCAGGCAGCTAAAATAATTCTCAATCAATCAGATTTATTCTTCACCTAATATAACTCCTCTTACTACTTATTTCACATTAAAAACTTGAACCTGCTTTAAAAATGTTAGAAATTTATTTTAAAAAATGTCAAAGTTCAACGTGTTATCTAACATAAGCATTTCGTTAACGGTTAACTAACTTCAGATTTTGGAAGCTGTCTATAGACAACTTCGAAATGTTACTGCCTGTACACCAGTGCTTATGGTGACTAATTTTAGAAATTTACTTCGTTTTTGCTAATAATTGATATTTTTAAAATCAAACTTAGATTCATATTGAAAGTTTAATCGTGATTTTAATGATATATATTTAAATAACACAGAAATTTTTGAAAAAAATCATAATATTTTTTATACTCTCATGTAAAATAGAAAGCCATTAGACAAGTTCCTGGTGTTAAATATGTGTAATCGAAATTTATATCGTGACCAACAGACTATTTGATGCAGTTACTTTGAGTAAAACTCTACCTTTTTGAATTGCTCACTTTTATAACTCTTTTTAAAAAAAGTACTTCCTTCAGCGGTAGCAAACTTCAGATTTTAGAAGCTGTCTACAGACAACTTGGAAATGTTACAACCTGTACACCAATGGATATGGTAACAAATTTTAGTAATTTACTCCATTTTTCTAAAAACTGGCATTTTTAAAATAAAATTTAGATTCATAGTGAAAGTGCAGCAGTGATGTTAATGATATAGATTTAAATAACACTGAAATTGAGAAAAAAAATCATTATAATTTTATTGTATCATGTAATATAGAAAGCAATTAGACTTGCTTCTGTTTTCAGATATTTTTTGTCGAAATTTATATCGTGACCAACAGACAATTTGATACAGTTACTTTGAGTAAAACTCTACCTTTTTGAATTGCTCACTTTTATAACTCTTTTTAAAAAGTACTTTTTTGAGCGTGACATAATTATACGCCCTTTCACCTACTCATCGATTTTACATAAGCGTAATAAAAGTTCCAGAACATCGAACTTTATAGTAATCGATTTTTCAGTTAATCAACTCTAAAGATCTCGTTTAATGGATTAAATATTCAATTACTTCAATCAACGTGATTTTTCCATTAAAGCCGAAGTCATCCAAGAAAGCAATTCCTAACACGAATGCACTATTACATATGAAAGGGTTTTATCAGAAATATTCTTTTCTGATGACCCTTTAAGAATGATTCGATTTTCCTTTTACCATCTTCTAAATTTAGCAGCAAATAAATTAATATTTTTCTTCACAAAAACTTCTCTTTGTTTGTCTAATTTCAAATGTAAAATTAGATTATTATGCTATAGAATATTCCACATGTTGCTTCAAAATCTGTAGCCAAAATGAAAGGCTAAAAAGAATTTTAAAAAAATCACATGGGAAAATAGCGGTGCAAACACTATACGAGAAACTAAAGGAGCAAATTATACGTAATATGCAGGGACAAACAAACACTATTCTTCAAAATGGTTTAATTTAAGTTGACCTGTATCATCCAATAAAAAAAGTTCATGCTAGACCCATAGATGGCGATTTTCATGCATGAAAAATTACTTCAAACAATATAGAGCAGCTTAAAATTAGTGTACTGGTGTGTATTGTATTATACTGAGAGAAAATCGAAAATACAAAAAACACTAATGCCATCTAAAGCTTTGAAGCAGAGGATTGCTAAATTGTAACAAACTAAACATTAGAGACACTCGTCAGGTATTGATTACTCCGTAGATTGTCTCAAAACATATGACCAAAATTAAAGGCAAAAGGGAATAAAAAATCACATAGTAAATAGGACTTTAATCACTATCCGACGACGTTAGAGGAGCAAATTATGCTCAATATACAAAAACAAACAAAAACCATTCCTCAAAATAGCTAAATTAAAGTTAACCTGTATTCACCAATAAAAAAAGTTCGTTTTGGATTCATAGATGGCGCTTTTCATGTATGAAAAAGACCTGATGCAATATAGAGCAGTTTCAAAAATCAGTGTTCCGGAGCGTGTAGTGTATTGCACTGAGAGGAAATCAACAATTAAAAGACTTAATGAAAAATCCCTCGTGTCAGGCCAGGCTTTGAAAAAGATGATTACTAAATTAAAATCAACAGAAAATTAGAGATAAGCATCAAAAGAGAGAACGAAGGTGATTTTCAGAAGAAAAAAAAAGATTTGAAAGAAAGTATTACGTGATATGTTGCTGCTATTCAAAAGGCGAATGGGGTGGAACCTCTTAGCTGTTTGGATTTGAATGTTTATGTTTGCCTCATAAGTAAAATGATCTCCGAAGCAAAAGAAGAGTTTCAACCAAACTCTATTACGTGACAAGTTCTGCTCTATGTTTGTTTAAGAAAGGAAGGAAAAACCTCTGCAGAGCAATGATGAAGCAGCGTTATGAGGAATATATTTGCGTTTTGGCTTTAAGCTCGGTTTACAGTTTACTTAGACAAAAAATGAAAATTTGACTAGTTATCCATTCCAGATTGCGTGCAACACTTATATTTTGGAAATCAAAAAAAATTCTGGATTCATCGGAGAAAGGGTATGTTTCTTCAGAGAGAGTACGTTTTTTTTGTTATTGATTTCGTAACTTAAAATATCGTCCTAACACAAATTAATTGGTATATATAAAGTTAAGCCCTTGAACCATTACGAATGAGTTTCTTATGAGAAAATTGGATTATTAGATAAATAGTTATTCAGGGTGTTCACTTTTTTTAAAATTTTGTCCACTGTATATCATTTTATTATCACTGTACTTTCGCGCATGTTGTGCTGATTATAAATAAGCTAGGCGTCTCAAGGTTATGCGAATTCCCAACTTGACAAGATTTTTGTCTTTCCGTTACCATGGTTCCGGCAAATTTTGCTTTTTTTACCCGTTTTAGTAAGAAGTTGGACAATACTTGAGTGGGGGAAGAAAAAGTTTTTCAGAAACCATGGTAACGGATAAATTGATGAGAGGGGAAAATCATGTAACCTTGAGACGCTTATTCTGTTTACGAAGAGCATACACATTTACGACCGAGACTGAATTACGAGACCGAGTTACGAATATTTAAGAATCGAATACGCATTAAGCATTGAACACTGGCGATAAAATAAATATATTTGGAGAATAAAGGTTTAAACACAAATATTTAATTGAACGCTAGATTTTATTTTAACTAAGGAATATTTTAATCCAGAATAAATGGAAGAGGTTAGTATTAGATAGAAAAAGTGAGATCTACACAGTTTATTTCTTTAAAGCTATAAAGTTAAACTTAACTGAAGTTCAGGTTCTCCTTTTTTTTAAAAAAATAATGGCCAGTAAAAATTTCTTTTAATGATAATAGTTTAGATTTTCGTCAAAATTACAAATTTTCCAAACTTAATTTTTTTCGATTTCCTAATGAGACCGAAATACGAATATTTACTAATCGAATACGAATTGAGCGTTGAATGATGACGATAAAATAAATATGTTGGAAGAATAATGGTTTTAAACGCAAATATTTAATTGTGCGTTAGATTTTATTTTAACTAAGAAATATTTTAATCTATAATAAAAGGAAGTGGTTAGAGTTAGATAAAAAAATTGAGATCTACACAGTTCATTTCTTTCAAACTACAAGATTAAACTTAAATAAAATTCAGTTCCTCTCTTTTTAAAATAATGGTGAATAAAACTTTCTTTCAATGATAATAGTTTCGCCAAGGCATTTCGAATACAGGCGTTTTTATAAATGCATATTGTTCACCGTGGACAGTGAGAATTTAAAATAAATATCTCGGACTTTTATAATGTCCTAGCGTATTTTTTAGATCTGAGTTATTTACCAGGGCACTTTTATCAACACGATCGTTTAACTTGGCATGTTTATAAATTACAGTTGTTTGAAAATACCTGCAGAAGAAAGTTTTTTTTTTTTTNTTTTTTTTTTTTTTTTTTTTTTTTTTTTTTTTTTTTTTTTTTTTTTTTTTTTTTTTAGTATTTGGATGAATTCCAAATCAGAAAAGTTTTAGTGTATTTTTATTTTTTGTGAAGCAACATAGCATTTAGTTTCCGGATTTGTATTCTAGGTTGTTTGTTTAAACAGGTTTAAGATTTATCTTTTGCATGAATTTATTATAAGTAGTAAAACATAAGCAAACAATATGGGCCTTAATAAATTGAAGATATATTTTAATGAAGACAGAGAATGTGTTTTATATTTAAGCGTGGAAACACTTCAGAACTTTTTAAAATCAACAATTTTAAATTTAATCAATATTTTTCTTCCATTAAAATATCAAAAAATACAAGAAAATGTAGGCAGCTAGAGCTTAAATCTTTTTTTGCACATCCTTCTCAATTATTTTGAATAACATTTCTTTTAACATATTTAGTTTTATAGCTCCTAATGTAACAATGAAAATATGAGTTTGGAAAATATGGTTTTAACTTTTTAGTCAAGACTTGTTTTGAAAGCCAGACACTTTCAATGTTTACATCTTATTTTCACTTTTTAATTTTAGGTGTTTGCTAACTACTAACATTAATTCTGCAAATTTAAAGTTCTTTCTTACAATTACAAAACTTGTTTAACCATAAATTTCATGATAAATATCTTCAATAATAACAGTTTATATTTCTTATTCTATGCAAACTGTTTTCATGCTTTCAAAAAAACACAATTTAGCTTGAATAAATAAAAATAGCTCGCAGGAAAAAATTGAAAAAAAAGTTTAATGGAAGGAACATTTTTTTCCTGTAAGCTGCACTTTTCTTATTTTATGCGGAAATAAAATATTTATAATTTAAAAAAAAATTACTGCGGTATACGAATAATTATAAAAATATTTTGCATTTAATAACATAATTGTATTGGATACAAATAAATTTTATAGGGATAAAAACGTTCTAAACTGAGTTCAACCAAGTCTGAAAATGCATTTCCTTTTTCTAATTTTGAAAAACTCTTCACACCAAGTAGTGTAACTTATCGCCAAAGTTACTCTTGTCTATACGTAATATGTATATATTATATAGAATATAATAAATTAACTTCATTTTATTTGGATTATCCTTACAAGTTACACGATGATGCATTTCAAACTGGCATTTTTAGAGCCCGATCTGGCAAACGAAATGCCGCGTTATTCAGTAAGGAGACTAATAATGACATAGAAAATAGGATACCATGAAAAAAAAAATAGTTTCAACGATTGCCGATAGGAGCATCTGCGGAGCTGTACAATGTAGAGACTTGATTAAAAAAAAACAAACAGAATAGCTCATACAAAATTGCGTTGAAATGTTAAACTTTATTCGTTATATATTTACTTTACCTCTTAAGAATTTGACCGTATAGAATATGACTGCCGTACTAAGATCAACGTGTACCAACTCGTCCTAGAAAAAAGACCTCAGCATTGATCAATTTAGTAGTCCGACGTAACGAATTTAAACAGTGGAAGAACAATAAGAAAGATGTCACTACATTTGTGCTACTAAGCTGCTCAGTGGGGGATTTACGATAGATGTCATTACAATTAGACTACTAAAAGATCAAATTTCTTGCTTATGGTAACCCGTGCTAGGGCCTTCTCTCTTCTAGGAGGTATTGATTCAACACGTCACAAGGAATATTCCACACTGCTTGTAAAATTTTTTTTCCTCCTGAAATTTGCATGCAAAACCATATTCAACCTCCATCTTTCCAAGAAACGACATAATAAATGTCAATTGTTTATCGTAATCACTATGCTTGTATTCCTATTAGCGGCTAATTTTGTATGGAAAGTAGGGGATAACTCACCTCAAAACTTATAATTGTCACGACAACCCGATTGCAGCTACTAGTACTACAGCAATGATTCCTTGTGATCCATCGACAATTGTTGTTGCAATATCTGTTTTTTTCCCTAACCCTGTATTGCATCCTTTGATTGGGCGCACATATCTTAATCCTCTTTTTAAAGCTTTAAGTGATAAAGCCCGTTACATAGCTTTAGCGTAGTTCTAAACTCACAAAGAGTTGGGAATGCATTGCACTGATTATGATAATGCAGCTTATTAATAAAGAGCGCTTAGGAGATGTGAGTATCATATTCACTTAAGCAGACTCTCTTTAATTAAGAATGTTTAAATTTAAATATTTTCATAGTCCACTTATAAAAGCGTAAACTTGCATCTTGCTTTGATAGTTTGATGCTGAATTGTGTTCTATGCGAATTCTCTTTTCGGTAAGCTTCAACAACAATTTAAATACCCTTATTGGCGTTATTAAAACTAGAGTTTTTTTTTACTGAATGCTGCGATTTTCTGTGTCATTATTATTAGTTTTCAAATGAAGTTTGTAACACTTCTGTGGAAATTCAGAATGTTTCATTATAGGCCAATTTCCATATTTATCGAAGAGAATTCAATGTTGAAACAATTGCAGGAAAACTGGAAACTGTCTTAAAAGTTTTTGGTTTAGGTCCAGTAGACTTACTCTTCAAATGTAATTTTTTGCTGTACAACTACAATTTACTGGCCGATATGGGGTCAAAAGAGGGAAATATAATATAAAAATGTTAGACGAGTAAATGAGCTCAACAATAATATTTTTCACACATCTGTATCTTAACACTCTCATACCTTCTAAACTATTAGTCATATCCTCTTAGCTTTGATCACATTTGCCTTAGCACAAAAAAACAAAAAACAAAACAATCACCGGAAACAATACCGCAATAGTTTCTATTTGTTTAAGTCTTACCCTGCTTTGTCCATTATGTAAATTCAAGATGGCGGCTAAAGCTCACATTGGGGTAGATATCCCAACTGAGCTTAGGTCGCAATTCAAAGCAAAAGCCAAATCTCCCTCAGAAATTTTCAAATTTGGCGATTTAGAAGCTGCTCGATCAAGATTTTTTGCAAGCTATAAGAATTTCAGAAACTAGACACATAAATATATATTTTAAAAACTTATTTGAGTGTATAAAATAATTTTATAAATAAGTAACGATTTCAATAACACTAAGCAAAGAAAAAATTTTGGATAAAAAAAAATTCAAAAAGATTTCATATTTTTCGGAAAATATTTCCTTTTCCACGGATTTAGGTTTTTGACACCCAATATATGGAGAGGGGTTATTTTTGATGCTCAGTACTTTTATTCATGACTTGGATTCGTGAGTCGGGGCTAGCGATATCATTTTGTTATGTTTTTACTATGCTTAATACCCCCAAGAGGAGGCAAATTTGTTTGTGAATATCAGTTAAACACCTATTTTTGCATTCAGAATACGTGAGGAGAGCTTACGTACTTCATAGTTGACAGGTTCTGAATCGGTTTGACTGTTGAAATCGCGTTTTACTCACATCACGAACAGCTGTGAAAAAAATTCAAGAGATCGAGATAAAAGCTTCTCTTGCCAGAATACGTTAGAAAATATACTATTTTATTATATACTATGCAAATTTGCACCTTTACTTTTCGAATATGCCATGTATATGGTCACAAAAATTGAAATTATTTCTCATATTGTCTGGAACAGTGTATGCTTGAACAGGCCTGTCAACTACTATGCTTTTTTTAGAAATATTTTAAGGAGTGGTGGACATTTAAAATCCAAAGCTTTCAGAATTTTTGGTAATTTTGCTAACATTTTAAGAGCTTCACCGCGAAGGAGCTAGAGCAAAGTGGCGTTGCATATGAACTTTTAAATCATTAATGTGTGGTGGTGGGGAAAATAAGCTCAAATGAATAAAGAATGATGCATCAAAATATAAACTCAGGTACCTTTGGATTAAATTTTCATGAAAAGTTTAGAAAGTTGGCAGCCCTGTGCTTAAAAATAGCATAAGCTTTCTCAAACCAATAATTAAAGAAACAATATGCTACACGGTGAAAAAAATTCCGATAAAATTACCGTTTTGTGAAATATTGACATTTCTGTTTTTTTTCTTTTTAAACATAATTATGGTTTTTCAAAAAAACTGTATTTAAACCATTTATTTGGTTATTTTTCTGTTCATAATCGCAGTTCTTATTACTACGCACTTAATAAATAATATAAAACTGAAAAGTAAATTTACTCAAATAAATGGTTTTTATGCCATTTTCGAAAGTATGATGAAATTATCAAATTTCACCTCAACCACCAAATTTTATCTTAGATTATAAAACCATATTTTATTGTTAATTTAATCAAAATCATTACCAAAGCGTTTCATTAAAAATTATTGAGCATTTATGTGTTCCTATAGAATCAGAAATACGTTAAATTTTAACATATAATGGTAGTTTTGATCATACTTTTTTCTCGGGGTATCAAACTCGACGAATCATGAACGAAAAAAGTGAAATAAAACACAGCGAAACATATTTTACTGTGAATCAAAGATGCTTTTTAGTTAGACAAACTGATCGTAATATTTTTATTCCCATTATCCTAAATAACTATTTCTCAAATTTAAATCGGTTAAAAATTATGCAGGCATTTGCTTTCTGCCTAAAACTGGCTCTTGTTTCCAAATTAAACAAATAAAATGAATATAATAAAAATTTAACGCTAAATCTTTAGTAATTTCATTACACATAAAAACATTAATACTATTTTTTAAAATACTTTCAATTATTATTTTTATGAATATTTTATCATGCAATATTCCATTATTAACAGATAACTCCCAATTATAATTCTTATGCTCATCGTTTCAAATATGGCATTCTCGCATTTCCTCGAAAAATTGCTGCGAACAAATAAAGCAATAAATCTGAGCCTCATAATATTTTTGTGATATACATAATTGTGAATTATTCATGCCTTCATTACTTAGAATATCAGTTTTATCTATCATCGAGGGCAATATTTTTTCCTTTTATTAATAATCTGATCATTTCCATTTCAAAGCGTGTTCTGACATTGCTTTTTAATCTTACAAAGTAGTTTATTCCTTTTTTAAAAAATTATGCATCATTTTAATTTTTAATATCTGAAAACTATGGAACTTGTTGACTTTAAATAAAGCAGTTTTATGACAACATTTTTATAATAATATAAAATAAAGTAAAAATAAAAAATTCCAACATGAATGTTTTATTAGAATTAATGCCTTACTGTGCATATGTAGAGTAGATTTAGCAATTTTTAGAGTGAATCTAAAATAATGGATGAGACCCATATCAATTTAATTTTTTTATTCAATACAGCTACTTATATGTAGTGAAAGAATGTGAGCTATTGTGACATTAGACATATTTAGTGGGATAAATAGTGTGGGCAAAACTACGTAAACCTATTGTATTTTTCAATTTTTATTGTATTTTTCTATGAATTATTTTATTGTAATTTTAATTAATTATTTTATTGCATTTTTAATTAGTTATTTTGTTGTATTTTTCAATTAATTATTTTATTTAATTTTTCAATTTGGTTCACAGTAACAAATTCACTATCTGAACTTACCTTGTCCTTTCAACTACTTCTTAATTGGTATTTGGAAACTTATCGGTCAAATTGATTTGAATCCTTTAATAATTAAAAGTTAAAGCGAGAGTGCTTAATTTACGTCACACTAGAACTGCGCAATAAGCTATTGGTGACGACCTAGGAAACATCACCGAGGATGATCCGAAGACATACCATCGCAATTTAAATCCTCTGCAGAGGGTATGGATCGTCCACTTTAGTACCACGACAACCCGGTGAGCAAAGGCGAGCACTTTGCAAAAAAATTGTTCATTACATTAATTTAAGTGATAACATTTTTTAAAAATTTATTATTTTGTTTCATGTTTATTATGGTATGTTCATTTATGTTTATATATTTTGCATTTAGTAGTTATAGTTTCTTTCAATGAACAATAATGTATATTTTTCCTTTAATTACATCTTCTTTCAAATAATTTGAAACTATGGAATGTGATATTAGGTGTCATTCATGGTCTTGTAGCTCTAATTCAAACACCTACTTTTTTTTAATTCCAACTATTCCAATTATATTATTGAAGAGTTAGAATGGGGCCATTATAGCCTGGATGGTAGGGTGCTCGGTCCATGTCCAAGGGGTCATGAGTTTAATTCCCGCCGTCCGAAGTCTTCCTGGTGTGCAAAATGGAGGCTGGAGCACGCTAAATCTGCCGGGATCCCCAAGTCCCCATAACAAATCAACACCTCTGAGGGTACTGGATTGGAGATAGATCATGCTTTGATTCAGTTCAAAATTACGATGTGTGGATGGAGGGTGCGTGAATGTGCCCTCCCTGTAAAAAGGACTGTGACGTATGTGTGTGACAGAAGTCAAACTCTTGGCCATAGATGGCGCTACTGGAAAATAGAAGAAGCACACCCTTCTGTCTTAAAATAGGCTTATAAGTATAGACAAGTAGTATAAGACAACAATACAACAAACAAATAAGGAACAACATTGGACAATATCATCAGAACAATGAATAACATAGCCTCACTATAACAGTGAGACTCAATATATAGTCAAATCCTATTATTTAACAAAGTTATAAAACTTAAAACTATTAGCAACCTAAATAAAATATCGGCAATTTGTTAACCTAATTGTTTTCCTATTCCAAACCCAAGCACAACATAAACAATACAAACATAAACAATACAAACATAAACAAAAACATGCACACCCCACAATCAACCACGGACTGGCTCACAATGGCAGCCAACGTGGGGCCATATATGTTAGATGTTTATATATATATATATATATATATATATATTAGTTCTGTTTAGATGGTCTTTAAAGTTATCAGTGAAGGAATATGGAATAAAGTATAAAAATGGAAGTACCAATCATGAGGCATATATGCTCTCTAGAAGNAAACTCAAAAATGTTCTCTTCTTTAATTATAATAGAAAAATTAAAAAAAAAAAAATTGTGACGTAACTGGCTATTTGATATTGTGATATTGTAATGTGTTTGATGTAATTTGTATTTGTGATGTAAAGCCGATAGTCAATTTATGTTTACCCAAGGGTTCTGAAGCAGCTAATAGTCAATAGTTTTGTAAACTTTATCTATTAAGCAATTACTAATTCCAATTAAAATTAATATTCCATTTAACTTAATTCTCATTAAATCCTTAATTAAACTTAATTAATTTTTGTCCTTGGCTCGGGTGATGGAAATCGAGATGATAGGAATTAAATGAAATTTTTTATTTATTTAGTGAACACCTCAAAATCTCCAAGTATGAGTTAGAAGGCAATCTCAACACCAGTTGAGCCTTCTTGGAGGAGGTGGGCCAGTTTTCATATAGGGAGTAAAGAGGGTGCGTTGGACAAGAGATAGCACAACAGAGGACAGTCAGTTGCCCTAGTGCACATAGGACACCCCTCCAAAGTGCTACCGACGCTTCAACACACTCTTCAAAAGATTCTAACTTTTCAAATTTTTTATAAATTTTCAGTGCCACAACTTTAAGCTGGCACACAAAACGTGTCGTAATCATCAAATCTCCTAGTAAGAGTAGGGTGAAACATGGTACCAGCTACAATTCCACCTCGGAAGTGATAGGACCAATTCTTTGGATCCGGTCGTCGGTACTGCGGGTGGACGAAAGCAAAACGCTGTTTTGCTTTTCCGGAGAACAAGTTTCTTAGCAAAATTCCCCCCCCCTTTTTTTTCTTGACCAAATCACCCAGGATACAATTATACTTCATGCCAATAATTATTAAATCAATAGTCTCAACATGTTAGACTTGTGTTTAATAGATAACAGTAATAGTACATAGGCATAATGATCCTAAACCTGTAACAATATAACTTGTAAACATGACTCGACTGTATTTCCAACTGATACTGAACTATATAAGATGTTTTTATAAATGTAAAATGTATTATGATACTGAAATATGCAAATGTAACTGAATGTGACCCATTCAATCTATAACTGCAACAGCAGTCTATATATTGGCACATAATTTTCTGAGATATTTGCACAGATTTTCTTAGATAACAAGAGAGTTGTTATCAATTGTAACTTGCACAATAACGTTTCCTTAAATTATTAATTATAATCCGAACTAAGTGAAGCCAATTTTACTGTAACCCCCCTAAATAAAAGCAATCATGTAAGTGGTGAATAATAATAATTAATAATTTTTTTAAAGTATCATTTCGGCTTTTTATTTAATCCCGATAAATCAGTAATTTCCGTAGATAAGGTAAAAAATTTATATTTTTGTCATTATTAGTAACTAATTTGCTATTTCAGTTATTTAATTCCTATTTCTTAAGTAATCTTAATCACGCAATTAATCATAATGTCATGTAATTTTCAATTTAAAATTTCGTAATTATAACCGTTTTATATGTATTAACCCCTTAGCAAGCCTCGACAGACGGCCTTAGTGGGTCTGTAGGTTGGTAGGATTGGGCACGAGGTGCGCAGGACCGCATTCGCGTCTTCTGGGTGACGGCTGTGTGGTTTCCGCGTCCGAGGGGCCTGGGTCCTAACGACCTCCGGAAGTGCAGGGAGAAGCATACGCAGTGGTCGCGAAAAGTCGTAAACCCGCTGGCCATCTGCGGCTGGCCATATGCGGTGACCAACAACAAGAGTTAGAATACAAAATGAAGCAGAGACTGTTAATGATATAACATCTCAATACATTAATTCTATTTTATAATGTGCTAAATAATTTCCGATCAGAATGGTAACAAATTTAAAATTTACCATTAAGAAGCAACTTGAAATTTCTGGCTTAAAAAGTACCTATTCCTCAAAGTGGCTAGAAGTAAAAAATTGTTTTTCAATTATAATATGGAATTTTTTTCATAATAAGTTCAAACTCAAAATTTTCTTATGAAGTCTGAAAAATAGTTGTAAAACGAACTTTAATAAATGGAGTTAATTTAGAATTCCAAAGCTAAATCTCTCTCTTCTATCACCTGTGTTGATTATCAGCAACTTAAAATACATTTTTTCATTCTACATTTAAATTTACCTCCTTCCAATTTCACGCCAGTCAATTCTTTCCTTAAGCTTTGCGTAATTTTTGCTAGTAAAATTGCCATAATTTAAAATAGCCGAAGGATTTTTGTGTCACTTATGACAATATTCATCTAAAAGGTTTACAAATTGTATAAATAATATAGAAGAAACCAATAAAAAAATTATTCAATATCGAATATCCAATTACCTCATCTCATTTTGTCTCTCAGTTTTTTAATATGAGTGTTCAATTCACATATTGTTATAAATTTAAGCGGCGAATCTAATTTTTATCATTTATTTTTTCGCGTCTATAAAAATTTATTTTTCAAAATATTTTACCTATTTATGTTCTTATGAGATGACAACATAATTACGTCAATTGCATAAAATAATTTTATTATACATAATTTCTATTTGTCTTAATTCGTATTAATATTCTGTTTGTGCTGTGAGTATTTTCTTTTGAAGATATAGTTGCTCAAAATAAATAAATATATATATATATTCAATAGTCTCAACATGTTAGACTTGTGTTTAATAGATAACAGTAATAGTACATAGGCATAATGATCCTAAACCTGTAACAATATAACTTGTAAACATGACTCGACTGTATTTCCAGCTGATACTGAACTATATATAATGTTTTTATAAATGTAAAATGTATTATGATACTGAAATATACAAANTTCACATTTTCTTCACATTATCTACTGCAAAATATCTCATAAAACAAAAAATAATACAGTTATCTGAATTCTGGAGGTCTGTTATATAACCACCAATACAAGAAACAATCTCTGAAAGTTTGAAGACAAATTTATAATAATTAGTTGAGTTATCTTGTTTTCCGTAGACAAAAAACAGCAAAATTTTCATTTTGAGAAAAACACAATTAAAGTTTATAATTACATTTTTTCTAAAAACTATGAATGTTTGTCAGTAGGAAGTTATTATATTTTATAGGGGGCACATTCCTTCACACAGTTTCTTAGTTTTATTTAACGTAGCGATATTTTAACGTATTATTTAGCGATATTTCAAAGTATTTAGTGAATAACATCAAAAGTCTACTACTTATAAAGCTTTTAACACTGGAACATTTTTTTATTAAACAACTATATTACTGTATTTTCACACTTTAATATATGTATAAGTTATATATGTTTAATATAATGTCTAAGTATAGTTTTTAATTAATAATTAGAAGTAAAAAATAGTTTTTATAATATTTATAATAACCCAAATCTAGAATTTTCTTCTAAATGCAGTTTGTTATCATAGCAAACCGGACAACATAATGAAGCTAATATCATCATCAGGATCTCAATATCAATTATTCGATCGCCACACGGATTGTTTTTATCCAAAGGCATCAGTTCTTTATTGACATCCGCTGAAATCGATAATTTTGAAGAGCTTGAAGTAATAGATTCTTCTGCTTTACACAATTTTGAATAGATGGTATAATCAACTTTACTCAAATCATCGCTTTTGTTGGCATGTTGATTACCGTAATATGTGCGTTTCTTAGATCGAGAAGAACGTCCTTTACCCATCTCAATAAATTTATCTAAATAAATAATAAATTTTTTTGAAAGAAATCAATAAATTTCTTCAAAACAAATCAAAATCAAGATATAGATATAGTAGGCTTCAAATGTAAGCAAACTATCAGAAAATATGCTAACTTTTCATGTTACCCACGAACAGTAACCACGAAACGTAAAATCTAATTAAAATATAATTCAGATTATTAGCTGAGAGTTTAAGAGCTTTTAAAAATTAAATATCTAAACACACAAATAGAAATGGAACCGAAACTATTACCTACTACCGGATTCATTTTTGTAATTTCCGGTAAGTTAGACAGCTGTCATCTGTTACTAAAATAGCTATAACTAAAGTTCTGCTTGACGTGCATTCAAAAACAAAACAGTTTTGAAAACTAGAAAAAGTGGGCATTATTATAAAGCAATAAAATAAAAAAGTGATTTTTTGTGAAAATCCTCGTTTTTAAGGTAGTCGGATACCTTAATATACACAAAAATTCTTAACAGTGTAGTAAGAGCAAATATGCTACTTTTTTACTTATGCTAGGATGCTTAATATTATACCGAGAGATTCCATCTAAAGTGTTCCTGAGTAACTAAATATTGAAAATATTCAAAAAATTAAAAATGAAAAACTTCAGAATCCAGAAAATGTACATTTTCTAACAGTTGAAATGTGTTTTGAAATTATAAAAAAAAATCAGTTAAATTTTAACGAAAGGTGGAACACACTGAGCTACACAGGCTCCAATCATTGCTATGTTGTATTCCCATAGAGTTTTGAAAATATTGGTGCGCAACAAAATAGTTTTTAGTGTTATGTATAACTATTTCATCCTTTTATCTTGGTTTTATATATTTTTTAAGTTAGTCTATCATTTTTAGTCTGATTAAAAGTTAATTAAGATCATCAAGTTTCCCTGTAGCGTATGTAACACAATTTTCATTTTATCTGTAAACACTTTAGTAAGATAGAGAATTTAAAAAAAATTTGTTTTAAAATTAGGAAAGCAAGATATATAACTGAAAAAATTCTCGAATTTAATATTTATTATTTAAAAATTAATTTTATTAAAAGGTGGCACACGCAAGAAAAATTAATATCTGTGTTATTGTTCCTCGTGTTGGAATTACTCTTGCACCTTAGTACACAACAATTTTGACAAAAGCTATAAACATATATATTTCAGATAGATTGTTATAGCATATATAAAATATAAAAGAATTACATTATTATTTTTAAACGTGAAAAAAATCACTGCTAATACTGATTTTCACTGAATCACTGATAATTCTGAATACTGAGTTTCCAGAGTAGTACTACCCTATGCCAACTAAATAAGCCGCTAAGAAAGCGTCGAGTGCAATGTAAAATCACAATTGAAATGCAGTTAAAAAGAGAAGTATTAGAGGAAAAAATCTTGAAAAATATTATGTCAGCAACTAATTATTTCATAATATTCTCTCTTTTTCTAAGCTGTTAAAATTTTGAAAAAAGAAAATTTTTTGCAAAAAACCTTCACTTTCTAGAGTAAAAGGCATTTATTTATCCAAAAGTAATGTCGTTGGAATTGCCATATTTTAGTCAGACAGTATAATAGCTTAACAAAAAAGCAAAATAAGCGCTTTTATATTCTACAAAATATTTTTTGAAAGATTCAAGAGAGTTATGGAAATGCGCATTTTACATTTTAACTTACTTTTGACTATTTCTGCATGTCTTCTTCTATAGAAAAACTAGATGCAAAATCTAGACATATTTTTAAAAAAAGGAAATGCATTTGCCTCTATATCTGAGAAAAAAATCTCATGCACATTTAATATTAAATATGATCCGTTACTCATCAAAAACATGGATGCATTCATACATTCTAGAATCAACAAATATGTATATTTATCTTATTACGATTTGGGATATCTAAAGAACGGTTGTATTTCCCTTTTTAACTAAATACCACTGTCTTTTAAGCTAATTTTACAAAAAACTGTTGGTTTCTACAGCGAAAAACAGTTTTTTTAATGTTTATTATTTTTATTTTAACTACTTTTTTCACAAAGAAAAAAAATCAGCAAAAGTTACAGTAATTGTATGATAAGGACATTTAATGTGAGGAAAGACATATTTCTGGTAATAAACCAAAATATATAGTATTTAAACTATCCATTTGATAATTTTCAATTTGTATGGCAACGGTTTACCGAAAATTCTGGTTTTCAAATTTATAGTCCTTATTACTTTAAATGCGTGAAAAGTGATTTTTATGCGATGCTCCAAAATATAACGATTAATTACCAAATTTTACCACTTTTACTACCAAACAGCGTGGTAGTAAAAACATATTTTATTGTTAATTTTACAAAAATGAATTATCAAAATTATTGTATTTATGGTTGTCCCCCTTTAGTCAGACACACTAAATTCACCATCTGGTAGTTAAGGCCATACGTTTTTCCGCAGTGTTGAAAGCAAAAAATATACCTGTGTTGAATATAATCAAGCCCCTGAAATGTACGGAATAAATATGTGATTAAATAAAAGAAAACATATTTAAATTTAAATATAAAAAGAAAAATAATCTTTTTTTTAAATTTTTTATAGTATTTATATAAACACACGTAATGGAATGATATTTAACGTGTCTACATAGTGTGAACTGTGCGGTTGTTTTATTTTATATACCATTCATGCGATTTCATAATTCTAAATTTCGTTTTGCTTACATTTTCAAATGTTTGCAGTTAATAAACGTATACATAATTATTTACATTGATGCTTGCTTTTGATTTATAGACGCTATTTTTAATATTAAGAAGCTAAAATAAAAAAATAAAAAAGACGAATCTAAGGAAATTAACGATTTGTGTGCTAACCTTTTTTTATTATTATTATTTAAAAAAAACAGCAGGTACCTGCTCATTTATCGTTACCCGGTGGTCACCTGCGAACCAAAGTCATGGAGGCGAGCAACCTTACCCACGCTTCACTGCCGCAGATACCTGTTCATAGGGTGGGTCACATTCACATATCATACAACAGGGGACAGCACACAGAGAAGCATCCATGCCCTGAGCGGCACTCGAACCCGGAGTCAATGGATTCGCAGTCAGGCACGCTAAAAACACGGCCACCTGACCAGCACATTCGTTATTGTGAAATATACTACCAGTCTATTCCTAAATTGGTATATGCTGATATTAAAATGTTTATGTACCACGTAAAAATAAAGAGTGGTAGCACAATGTCTTTATTTTAAGCAGTTCCAGTACCTGGAAAAATTAATTATTCGAAAGTATGTAACCTAAAGTTAATATTACAAAGGAGATTTTTAAACTTATAGGTTAGTTGAAGCGAAAAATTATTTACGAGTTATTTTTAATTCCTATTTGTATTTCACAAGTATATAAGCTTGGTTTTCAAGACGAATATTATTTAAATAGTAATTTACTTTATTCACAGTTATTTCAAATAAAGAAACATTACTTTTATTTCATTTAGCAAAATCAACTCAATCGCAGGGAAAAAAACAATTAATTCCGGAAATCACATTTTAACATTTTTTCTTTACTATTGAAATCTATAAAAATTCATATATTTACGCTTGTAATACAATATTAAAATAGTTACAATCGAACAATTGTCTCCTGAAGCAAAATTGTAATATTGAAGTTAAAGAATTAAACTATGGATAAAATATTTTT
Source organism: Parasteatoda tepidariorum (assembly GCF_043381705.1). NCBI lineage: Eukaryota > Metazoa > Arthropoda > Arachnida > Araneae > Theridiidae > Parasteatoda > Parasteatoda tepidariorum. Next base: position 71,378,465 of record NC_092214.1, on the reverse strand, counting down.
TTTCGCACGAGAAAATAATTGTCTGGATGTGAAATTTAAATTTTAATCATTTTCAATGATTAAGTTTTTTATTCAAATATCATTAAACATTCTAAAAAGTGTATATTTTTAATTGTGCAAATATTTAATTGCAAAATTGATCAAAGAAATATTGATTAAAAATTTAAATTTATATTAAGGTGCAAGAAAAAAGGATATGAACTTAAAAACTGATATTTAGACTTAATTAGTTTAATTAGCTTATGTTAGCTAATGTTATAGCTCATGTTACAGCTCATTTTACATTGTCTATCAGCACTATTTTTTTCCTATGATATTAATAAAGAGTTTTCTATATAATGAACTAAAGGTAATTAGTCTCTCAGAAAACAATTGAGAGATTTAAATACGTTTTTTTATCGGCAATAAACCAATATTCAGGATATTTAGGACAGACTGAAAGCATCATAACCTAAGGGATAAAGAAATGATTTAAAAGGCTTTTATTAAAAACATATACGAATTCTTCTCAGCAATAAAAGTAATCCTTCATATTTTTCACTCCGTCTTTCTCACTATTCGGTTTCTTCCACACTTATATACTAATTCACAACTCCAAAACCATATATATTGTCAAAAGATATATAGTAAAGGAATAAGGCTACATATAAAGCTATATGATTGCAGAACATCCTGTATAATCCCGATAATCAAAGTTTTATTCGCTAGTTACGCAAGCCCAAACAATATTAAATAAAACGATTAAATATAAACTAAAACACAAAAAGTATTTTAAAATTCATTAACTTTGTAAACAAGCTACATTTGTGGAAAAAAAATTACTTTGAAACTCTGGACCAATAAAATAAAAAACGCTTAAAATCAATTAAGTTTGAAAAATTGAGGTCACATAAATTTTTAACTTATTTAACTCTTGTTATAACCAAATTAAAAAGCTTTCTTTCAACAAGACATTAAAAATAAAATTCGACTCGAGTGAAATTAAAGATAACTCCACCGCATGTGATTGCTTTCAAATATATTTGGGGAATGTAACTTAATTTTGATCGATTCGTAACTAACCACACTTTCAAATGCTTCGTAATCTCTTCTCAAATTGCTCTGTTGACAAATACCTCATAATGGAAATCGATATTGTAATTTGTTTGAGAGTACTCGAAACGAACAAAATAGTATTGTGCTCTTGTTCAAATAATAAACGATAGTAAAAGGAGTCTCATTCATCTTTATTTTAATAAAACAGATGATTCTTGTATAATTCGATAATGCGTCTTCATTCATCAAACTGACAATTCCTTTAAATGCCAATACAAGCAGTGTTTGAGTACGTTTACACATTTTTTAAATAATGTATTATTTTTTCCTGCTATTATATAAGATGGTACTAACTCTTTTTGAATACCAAAAATCTCAATAATTTTTACAAAGTGCTTTAGTAATGATTTCGGTAAAATCAGCAATGAAATATGGTTTTATAACATTGGATAAAATTCGGTAATTGAGGTAAAATTTGTTAATTTTATCACGATACTTTGGAGCATGGCATAAAAAAAACATCTATTCGGTTAAATTTACTTTTCAGTTTCGTGTTTTTTACTGGTAATAAGGTTTGAAATGGTAATAAGGACTATAATTTTTATAACCGGAATTTCCGGTATACCGTTACTATATGAGCGAAAAATTACCAAATGAATAGTTTACCGTATATTTTTGTCTTATCAACCAGATTTTTTTTAACCAGAAATGTTATTACCATTCAGAACGGTGATTTATGTTTTTTACAAGCTTTTTTTATTCTCCGTGTAAATTAAGTGTTCTATAATTGTAATCCTTAATATTTATTTTTAGATTCCTTGTTAAAAATGAAATCGAAAAATAATACATATTAAAAGCCATAGATCAACATCTACCCTTCCAAATACCACATAATCCCTACTCAAATTGTTCTGTTGATATAATAATAACGGAAACTGATATTGTAATTGATTTGAGAGTACTTGAAATGAATGAACTAGTATTCTGTTCTTGCTCAAATAATAAAATAAGTCTCATTCATATATCTTTATATAAATAAAGCACATCATTCTTAAAGATTCGATAATGCGTCTTCATTCATCAAACTGATAATTCTCTTAAATGCCAATACAAACGTCATGGAGTACGCTTACTCACGTTTTGCTTATTTTTATCAGGTTCTCTTTTTTCTGTTATTGTATAAGATGTTTTTCAATTTCGGGAATTTCCATAAATATCATTTATGTCTTTAAGAATAAACTGTTAATAAAATGTTTTCTTGTAAAAGTTTCTAAAGCTTCTTTTGCGAAAGATCTAGGGTTTTTCATAATAAAAAATAATGTTATTAAGAGGAAAAAAAACTTTTTATAACTGTTGTGAGTTTATAACAGTAATTCATAATTGTTAAGTGGATATTAGACATTCCTCTCAATGCCGGTTATGAAAAGGATACGAAATGTTAATAATAGGAAGTAAAGTCACTATATGTTGAAAATGAAAAGCATTTGTGAGATGCTATATGTTTTCTAATTTTAAAAGTCACTTTATTAGTGCAGTGCTTAGTTTCATTAAAAAATATGAAACAAATGGAGAGTTATTAATTAATTTTGAATGATTTTCATATAAGTAAAAATTTCATCAAAAATTCATTTTTTTCAAAAAAATGTAATGTTTCGTAAATATTTTAAATGTGTATCCTTTTAAAAATTCAATCGATTCTTCTCAGAAACTATAGTTATCTAAACTATTTGTCCTAACTATTTGTCCATTTTAAAGTTCGATTAGTTAGTTTCAGACACATAGTATAGCAAGTTTAAAATTAAAGCTTTTCTTTGTGCTTATAGAAATAGAAATATATATATATATATATATATATATACATATATATATATAT
>NC_092214.1:71362178-71375454 GCF_043381705.1 Parasteatoda tepidariorum | reverse complement strand
GGTCATCAACATTCCGTGCCAGATGCAATCGCCTTCCCATCATATCCCAGACATGCTCGATGGGAGAGAGATCTGGTGATCTGGCAGGCCAAGGAAGAGTTTGATAAGCTTTCAGACAGTTCATAGCAACACGTGCCGTATGTGGTCTGGCATTGTCCTGCTGAAAAGCCTGCTCTGGGGGTTGCAAAAGGAAAGGTAGCAAAACAGGACTTCGGATGTCGTCGACGTACAGCTGTGCAGTAAGTGTACCTCTAATGATGACCAAAGGGGTCCGGCTGTCAAAGGAAATGGCACCCCAGACCATAATGCCTTGTTGAGGGCCGGTGTGGCGTGCAACAGAGAAGGCAGGATCCCCGCTCTGCCCTGTGCGTCTCCAAACACGTTTTCGATGATCGCCAGGACACAGTTGGAAGCGGGATTCGTCTCTAAAGATTATACGTCCCCAGTCTTCATCATTCCAGCCTGATCGATCCAGCCATTCATGCATACGAAATTTCAAAGCAATCGGATGATTGCTTCTTGGTGCCTCGATTTTTTTGTTATAGAGTGTACTTATCTGCGTGCTTAAAATTCTCAAAACTATGTATAAAAACATAAGTTTGAATAAATGATATTCCTGAACTTTTGTGAAGGGCCTGTAATTGTGGATATTTTGTGAATATTAAAAAATATTACAATGTTCTGAAAATTTTTTGTGATAATCACAAAGTCCAGTTATCTGTTCTGACTTTTAGTGAAAGGTACTATTTTGTGAATTCGTACTAGTAATTTTCGATTTCTTAATCAACCAAGTACCAAGGAATTGAATTCTTTTAACCAGAGTTCTTTTTATGAATAGGTAGAAATGAAGTCCTGTTTTGAGAAAAAACACCATGGTGTTCAGAGAGTTGTAGTCTTAAAGTACTGCGTTCATTTTTACTACAAAATCTGTGAAAGATTCATTTGAAAGACAAAAAAATTTTGAAAGTTACGTTGATGAATCCAAGTTTCTTCCAATAATTATTCTTGTTGAATCCTAGAACTATACGTTTGCTAAATAATTATGTTCTCTAACTTCGGGTTTCATTTTTTTAAAATTTTATTTCTTAGAAAGCTGCGTACGAAGTCTAAATACTATTTAATGGAAAAAAATGCTCCACATTAAATTTTTAAAAAAATGGATAATTTAGTATAAAACGTTTTCATTAAAATTAGTTGTTAAGATGGCCAAAAAACAAAACAAATACCAAAGAAATATAGCCCTAACTCATCATATCAAACTGATTTAATTGTTCGAAATTCTTAAAATTTTGCAACTTATGTAAAATAAGAAAAAGCTAATAGCTGTTTATAGTCGTTTCATAAACTTATTATTTATCTTTAATTAGTTAACGTACCCTTCACGCCCTCGCTCACTAATAAACACTGTTATAATGGTACATGAAATTCTTATTTTAAATAAGTATTAACAGTGATCTGATTGTTTTACGAATTACGCATCTGTGGAGTTTCACTGATTAAAATTCTGCCTTTGGATCTCCTCAAAATATTTTTGAAAAAGAAAAAAACAATAGTAAGAAGTTATGAGTAGTAATTTTGTTTCAATGTAAGCAATTATTATTAGGTGAAATATTATTAAAAGCAATTTCTAATTAGTAAATCAGATGCATGTAGAAGAGCTAATATTTTCAAATATTTTTGTCAACAACTATATTGTTTTATCCAGAGGAAGTGTATATAACTGACAAAATAATAATGGCTTTTAACCGTAAGAAGTTTTCAGTGTAGCGAATACCGGCCAAAGACCCTTATTCTTAGAGGAACCACAGTGTTGCGAATCCTAATATTATGCGAGACTCTCTTGGAACCGTACTGAATAAGTTTTTTTATGTTTTACTATTAATTTTTTCAACATATATAAAGTAACTATTAAATTTGGTTAAATCTAGTTTTCGGCGATAAAAAGTGGATCAAATGGTAAGAGATATTTTTTAGCGTTGACAACCTATTATAAGTAATCTCTAGTTTAATCAGTAAATCAAAGGCTTATCTTTCAAATTTTTTCTATATGTAACATATACATATAACAACGCAATTTAATATTTTTTATAAAATTTTCCTTTTTTTTATACTAATGTCTTTAAAGCAAGATTTATAATTCTACTACTAATTCTACTACAAATGCAAGATTTATAATTCCACGTTTATAATTCTAAGATTTATAATTTAACTTCTACACATCATAACATAAAGGGCGATTCAAATTCAAAAGAAATCCATGGTTTCGAGATGGTAGAAATAAAAAAATAATAATGAAGGCAAAAACACACACAACAGAGTAAATAAAATTAATTTATTTTTGCATTATAAACATACTAGGAACAAAAAAGTACATTTAAGTTGCATTCCCTGACGCTCAGTTAATTTAATTAATGTTAAAGCAAAAGCTGAGAAGAAAGCTTTAATTTAAAATATGAAACAAATTGTTTACAAAATTATTTAAGACCTGATTAAATTTTAGGGGAGATTAAAGCGTAAGCGTTTCTTAGCTCTCTCGTGACTTATAAAAAACCTTTTAAAAAGTGCTAGTCCTTTTATCGTCTTATGTAATTTAACGTGTGTAACAAAACAAAGTTTTAAAAAAATGGTCTCGTTATGAGTAATTCTAAAATAAAATTTTAAAAAATAAGATTCAAATGCATAGCGTTGTTTAAAAAATATGACTTTATTTTACGCATATCCAGAATTGAAATTCCAAAATTTTAGTATGTATACAAAAAGAAGCTTCTTTTAAAAAATTGTACGTCATAGTTTAATGGATTACATGCACTGTAAAGAATTCTAGAAAAGTTTGAGGTAAATATAATTGTAAATGTAATTTTTGCAATTGTACAGCATTATTACACTTATACAATAAATTGTATGTTGGAAATAGTCTAAATTAATGTCTATAGAGAACCGTGGTAGCTTTAGTCCGTTGATTATTACTATGACGTCACGACCAGTATTTTAATGTATTTTATATTATTTTAAGACCTTCCACGCTATATGACGAAATGTTACAGAAGTTATTCCACTAGGATTGTGCATGGTACTCTTTTCGTTCGAATCATTACTGCGTGAAAATGTTCAATCACTCATAGTAATATTCTCGAATTTTTTATATAGTTATTTTATTCTATCCTTATGCGTGTGCTAGAATAAGTTTTAAGCAAAATTATATAAAGTTTTTATTTAAGAAAATAGAAGCTTCAATCATTAAGGACTGATTTTCGGAAACCCCTTAGAAAAAAGTGTCTTAAAAAAGATTTTCGGTTAAATGTAGACCATATTTTGCCTTTCAAGAAATATTTCATTTAAAAAAATCACCCTTCGTGTAACTAATTCTTGCTTAAAGAAGTTCGAACAAACTCTGTGCATTTTTTGTATTTCAAGAATTCATGTCGACGTATTCAAAGGAAAAGAATGAAAGAAAAATTGGCATTTTTTTTCCTTGTTAGGCTCCAAGGGGGTCGAACTTAATTGGATCAATTTCTTAAAGCTCACTCTCCACTAAATATTTACCCTAGTGACCTAAACTATTAAAATATAGTATAATGTGCAAATTAGTTGTAACAAATTATTCATTTTAGTTTTTAAGCCTAGTTATGTCGAACAGAGAGTAAAATGCAGTCTAAAACGAATGTTTTGGATCCGTTTTCAGACAAAGCTCCAATAAACTTAGTCCTCGCTTTGATGTATGGAAAATCAAAACACATACATTTAAATATTACTAACCAAGCATTTATTTGATGGAGCTGCGAAAGCGTAGTTGTTAAAGGCACTGTAATGTCATTGAGAAGGATTAGAGTTTGAACCTCAGTGGCGACTTGAAGCCGACTTTCTTCAAAATTAACGGGTACCATCTAGTTTAGATAGGAAATCAAAAGTAACTTTGCAAATCTATGAAGTTATTGCCAAAATATCTTCAAAAGTTCATTGTTATGCAAAGAAAAGATATTGTATTTATTTATATATATATATATATATATANTATATATATATATAAAGGCAGAGTATGAATAGAAGTACATTTGTTTTCAAAGTAATAGTACTTTAGTTACGTCGCACTAGAGCTTTACAATGGTCGTTTGGTGACGGTCTGGGAAACATCATGATCCCAAGACATGCATTGCAATTTTGATGCTCTGCGGAGGGTATGGCTCCCTCACTTAGGTAGCCCGACAATCTGCGCTCGAAGTCTAACACTAACGAAGTAGAACAGTTTAGCGAGAACCAATACCGTGCACCCTCTGATTTTCTGCAACCAGATCAAAGTGGTCACCCATCCGCTCATTCACCATAGCCAATAATTCTTGACTTCGGTGATCTTTTGGGAACCGTTTCTTGGGATCAGTACATTGTGAGAAACAGTTGTTTTAGTTATGAAGTTTGGCCCCAACTAATTTGCGCAGCAAAGTGCTTTTAGAGTTTTTTGAAATTGCTAAGTCCTTGTTACCTCTTAATTTAAAGTATCGTAAATAAATGATTGTTATCTAAACTCTAATTTAAACTTCAAAAATAATTACAAAAGAACTAAATATCTTTTTTTCACAAGAGTAACTGAAAAGTTAGATTATTTTTAGAATATTGAGGGAGGAATGTTGAGATATTAGTATTAACTCATTTTCGAAAAGCTTGAAATTATAAATAAAATGTTTTGCGCTTCTTAAAGATATAATTAACTTCCTTCTTTATACCTTTTTTGCTTCCGTTTTCGATCTCTCTTCCTTTCTTCGGAACGGTTAGAACGAAATTAAGTGCTAAGTATGGAAATTAGTTTTGAGATTTAAGAGAACACGGTTTTTCTTTAAATGTTATTCTGAATAGGATGACATTTTCTTTCGACCATATGCGTTTGAGTTTTTATTTCACGTAGATTGGTGTGTGCATAAATAGTCTTCCAGGTTATTAGACTTAAATGTATGCTCTGTTTACATTTTAAGGAAAAAATTCCAATCATGAAATAAATTGGATGCATTTGGTAACGAAACATCTAAAATATTATTCTGTCATATTAACGATTAATTAAAATTTAAGGTTTTTTTAATAATATAACAACTACAAACGAATCAAGGAAAAATATGTTTCGTCGAAACACACTTTGTTTTAAAAGAAATTCGAATCCGCCATTTTGGAGAAAAAAAACGACTTTCCTCTGGAATGGATTAATTTTTTCCAAGAACTCTTAAATATGTAATAATAATAGTAATTACAGTACACCTTGTATAACCTCTTGATAAATAAAAATTTTATCCCGTAAGATGGCATTTATATATAAAAAACAAGATTAAACAGTTTATATATTTATTCATTCTGACTTTAATTTCCTGAGATACAGCTTCAGAAAATATTGGACAACATTTAATATAATTTAATCTCTTAAAAATATTACTTAATGGCTTTTTGCAGTTTGTACGCCTTCACATAGTAATTCTCTATGCAAAATTTGTTTTATTAGGCTTAACCTTGTTGGTTAGAACTTTCAATTACAATGAAAAGTTTCAATTAAAATCAGAAATTTTATTGTAGCGACATTTTAAATTCTTTTACGCGCTTAAATATCTTACTAAGTCTAGTCAAAATTGCTTCATAATCAAAGTGTGAAGAAATCCTCATAATATTAGCCCATAATATGAAAAAGGTGCTAAAAATTAAAGTTTATCATGCTTTTTATATAGCAAATTACTTAATTAATCGAATCTCATTAATTCAAATCGTTTTTTTCTTCAAATTTTTCAAGTTACTTTTTTAAGCTGCATTGTCTAAGTGTAAGTAGTAATTCTCTGCTATTATTTAAAGAATGGCACTAAACGAGATAGAATAAATAAATTAAGTTTTAAACAAATTGGAAAAAATGACGGTGTAAAATTTAGATAACAATATAAAAACGTTTTAACTTATTCTAATTATAAGCTTTAAAATGAGATTATAGAAATATATAGAGACATATTCTGTTCTTAATTCCTGAGACATATTTTCATTCCCAGAAACTTCTATTAAATTCACTTTTTCTGTTTTCAGAATGGTTCTCATAACTAAAAAATTAGATTTTTTTTACCTGTCGAACTCGAGTACCTACGATTATAGACCCAATGTTTTATACCTTAATAATTATTAGGATAGATCACCTTAAAAATACATTCAACCACACAATGAATATCACTACAGATTCCATAAAAAATAAATATAATTGTACGAATATAGTTTGGTCTTAATTCATAAGAACTGTTTTCCATTACTAGATACTCCTACTAAATTTCCTTTTTTCACCTACTGATCTCTGGCAGCTACGATTATAGATCCAACTTTTAATAAATTATTAAGCATTACGATAAATTAACTTCAAAATTTATTCCAACAAACAATGAATGCCAAGCCAATAAGAAATGTGAATGCACAAAAAAGAAATTAAATACTGAAATGCTCAATACTCAAAATAAATAAGTAAGAATATTATGAGCCTCATTATATTTTTTAAGTTTTCAATAGGGACAAAAAATTTTAATATAAAGTATTAGAATGTATTTATATCTGTCTTAGTCAGTTAACAAATTGAGTTGGATTCAGTTAATTGGATTTGAGTCGGATTTCTAACATTGCTCCTCGTGATAATTTAGCAATTAAATTTCTACTTACTTCATAAATTACATTTTAGAAAATAAAAAAATAATATAAAAAAGCAGTTATGATTGAAGAAAAAAAGATTTTAAAAAATTGAAATCAATTTACAAATTATATTTTGTAAATTGGAGCATATTTCATGAATTTAAATTTATTTAATTCCCTATAGTGAACTATGTCACTCTTTAAGTAATATTTTAGAATATTTTGCTTTGAAAACACGAGCATTTCTATTTTTTTATATATATCAAAACGAAGAATAACAAAATACTGTATCTACTAAAAAATCTAAAATAAAAAATCACTTTAATCAAACTAAGCTTGAATATTTTTCCTGCTTTACAGTACAAGGTAAAAATTCAAGGTATTTAAGAATTGTTTTCTAATGTACGTGTCTGCATCTGATTCCGTCAACTCACAGATTTAATATTGTCTTTTCTAGCAGGAAATTACTTTCCTTTCTCGACGGAGGAATAAACGTAAAAAATCACAAAACAAATAATCGAAATTCTAAAGTTTTGTCTCGGCAAAAATAACAAGGCAGGAAAAAAATATGTAATATGATTTAAAGATTTGTCTGTGCTTCGTAAAATAAATCAAAATTTCATATGATCTATTCGAAAAATTCACACATTTTACCAATAACTAGCTATTTTGTATTCAGACTCAATTAAATAATGATGTATAGATAAAACTGATATAATATTTATGAAATATTGTTTCGGTACTGTATATATATATATATATATATATATACACATTAGTCAATACATTATACATATACATTAGTTACAATAGTCAACATAATTTTAGCGCGTTTTTATTTTATTTTATTTAATTTGGTCTTCTGATAAAGTCAGGCCAGCTTGACCCAAATAATTTTCAGTTTATTATAAAATGCCTGAACCAAGAAAGATGTTTGTCTGAACATTGTTCTTGCTAATATGAACAACAAACGAGCGTTATTTACGGAAAGCATTGCAATTCCATGTAGGTATAGGATGTTTAATGGAAATTCCGGAAATCAATTAAGTTCTCAGAACAAAAGTTAATCCAGACAATTTGTGAAAAGTCCAGTTTCTCCTGCAGCATGAATAATCTACGCATAGATTTGAGTAATCGGGGTATTGTGTTTGTGAATTTGTGAAAAATATACTCATCATTTTCTAAGTTTAATATTCTCAAAGAATTGGATTCTTTCTGCTGTAAAGATCTTGCTTTCGTCTATAAATAAAAATAAAGACCTGTTTTTTTTTATAAGAAAAAGATAAACAAAGCAAAGTGCTTGTCATTCAAACGTGTTATTGTTTTAAATTTATAAATAAATGTCTATGTCCTAAATGCACCAATGCTTCCTAAATGCGCCAAGTCGAAGTGACGGAGGTATAATAATATGCAAAAGTAAAAGAACTTCAGTTATGGTTTCAAAAAATCAAACTACTCAAAGCTTAATATTTAAATAGTTAAGCAACTTTGCAGTATGAATATCAAAACTATCACTAGTGTTTAACTGATTCTTCAATTACACTTAGCATTCTAAAGTGATTTACTTCTAAATTATTCCATGAAATTTAATGTAAATTATGTTTATACATTATAGCAGTATGCAACTCAAATTCTGTCGAAATTATTACAAAGGAATGCGATGAGCATAGTGAGGAATATTTTTATTAGAAAAAGGAGAGAAAAAAACAAGTTAATTGTTTGTTTATCAATGAAAGTTTGCGAGAAAGAACAGAAAATCAATAAAAAACCCATTAAGTTTTTTTTTCGCTACTGATATTACAATATTATAAGATAGCCTTTCTCCTTGGTCATGTACAACTTTAGAAAGCGTTACGGGTTATTAACAATGGCAAATATCCAAATTTAATATCGTTCCGAATAAAAACTAATGCTGTAATTTTGTAATTTTTGCTTTATCTACATTAAATACCAAGTGAAAATTTAGAGAACTATAAATATTATACAATAAATTATAAATTATGTAATATAAAGATATTTTAGTTTTTTTTATATATTTCGCTTAGTTAGAAAATTGATCTATACAATTTGAACAGGACAACACAGGATTAAAATGTAGAATTAAACTGATAAAAGTAAACAATAATGAACAAAAAAAGGAATAAGTCACCTAAGAAAATAATAAATTCAATATAAAGCTCGGTCTTTGAGAGCTAATAACAGTCCCTTCGTCCCAATATATAGCGAAGTTAAAATTAAACTGATGGTACTCTGGTTTTACTTAGCAGATCTAAATGAAGCCTTTTTTAGTCATGAGACTGAAGCTCGTGAAGTCATGAAACCTATTTTATTCATGTTTTTTAAGTCATGAAACTGAGGCTCATGAAGTCATGAGGCTCATTTTAGTCACGTCATTTAAGTAGTGAGGCCGATGTTTCCACCGAAACATAGTTTAAAATGTCTCCTTCAGTTGCCGTTATAACGCAGCACAAAGATAAACAACGGATCAAAATTCAAAGAACAACCTAATATTTCATTAATCTATATACCAGCTTGATTTATGTGCATACTTAATCGACTAACAATATTCCTATGTTTGGGTGTATGCATAATTTACGTATGGTTTTAACACTACTGTTCCATCTATTGACGAAATTTTGAACTATTTCTTGGAAGGAAAAACTTGTCTCCGTACATTAAATAACATTTATTGGAAGCTTTATTCTGTACGGATCTATTAAGTAAAACTGGAGATTGGAACTTATGAGTACCATCAGTTTAATTTTAATTACACTGCACTAGTCATTGCATTACACTAGTTTGCAAATGCCTCACTAATATTTTAGAAATTTCTGTCTAATCAATTCGAACTTACGATTCCGATTTGAAAATCGGCTATGAAAGAGAATAGCCAAAATATTACCACATTTCACATTTAATTTTTTCAGTTATAAATCCTTGATAATCGGACTTATTGGATTATTTTACTGATGAAATTCAGTTATCTAGCTACCATAATTATTCCTTTAGAAATAATAACTCAGTAGGGTAAACCAACCAGTGATGGAACACTACCCAGTGAAGGAGCATTTCATATATATTGATTAAAAATAAGAATTTGAAAGTTTTTCTTTAGATTGATTGGTAACAATAGCTTACTGCCAAACAATGGAAAGTCATCTAGCAATGTTTTGGATTACCTTGTCAAATAGACTTCTCTGGAAAAAAATTTGAATTTGTTATTATCTCTGCAACACCTTGTTTCTTTGAAAAAATTATAAGGTGAGTGTTTGTATTTATATGCTTGAAGTGGAATTAATTGCATGTAATGGTTTTATTTTTCTCACTGTGAAAAAGAGAATTCAAAATATAGTTATTGAACTTACGTTTTATTTTTTTAAGCATCATAGCATGATAAAGTACTGAGATAAGGCGGTGTTTATTCACTGGATCACCAAACGATGAAGAACCAGTGAAGGAACAAGTGTTCCTTTACTGGTTTTTTTTCAAAGTTAATGATAATAAAAGATAAACTTGAATTTTCTTGCACCTTCAGTGATGTTCCGCATCAAAAGTATGTTAAAAATACGAAAAACAACTTCCAACCAGTGAGGGAACAGGCATGTTCCTTTACTGGGCATAGATTTCCCAGTGAATGAACAGTATGTGTTAATATGTTGAGACATTAATTTTCAATTCATGATTACAAAAAAAAGTTAACATTTTCCACGTATTTATATGTTATAATTTCAAGAATAGGCTTGTTTTTAAATGTTTGTATGGCTTATAAATTCATAAAGAGAATTAAAAAATAGCCAAAATTAAGTGTTCCTTTACAGGGTGTTCATTCACTGGTAAGAGCTGTTCCTTCACTTGGTCTTCTTACTACTTGTTATTTGAACCTCCAAAACTTTAAAACAATATTATGTAAGTTCTCTACAATTTTTTTACATAATTTGCAATCAGTAGCAAATATGTTGACACTGTCATTTAACTGAAATTACGAATTTTGAAATTAATATGATTTTTTTAAAATGCAAGCGAAGCTTGAGTGTTCCTTCACTATTTAGTTTACCCCAGTAAGGACTAAAAATTGTTTTCGCAAGGAAAGCAAATGGTACGACTTAGGTCACTGTTGCATAATTTGCATCCCCTGTTTTCTAAATCGTACGAAGTAAACCAAATTGAGCAATTAGAAATAAACAAAAAAATAGGCATTAAAATCCCCCAAAACAAGAGTTTTGCTATGTAATAAAGAATACAGCATTACATTTTTTTAACTGTTACAAGTTCGGTAAATGATCTAAAAAAGTTGTCATAAAATACTTGCGACTGAATTGTTACTGAAAAACACAAGTATGATTTTTATTCAAAAATTAAAACAAAATTAATTTTAAAACAAAAAAATCATCATTAGAATTAATATTTGATTAAAATATATTTTATGTACCNTACGTTTTTGTGTCTGATTTCGTAACTTAATTAATAGTTAGCACTAATTAATTAGCATATTTGAGGTCACCCCCAGGAACCATTAAGATTAACACTTAATTCGTGAAAATCCGATCATTAGAACGAAAGTTATTCAGGGTGATATCTTTTTTTTTTTGCGGACTGTACCTCCCATCAAACATTATCTTAACTGAATCAGTTCCACACACAGAGCAAAAATCATTAACCAGATTCAACTTTAATGTTCACATCATCCTATGTTAACATAGGACAAACTAGGTTTGATATTTGGTTTTTAGAGACTGCTAATCTACTGTATTGAACTAAATTTGAGAGTTTTCAATCTAATTTTGTTTCTATATTCATCCGTTGTTCTTTTGCTTTTTCATTGAAGAGTTAAGTTTATTCGGTAATCTTCTACTAATGTTTTGGAATCTTGGATATTGAAATTGACTCCATTAAAACCTAAAGTGCATAAGAAGGCCAGGAGCAGATTAGTCTGGTAAATGTCTTGTAGACATATGATTAATTGAATCACGAGAGGGCTTATCCCTTGGATAGAATTAATTCATGACCAGGATTAGATTTTCGATTGTCAAAAAAACAGTTTCTCTAAAAACTTAGGGATCAATAGGACAGGCAACAGAACAAGAGCATTTAAGTCCTTTAACATAATTTTAAGTAGTTGCAGCCCTATTATAATTATAAACCTCATAATAATAAGCTAAATTGTTAAAACAAATTAAATTATCATTAAAGTAGATTAAACTAGCATTATAATATATTACGGCAAACGTAGAGCTTATAATTGTCGTCTAAATCGAACAAGTATGATTTAGGAGCCCACAAGAGGATAAAGCCAGCCTTAAAGATTTCAAATTATTAGACATTAAACTAGCCAAACATCAAAATTATTAGCTGATTTTCAATAGTCTCTGCCAAATGCAAATCTTAATATTTTTTTCCATAGAAAATTATTGTATGGTAGCTTGCTTCAGGCATGTATTATTTAGATCCAATTCTAATTGGTTATGAGGAGCATCTAACAAAAATTACTGTAAAGAATGTTAATTTGCTTATAAAATTCATTTTGACGTAATTTTCAGGATCGTGTTAAATATATATTTTTCTTTCCTGTGGAAAAAATCATTCGCCAATACTTTCACCAAAATACAAATTTATTCGCCTAATTTATGATTTTATCACAGTTGGCGAGGTGGCGAATGCTCAGATCAGGCTCTGAAGGTGCAATTTTTGGCAAAGAGTCACGTTTTAAACAAAGCATTATTTTAAACCTCACAATAGTTCTCTTGCAAATGAACAAGTAAAACGTATGATGAATAATTTGTTTTTAAATACTAAGCTGTATTTAATAACCATCTATACATAACTTTAGTTCTGTTATATTCTTACACTGTCTGTTCCAAAATTACAATGATAACTTGAAATGCCGATTAACTTAGATAAAAACTTAATACACGCAGGCAGCTACTTAATTATTCTGCATGGATCCTTCATGTAAAAATTTCTAGCAGTTTCGTATATTTTCAAATATTTTACTCAGGTTTCACTTTTATTTGGTTTGTGCAAATTATTAACTTCAGTTTTGTTCAAAAACGTTTTAAGTTTCTCTGGTTTAACGTGTACAATGTCATACAATGCAATGAGTTGTTCTAATGAAGATTGATATTGGGTTTTTTGTAAGTATATCTACCTGATCATTGACTTGCATACCACCAAGATGTGACAAAACCCACTGATATATATATATACACTGAGAGGCCAAATTATTATGACTACCTCAGAGTTTTATGCAAATGAGTTATTGCGTCACAGCGCAGCCGCTAGAGGGCAAGATAACTATAACACGGGAATGCTGGACAAGTGAGTCATCAGTTATACTGTGTTGCTTGCTCAGATATTGGAAAGAAAAGTGATTTAACTGAATTTCAACGTGGAATGATTGTGGGTGCGAGATGTGTCGGAACGAGTATGAGCAAAACGGCTGCACTTGTGGAGTGTTCTAGAGCAGCAGTTGTTAATGTGTACAAAGAATGAACAATCAAGCAAAAAACCGGGTCTCAACGTCAGACTTGTGGTCGTCACAGGGTACTGAATGCTCGATCAGAGAGAAGGCTGGCCAGGGTTGTGCAGCGCAACAGGAGAGCAACAGTGCGACAAATTGCAAGTGATCTTAATCAAGGAGCAACTGTGAACG